>NC_051434.1:12083993-12088275 GCF_001649575.2 Kryptolebias marmoratus
CACCCCCCCACAGGATAAAATGCATTAGTGTACTCAGTTCTCTTCCTTTCTTCTTGTGTTGCCAACAGCCAGACCCACAAGGCCGGGACATCGCCATCCGTCCCTTCTTGGAGCACTGTGAGAACACCCACATGACCATTTGGCTTGGCATCGTCTATGCCTACAAGGGACTGCTAATGGTGAGAGAACACATAGTCTGACACAAAATCACAGTCTGGACACACGCATTAATACCCACTTACACTCTGTACCAAACTGATATGCCGTTTGGACGTATCTGCTGCTGTGACTCTTTACAATTGTGAATTCACGAAGCTTGATAACTTCCTATTTTTTTGAGAGTGTTACAATTTGTATGCGAGACACTGCGCGTATCTGTTGAAATGTATGTGTCCCTTTCTCTGCCATCTTTGCATACAAGACCCCCTGAAGAAAAAAAACAACCAACTTTCAGTGCCATCCTGTTCAGTTGTTCAAGTCAGAAACAAAATAATAAAATAATATCTCACAATAACTAGCTCTAGCAAAGAAAGAAGGCCATGGAAAATTAAATCAGGTTGTACCTTTTTTTTATAAATCAAGACTAGGGGCATTAAAATTACTATAATGAATAATAATATTTTTTTAATAATGATCATTAACTCTGAATAATTTATTTGTCCATAATTATCAGTCAGACTGATTACCTCCTGATTAAATTGTTGTGTTGACTGATTTCATTTGAATATTTTTTAACTATTTCAAGTTCATTAGAGTGGAGTCAATACTGCAGGCAAACACTAAATATGGACTTTATTACGTTTTAACATTATTAATACTGTGTTAAGAAAATAAAACTTCATGAAGCAGGAACGAGAGGAACTAAAGTAGGAAAGATTATGATTAAGTTGGCAAACCAGACTTTGTGTAGAACATCAATAGAAAGATCTGAATTATTATACACTATATCTTAGCAATTACTGCATAGAATACATTTTAAACACTTAAAAAAAACATTTGTTTTCAAAAAATGTATGCTGTTCTTTTATTCAGTGATAGAACATCATTAAAATTAAATGTTGAGATAAACTAACAGGAGTATAAAGCATTTAAAAGTCCTTAATGTAGAAATATGTTGCAACTGTTTTGTTTAATTTGGATCATACAGTTCAGATGCCGCGGTTCATCTGTGCTTATTGGTAGTTAGTGATAACACTGCTGTACCAGGTTACTGATTTCCTGACCAAAAAAAGCCACCAAATGCAGCTTGGAAAACACACACCAGTCATTCAGACCATCAGTACTGGAGTACCACAAGGTTGTGTTCTTTCGCCCCTTCTTTTCAATCTCTCCACAAAGGATTGTGTTGTAAAAAGACTCCTCACCATCATCAACCATCTTCACACATCCTGTTGTCTCAGTAATGGGAGCAGTCAAGTTCCAGGGGACCATCAAACCCAGCATCCTGAAATGGGAGAGTAACACAATTGCCTGTCACCAAAAAAGGCACAGCAGCGGATGTTTTATCCCCACAGCCATTTAAAAAACTTAAAACTGCCACTATCCTTGATAATCCAGCTCTGCACATCAGTTTATTCTCACCGTATCCATAACTATCTGATTTAAGTCCTCCACCTCAAAGGAGGACATATCATGTGTTGCTTTCTTCCACCATGAAGACATTTCCAGTAGCATCGTCACTAAACACGCTGGCAAAATCATAGCCAGTCACTCTCACGCTGGGCATCATCTCTAGTTAACTAGTGATTGCTAAAAATCTGAAAAACAGGGAAGATAGAAGGAGGGAAAGAATGACGGAGGAACAAACGTACAAGCAGTAACAATGCAAAACCCAAATAAACACAAACACAGACTGGATGGCTTTACCATGTTCATCCACCCGATCTGAGCAAGTTTTGGGGACTGCCTTTAAAATTCTTCTGTTCTTCATTCCAACAACTTTCATTTACACTTTGAAGAAGTAGGCAGGCCATCTTAAACCGCAGTCAGTAAATTATTCAGCTGGCTGCTGCTGCAACTCTAATGTCCCACAAAACAAACCGTTCACTCTCACAACAAAATACAAACACCCAACTCTGCTTTAAACTCTGTATCCTTTTTCAAGTATTCTCCCTTTAAGATGGTTTCATGTAATAAAGTTTATTTTTGCTTGCCTCTTATGAGTCTTTAAGCTTCGAGAAATATGGTTTCTAGCTGTTCAGCATGTCTGGATAACCCCGTTTCTACTTTTCTTCTCTCATTTATGACAGCTGTTCGGTTGTTTCCTGGCATGGGAGACCAGGAACGTCAGCATCCCTGCCCTCAATGACAGCAAATACATCGGGATGAGCGTGTACAATGTTGGCATCATGTGCATTATCGGTGCTGCGGTGTCTTTTCTGACCAGAGATCAGCCCAATGTTCAGTTCTGCATCGTAGCTCTGGTGATCATCTTTTGTAGCACCATCACCCTCTGTCTGGTCTTCGTTCCCAAGGTCAGTATTTGCATGAACTCATACTGTGCGTGCTGAGTGCTTAAATGTCGCCAGGCAGTTAATAAAACCCTTCTTGCAGTTAATCACCATGAGAACAAACCCAGACGCAGCCACCCAGAACCGAAGGTTAAAGTTCACACAAAATCAGATAAAGGAAGACTCCAAGACCTCCACCTCAGTCACCAGCGTCAACCAGACCAACACTTCCAGACTGGACGGTCTTCAAACCGACAACCACCGCCTTCGCATGAGGATAACCGAGGTCAGAGCCAATGGCTTCTTCAGAAAATGTTGCACGAATCAGGACAGTGGCTGTGGGTAGAAAGCTTTTTTAATGCAGTAATGGACAGACGACTTGAGAAAGGTGATTTAATAAAAGACAATAATTAATCACAAGTTAAAAGGAGGAAGAAAGAGCAAAGCCTTTATCTCTATTAAATAGTAAAATGTAATAGCTCTCCTGCAGTCAGTCAATTTTCAAATTTTCATCAGTTATTTTCAGTAATTTTGTTACCTCTCAGTAAGGTAATTGCTAAAAGCAGCTCTGGTCTCTTTAAGAGACTGATGTTCGTCGCTGTGCTTTCTTATTGATGCATTTCATAAAATGTCAGTATAAATGTTCAGTTATCCTGACACTGAGTGACATTTGAAGAAAGGAAAAAGAAAGTCCCCCAGCAGTCACCTCGGCTCTTTGTAAAACGTCTGAGGGGTGAATTTCTGCTGCTTTCTTTTGTTTGATTGTGGCAAATGAGAAGTCACCGAGACACTTTTAGAGGACACTGGAAACTTATGATGGCTTTCCCAGCAGCAGTCTTTGTCATAGATTCGGTGTATGGAAGCCAAACGCAGACTTGGAGGCAGACAGATCGGATCTCAGAGTTTATTGACAGATGGGGTAATTTATTATGGGAGCAGGAGCAGGGAGACGATAGAATGGACCAGAGAGTCGAAGCGTTCAGGCAAGTGGTGGCAGGCAGACCGGTCTGTGAAACCTGAGGCACAGAGAAGCGGAATTAGATCAGCGATGGTTTGCGTGAATAAAGGTCTACACTAACTGTAGTAGTGTTTACGGTCTGATGCCGAGTGGAGATTTGATGGCGGTACGAATAGCCAGGTTGATTAGGGGCCAGACTCCACCGCACCAAGAAGAAATCAATAATCGTATGGGACGGGGAGAAGCAAGATGGAGAACCCATGTTAGGATGTAGGGAGTGAAGGCTTCAACAAACCCTTTTGACAAAAGACTGAGGAGACATCTGAGGATGAAGTCAACCAACAAAGCCACCAAGTGAGGTAGTGACAGAGCTGTAAGGCTTTATACATGTTAGACTAAGCGTAGTATCTTAATGGGCTACGACTGTTGGAGACAAGTTGAACGTATTCACGTGGGAGTCTCCAAATTGCTTCGAGATGTTTCCAGGGGTTTTCAGGTTCCTTGCATGAGTGGCAGAGGCTCACAGTCTTGTCGCTTGAATTCTGAACATGCTCAAAAAAGTTGTGCATCAAATTATCTCTTAAAATAGTCATTCATCATAGGCGTCTCAAACCCATTTTGAACCCTTCTCAATTTAGTTTCCGTAAGTTTTAGAGCGCTGTGTTTTGACATCTACAGGTGCTGGTCATAAAATTAGAATATCATGAAAAAGTAGATTGATTTCAGTAATGCCATTTAAAAAGTGAAACTTGTATATTATATTCATACATTACATACAAACTCATATATTTCAAATGTTTATTTCGTTTAATTTTGATGATTACAAATGACAACAAATGAAAATCTCAAATTCATCATATCAGAAAATTAGAAT
>NC_051434.1:12089594-12099620 GCF_001649575.2 Kryptolebias marmoratus
TAATCATCAAAATTAAACGAAATAAACATTTGAAATATATGAGTTTGTATGTAATGTATGAATATAATATACAAGTTTCACTTTTTAAATGGAATTACTGAAATCAATCTACTTTTTCATGATATTCTAATTTTATGACCAGCACCTGTACATAGGAGCTCTCATATGACACAACACATCCAAAACCACAGCCCTGAATATCCAGGACTGAAACCCATGCTGATAATGAACAAATATAATTTTTAGTTTTTTTAAAACTGATCCAAATCTGACCGTTTTCATTTCTAAAGTGTACTTCAGTAGATTAAATCACAAACATGGGGGCGGCTACCAAGGTGGGTACAAAGTGGGTCCAGGCGGGTATGATGTGGGAGTAGATGGCATAGAATAAACTGCTTGTTCAAAGTATGGCTGCGTGGCTCGTTGATCTCTTGGTTTCAAACACTAAAAACAACAAACTAGACTTTTAATAACTTCACTAAGGCCAGCAATATCCAGGCAACCAGTAAGATGCACAGACATCAACAGAGGATCTGACAGAAACACCTGGGGCTATATGTGCTGGGAGAGGTGATTACTGAGGAAAACAGGTGTGCTGATTACTAACAGAATCCAGGTGGAATATGTGGAGCTGGAAATAAGGACTATGCAGGACGTCTAGTGGCAACAATATCACAACAAACAGAAACTATCAATCATAACTAAATAAAAATATAAAAAGTCATAAGAATTGGAAGAAAAAAACCTCCAAGTACTTAACAGAACAAAACGAAACAAAAAATAATCCACAGAGTTACACATTTTATTTTACAAGTAGCAAATAAACCTGCTCCCTGTTTTAGCTCAACTGTCTGTGGAGAATATATGCAAAGCCCATACAATAAGACTGCAGCATTTGGTGTCACAATGCATGCTTGTTATTTTATTCATTATAGTCAGTTTTACGAAACCAAAAGGCAAACTAAAGCTTAATCAGTGGTTTGTTTGTTTTTTTTTTTCTTCTTTCTAAAAAGTTGGACAAGGAGTTGGAGGAAGTAACCATGCAGCTGCAGGACACCCCAGAGAAAACTCCCTACATTAAACAGAACCATTACCCAGATGCCAATAACATCCTCAGCATACGCAACTTCACAGATGGGAGAGGTAAGAAACCGGAAAAAAGTGTCTGTTTGGCTTATTTCACTCAGAGTAAAAGTGATTTTTGATGCTAATCAGACGGAGCTGCTCAGAATTAAGTAATTCGGTCATTTTGAAGTCTACCGTGCTACAGTGAGGGCAGTAACATTCGATTTTGGAGAAACCTGTGATGTCGGCAATAAAGCAATAAACTAATGGATTAGCTACATTACTCAGATTTTTACAAGAAGTTGGTTGTGGTTTTGATGTTTGGAGGTTCTTGACAGAAACAGAAAATGTAAACGTCATGATGTCATACAGGTCAGGGAGAGAGTAAGGCGAGCCTTCTGTACGTCACACCAGTCTCTATTCAGTAGAGAGATCTCGTATCTTCTGTCCAGGCCGTTTAAGTAGCTACATCTTTGACATCATGAAATCTGCTGCTTCAAATCGAATCAGCGAATCATTACAGCCCAGCAGCATCACTTTGCATTAGGCACCGTTTTCACTGCCTCAGAACGAAGGTGATGAACTGCAGCCAGATTCAGCATGTCTGCTGCACACGCCAGCACAAAGCCGCTCTCCTGGGTGTCTGAGGGATCTGTCTGAGTTCGGGAAGGTAGAGAGCAGCACAGCTGTGCTCGCTCTGTGAACTGAGAGGAGAGCGGGTCGGAATTCTCCAAGAGGTTCCTCATCCGTCGAAAGCTTTTGTTAGACAACGAACTGATGAGAGACAGTGGGTACATTCATATATTAACATGTTTGTGTTTCCGTTTGCTGTTTTTCCTCTACACATATCCTCCTGTTGAAACCAAATCTGTTTTTATTATTATTATTTATGAGATGATTCTGGACTATCAGGATTTAAAGCGAAGACCAGGACAGATTGGATTTAAAAAGTTTGTGTTATCGTGTTGTGGTATTGGAGCCGTGGTCTCTGTGTGCACAGAGTAAGAATTAGGTGGCAGGATTGTCCTAATTAGTAGATAATTAATGTGAGAGCTTCCAACTGTGAGAATTTATGACCTCCAGTTTATTTTTGTTGTTTAAGGAATCCCAACTCGGTCAATCATTGGTTCATTCTTACTCATCCATACGACAGGCTTCAAATGTGACTGAAAACGTGTGTAGATTTTCTGTTGCATTTTCTATCCTTAAAAACTAAAACAATAAAAAAAGAAAAGAAGAAATTTATATCTTTGGGGGAAAGATAATTTAATCTAACACATTCTTACATTTCCCACATGTTAATGTGTTTTCAGCAGCTAACAGCTATCTTTAGATTTTGTTCCTGGAAGTAAAATTCAAATTCTGTGTACTAGCTTGAATCTTTGTTTGCGTTCTTTTGGGTTCTGTTGTGTAAGGAGATTTGAGAACGATATAGTCTGAATGTTTCCTTGTAAAAATGATTGCTTTGTAAGAGTACTCTCACAAAAGTTGGGCATTTTGATTTATTTTAAATTCATTCATAAATGAAAGGTCTAGCATTCCTCGAAGGAATGCATATCACCCACTGCCTTCTATGCCAGAGTTTTAGACTGAGAAATGGGGTTGTAGCCATTTTGAAAAACATGTAATGTAATGCATTATCCCGAGACGTCACGTTAACAATATGTGATGTGAATGACTCTACTACCACACCAAATCTTAACACGATATCCGTAAAACTGACTGAATTATAGGACATTTTATGCTTTCTAAGGTCAGTTAGCTGTGGCGGACATCTTGAATTTGGTGACTCTAAAAGTTGATCAGTACATCAAATGATTATTTCCTGAGAGTTGCATTAAAATCTGTCCACTGGTTCAAGAGATATTTTCCTGAAAGACAAGAGTTGACTTCAAATGGTTAATGGAAAAATCTTGCGCTGACTGATAGCGCTCAGAATATGTGTTGGGGATCAGTCTCAGTTACTATTACACAAAAAAACGTACTAAAATAAGATGTTATTATTTGTGGCATGTTATAAAGCTGAATTAGATCAGTTCATTTTTAAGCATCCTGATATAACGTGACTCTAAAACAGAAGTGCGTGGATCTTGGTAAATAATATTTGTTTAATAAAGAGCTCGTTGTGGCGCAATATGGCAATAAAATCCCAGTTCATTACGCCTTCTTTAAAGATCAGCAGCACGGAAACTTTTCCCTAGCCCCGGTCTGTGCGCACGCATCATCACTGCCTCCTAGCTGTCTTCATATGGATTCATAATGGAGCTGGTCTAAATATGTTAGCGGCTGTGAATGAGTGGTTTTTATAAGACAAGAACTGCGTGTCAACAGTGATTATGCTCACTCACACAGGGTTAGAGGCAGAGCTACACCTCTCTCGCTCTCCCACTGTCTTCTCGAATATATGCAAGCATGGGGTGATGCTGGAGAGGACCAGCTGATGACAGATTAGGTGTGGTTGTCTGACAGTCTGCGAGCCGTGGCCTGAATTTAGCCTCAGTGCATCGCAATCAAAATGAGTTTATTTTGAGTGTTTAAGTTCTAGAGAGACGAGATAAAGCAGCTTGTTTTAGAAAGATGATGAATTTTCTAACTGCATAAAAGTTCTAAAGCATGAAATTTAGAAGGATCATTGTCAACTAAATCATCTGCTGTGAGATCTTGTCATCTTGATACATTGCTCTTTTGTGATGTTTTTGTCAGTTAAGGAACAAGAACAACTAAAAAACGCTACATATTTGTGGTTAACATAAAACTGAGTTGCTGTTTAAAGCTGCAGAAAGTCCCAACCCTGTGGTCATGGGGATATGACAAAAACTCTGAAACAAAAACCTTCCTAATTAATATTTTGCTGCACAAACACATTGTGTACCCGGCCAAACAGCACTAAAGTAGTTCTGCGGGCGCAGATGTCCAACGAGGGCTTGAAGTTCTGGCTTCAGAGAATCGGGTCAGAAAGTTCTGGGAAATCTGGGACACGTGCGGGGCAAGAAGAGAGCCGTTCCACTGCTCCTCGTGTGCAGTTTACGATGACCAAGTCTGGGCTTCCCTCGGCACTTCAAACATCTCCTGTCATTGAATAATCCATTCAGTCCTCTGCTCGGTAAAGGAAAGTGACAAGTGTGCAGTCAGTCGACAAATATATTACACATTTTTAAAATTATTGTTGAACTTGAGACATGCCCTTCATGGTTTTCACATTGGGCCCTTCCCCCCCCCCCCCTTTTTTGACAACCAGCTGCCATGACGACAGCTGGACTTTAGACACATTTTTTAAATAAAATAAAATATTAAAACCAACTCCTCCACACCTTGGAAGTGTGCATCAGCATGACATCGTTCACTGACCCTGACCCCGTCGCCAAAGTCAAAGGTGCCAGTAATGTTTGCTTAAACCTTTATCATTAACAATAACTGTTGGAGTCCGGTCTATTTGCAAAATATCTCATGAACCACTGGACAGATTTTACTAAAACTCTCAGAAAGCAATCATTAAATGGGCCTCTATAACAGTTTAACTGATTCAAAATAACCACTACAACTAATCAACCTTATCCAACTCATTAACTATATAACCCAGTCAATTTTACACACATTGAGCTCAAATTTGGTGTGGTCATTCTCAAGATTTGACCAAAAGGGCTACATTTCCATCATTTTTCAACCTAAGATGATTTTTTTGTTAAAACTCGGGCATAAAAGCCAGCGGGCTGCATGCATTATTTCAAGGAATGCTGGGCCTTTAATTCGACACTTAAATGGTTTTAGAACCAAAGTGTAAGCTCCAGGAGCAAAGCCACGTGAAAATCTAATTCATGCTTGCTAATATGGGTGTGTATAACAGCTGGGAAGCAAAGCATGACAGTCCATTTGCCAGATTATCATGTTTTTAACGTCTACACGTGTTTCGCTGCAGATGGAGAGAAATCGATACTGAAAAACCACCTGGAGCAGAAACCGCAAGCACAGTGGGGCTCCATGGATCCCTCCAGAATAAGCAGAGGTCCCCTAGAGGATATCAACTCACCTGAACAGTAAGAGCTCATATTTCCATAGCGCCTCCACTCCCCCCCACCCTCCCTTCCCTCTTTCTTCTGTTTTGTTAGCTTTCTCATCAGACTCCACGTCACATGTAGCACAACCACATGCAACTCTCAGGCGGTTGCTCTGGCAACTGAGCCCTGTGAAAGCATGGACCGGCTCTGAATTTCTCCCTCCTACGCCCATCAACATACACACACACACAGAGAGTGCATGTGTGTGCTCGCAGTGTGCAGGACATACTGCAGCTTGCTTAACAAACACATGCAGCTGATTGATCTGTTGTCCCCAACTTGAAAAAAAGCCGATGTCATGGAGACTAAAAACACTCATGCAATAAATATGCATCCACTTTCACTCATTATTCATAAGGCAGCAAAGCTGAGGAATGACGACTTCATCAACGAGGAGGGGGACATTTCATGCATCATTGAGAACTCGGCCTCCTGCAGCGGTATTACTAGAACTGGGAGAAGAATGCCAGATGGACGGAGAGACGGAGAGAAAAAAGAGAGACGGCAGACAAAGAGGGCACAAAATTAACAAGAGCTACAGGGAAAATGATAGACTAAGAGAGAAAGCTGTTTAGATAGACAAGAGGGGAGGTGGAGACTCACAAAGGTTATATAACAACTGATTTACAGCTTGCATTGGAAGGAGCTCCGAAAATAGACGGGGAGGAGAACAGAAGTAAATGAACTCTCGCAGCTATTCCCATACCACATGAATGTTTGATCACAACGAGGGAAGAGAGATGAAGAGGCAGCAAGAGAGAAGGTGAAGAGGAAGATGAGACAAATATGTGGAAGTTAGAAAAGACTTATAAATAGAAAACAGCGCAGAGCGACTACTTTGTATTAAAGAAGTCCTTTATGAGCAAAAATGATTTAAAAAAAAAACTGTTTCTGTCACAAGAGCTGGTCAGATCACAACTAGGCGTGAAAATTATTATAATAATGTTTCAAAGTTCAGCTAATTGAGATTTTTTTTAATTTTACTTTTGTGGCTAAACAAGCTTCATTAGTCCCTTTTTGTTTTTACATAACAAGCATTTGATTATGTAATTTTCTTACAAACGACTGGCTGTGGCGAGAAGGGGTGTGAAGTGTCACACCAGGCGGTGCATGAAATGTTCTTTAGTCAGATGATCCCAGAAGCTTGGGAGGAATATTGTAGGCTTAGTAAGAAGAAATGCAGCAGGGAAAGAAGTCGCTGAAGACTACATCATAGGAATGCTTTGTGGAAACTTATCGTTTACTCACTGTGTTACATTGATCTTGGTTAGGGTTTTTTTGCTCTCTAATATTCTATTTCATACCTTTTAGCTCAGTTTTTTTTTTTTTTTTTTGTTTTACTCTGTCAATGAGACCAAACTGGATACTACACCTCCCACCTCCATTCAGACCTTAACTGTAGTCAGAATTTTTCCTGTCGTACAACCATCCAGATCAAGTTCCATCTCTTGTTTCATCACTAATTTGGTTGATTATTTGGTCATGGTGGTGAATTCCCGAGGGAGAGCGTGATGAGATGACAGAGGTTTCCACTCATCCGAACACAGGTGGTTCACTTCACTTTGTCATTGAGAGTCAGTGGCGCGAAGTCTAATCTACGCACGGGCACAGAAGATTACACGACGGCAACTTGTGAAGCATGATTTAAAAATAAAACCACTACACGCACGCTTCTGTGATCCATGTGACCTGATCGATTGGGCTTCAGGAATTAGGACAGCAAATGAAGTCAGGGGCAGAGCAGTCACATGCATTTAGAACAAGTAGACTGTCTAATTACAACTTTTTATTAATTATTTGCTATTCTTTACATCTAGTTTTTTTCCAGTTGTCATTTTTATGTTGATTTGTTTTGAATCCCAAGGATTTTTCTTAATGTTTTTGCACTGTTTTTTAAGTAACTACACCTTAACTAGCCTGGACCTTTGTTTAGATGTTTTCAAACATGAACTGAGGGAAACTAGCAGCCCATCAGAATCAAATCTGACAAAACCTTTTTGTAGCTTTCTGACGGATGCTGTATTTTCACCCGCAGGTACAAACTATAAATAAAAAGGTGTTTGAACAATAGTTTCTGCACTAAACCGTTAAAGGCCTAATGTGTGGCATTTGGGCATTTATCTTTGAGTTTAAGGAGCTAGAAGGGATCATATTTTGACAAAACAAAAGAGCTAAGTTACACGCTCACTATGATGCTCTCTTGGTTATCATGGGGCGGCAGTGGCTCCCATGTAGCTTACTACCATCGGTGTATGAATGTGTGAATGATTGTAGTGTGAAGCGCTTTGGTGTCCTTGGACTAGATAAAGAGCTATACAAATGCAAGCCATTTACCATTTATAAATGTACACCTAGAAGTTGTTTAAAAATATAATTTTGATGATGGGATGCTAAGTCTTCTACAACTGAAGCTTTGTGATTTTTTTTTTTTTTTTTTAATATTTAAATCTGACTCACGTTCTAATGTACAGCTTTATTCCTTTACTTGACTCAGTATAATGCAAGTTGGTTCTGACACTTCTTCTGATTTTCATTCTGTCTTTTCTTATTTGCAGCATACAGCGCCGACTGTCCTTGCAGCTGCCCATCCTGCACCATGCGTACTTACCTTCCATAGGAGGGGTCGATGCCAGCTGCACCAGCCCGAACGAAAGCCCTGGTTCCAGCCCGAGGCACAGACACATGCCCCCCTCCTACCGCGTAATGGTCTCAGGCCTGTGAGCTTTGTTCGCTCTCCCACCTGGTTCTGTGCAGAGGAGACACAAATGGTTCTTTTTTTCTACGACAAACGGACTGATATCATCAGCGTACGTGTGTATTTCGTCTTGGACTGAACAGAGTGGTGAGGAGAAGGAGGGGGGGGGACAAAGTTTTGCTCTTCATACCTCCTGCAGCCCAGTCTAATGAGAACTGATAATGTCAGTCGTGAAACGGTGGTAGAAGACAGATGACCCTTAAAAACTCCAGTGATTAACATCCTCGTGATCATCCTCCCCCTGCCTAGGCCTATACATATATGCACAGTCAGACACAAACAACACAGATACACACAAATGCACAAACACAGTGACACCCCAACAGCTGCGGTGGACCAGCCCTGATCTGATGTGTAGCCTTAACTACTTCAGAGGGGATCGTTTGGTTAGTTTTGTTTTGCTTTTTTTTTAATCTGTTCTATGTATCCTGTGCTTGGGGCTACATCTGAGCTTGTCTGAGTCATTTATCTAAAGCATTTCACTGCTTCAGAGATTGGATGTTGGTTCGGGAATGAGGAATTTGCAAGACCCCCACGAAACGGAATGAAATCTTTTTCCAACCTTGCGCAGACATGTAAATATCATCGCTCCTGACATTGATGTACTGTAAGCTTTGAATATGCTGTGAATGGACATTTAAAAAGGGTTTCTATGTGCGGGCCACGTAACAAAAGCAGGTAGATGTGAGAGTCTCAAAGGAAAACATGGAATTCTCCAAATCAGACACACGAGATACATATTTGCTAGCGTAGCTGTTAATATGTTAGCATACAGGCAGCAATAATGCACCAAAATTTGTAACTCAATAACAAAAACGGTTTCGAGTTCCGTTTCTTTAAAGTGGATTGAGGTGCACATTGCTCTTTTTTCCACTTTGCTAATTTTTTACTACCAGTTTACATGAGAAACCATGTCAGTCTTTGCAAAGGCATCCATATTTTACAACTTAAGTTGTCTTCAGAAAGCATGTTACAGATTATTGATGCTATGCCTTTTAACAGGTCTTTTTGGCTATATATATATATATGTTAGAAAATAGAGCAAAAAATTTTCACAGGAGTGTTCCAGTTTCGTTTCTCGTGTGTTACATGTCAGGAAATGCACATATGTAGGTGTAGACATAAAAACCAGAGCGAGAGAGAGAGAGAGCACCTTATGAATTCAGGTGCGTTAGTGATAAATACAGAAACATATAAACCTACAGCTTGGTCGTAATAGACTATAAAGATGTCCGTCTGATCTAGTCCTCACAGCTTACCAGCACAGTTAAAGGTGATTTTTTTTTTTCTTCTTTTGGGGGGGCGGGGTCAGTGGCACAAAGTTACAAGACTTTGGAACGAGAGACAAACCATAATAGGGGGTGGTGGAAAAAATGTAGGTCTACCAGTTCCACAGCTCGACTGGGTCTAATGGTTAGCCTGAATTTCCACGCGCAGCAGTGACGACACGTGGAAGTCCCGTGTAAAAAAAAAAAAAGCCCCCGACTGACTGTAGCTTGAGTTTTAAGGCAATGACGCCGCCACTGCTGGTCACAGTGATACAGCACAAACACAGGGCTTTCCTTCACAGATAATACTGCGTGTCCTGAGAAATCTCTGTATGCTTAGCAACAGTGAACATACCTCAGTTGCTATGGAAATGTACATCTGTGCCACTGAGCTTGGCCCAAACAGGGCTGCGTTGAGCACAACGGTCTCTGAGAGCGTCATTTTTCATAAAACTTTTCCTAAAGCAGGAATAAAGCAAACGAGAACTCTGTTGGACGGTTGGAGGGGGGAGGAAAGACTTATCAGGAGTGAGAAGGTTCGTTCTCAGCATATTGTTTCACCATTGGTGTCTTGGTTTTTATTTTTTAAGGCGTTTCTTAAACGCTGTGCCTGTTGTCTTATATTGTAGCCTGCGAGACCCACACTACATACTCATGGGTCAGAATTACCCAGCGAGGTACATTGGCCGCACATCTGTAAACTGTACAACGTGTTACAGCTCAATTTAAAATTCCACGTTTCAGTGAATGGGACCGTTTCGGGAGTACATGGCAAAAAAAAAAGCTTCACTTTCCTATGGAGGATATTTCTCCTGCAAGCTGGTTTCTGAACATAAACGCTGTCAAACGGTCTCCAGTTGGAAAGCATTCAGAGCCAGAGCGG
>NC_051434.1:12099687-12148389 GCF_001649575.2 Kryptolebias marmoratus
GGGGGGGGGGGGGGGGCAAGACACAAACGAGCAGAGATTAAATTGCGGTCAGATGTACCCGGGTGACTCCCACTGAGAGCTCCTCCTCTTCCAGGCCCGGCCGCCGCACAGGAGCAGGGAAACCCCAGAGCACAGACCTCCAAGGAGCCACAAACTTCTCCTGCACCTTTGCCAACCAGAGGATCACAGTCACCGAGGATGTGAGTGAGAGACGTTATCAGAGGGTTGGTTCTTCCTCTAGGAGAAACAAAAAACAACCACACATTTTATATATTACATTATATGTGATTGTGTACGATTTGCTGATACCCTGATGATGGTGTCCATGTATGGAGTATTTGGTATTTGGCTTTCTCAAGATGGCATGAAATAATAAAAAAAAAAAGTATAATTCACAGAGTTACCTCTGTTTTTGCAACTGTTGTGATAAATCCACTCTGTTGTTCCATCGTCTCATCTGCAGTTTGGTTATATATACATTTTTTTTTTCTTACAAGTTCTCTTCACCTCTCAATCAATTCGCACATGTCAACGCCAAGATTCTCAGTGGACAAAGTCGTCATCATTTTAACAAACATTACACTGGTTTAGCACCTGTTCACTGAGGGCAATAAAGTGAAGGTAGCAGCTATTGATCAATCCTGGATCATCCCCTATAATTTATGAAATTACCAATTTTTTTATTTTTTTTGTTCTAATCAATCCAAAATGCCAAATGCAGATCATCAGATGTCAATGCCGTTTTATTTTAATGTGCCCTACTTTTTGTTTTGCAAATCATTTCAGTTCTAATGAATGGGGAAAAAAAGAAAAATGTTCAAATGCAATTGTGGTGGGTCAAGGGCTCATAATATTCCTGTAATAACTAACGTCATGCTGATGGTTCGTATTTACCACAGGCCTTGTTACCCTTTTTAGTTTAAAGATCAGAGTGACATATATAATATCTTTGTGCGTTTCATTGTCAGGTTCTCTGGAGAATACAACATACACATGCAGAAATATAACGATATGAAAATATATTAAGTGGAGCCACACAAAGGTCCATACTGTTACTGTTTTGTCATTTTGATATGTGGTACCACATGGCATTAAGTTTAATTAAAAACTTTAATACGGTGAATAAATCCTATAATAAATGCAACATGTTCAAGAGGGGCAATAACTTGTTTTCTTATAATGGAAAGAATAGAGAATTATATATATATAAATATATGTATATGTAAAGATCTTTACGTACATTCTCATTTTTACATAGGAAACATTTCACAAATACTCCACAAGGGTTCTTTGAAGTCTTTTTTTATTTACAGTATCTGTAACTATGTTATGTACATATCAGGTCTAGATATAAAGAAGTTGTATAAAATAAGTATCACACTGGGAACACCTGAACATTTTTGAGCCATTAGTTGTTATTGGGGGGAGAGGGGATTTAAAAGCATTCTTCTTTTTGTTGTCTGAATGTTATGGACAGCCTTTACTTTTCACATCATCGTTAAATAAAGTGTTACTGAAAATGATTCTGTGTTTTTTTTTTTTTGTTGTTGTTGTTTTGTTTTAAATCTTAACCACTTTTTGTTTCAAGTTTATCAGATGGAATGATGACCCCTTCACTACAGCACTGAACATCTACCCTGACCTGGAAGGACTCTGTTGGTGAGGTTTTTGGGCGCTTGTTAAAAAAAAAACAACGAGCTCAACATTACCTGTGGTGTGTCATAGAAGATTCGAGGCTTCTAGGTCGTGGCGGTTTGTCGTGATGTCGGCGTACTGGAAGGTGGCACCAATGGGAGCACGCGGCCAACACGCACTTGGCTTGGTTGTTGACGACGTGAAGCAGGACTGGCCACGATGAGAGTGAAACAACAAGGAAAACATTGGTTAGAGGATATTAGGGAGTTTTCCACATATCATTTCTGAATGGCCTTTTAAATTACTTTACATTCTCAGTTTCTGAAGTGCTTTTGCTATATCCCTGCAAAGTGTGCCATTTTAAATAGTTAAACCACAATTTTTGTTTGAAACTGCTACTTTACTTGCCTCCTTAACAACTAGACTACACCTACTATTTAACCAAAAGGCCCAGAATAAGTAAAATCCTTGTTCACATAAATGGTTATAACTCAGTCTCAGCTACTACCACATCAAATTTTAGCTAATTAGCTGTAAGATTTACTAATTCATAACACACACTTCGACATCTTTGCATCAGACTTTGACATCAATCCTGTTTGTCTGTTAGCAAAATGTCTTATGAACTACTGAACAGATTTTAATTAAACCAGTAAGTAATCATTCAATGTACACTGACAAGTGATTATCTTTCAGAGTCAACCTAATTCAATATGGCTGCCACAGCTAACTAACTTTAACCAACACAAAAATGGCTAAAAGTCTAATTTACCAGTATTGAGCAAATGTTTGATGTGGTACCTGAGAGTCATTCTCAATACACTGAGCGCTAACACACATAATCACATATTGTTATTTACAAAACGGTTATAACTTTGACCCTTTGCTTCAGAAGACTATCTTAGTTTAACGCTCCAGCATAAAAGATAGTGGGATGACATGCATTCCTTTAAGAAGTGCTGGTGCTTTAAATTAAATCGAGTAATGTTGTTGCTGCTGTTCTCTGATTCAAACATAACCAAATGTTTCACAGAGAGAGCAGAGCTCCAGTGCGTGTAAATGCTGCCTGACCTTCGCTTTTGTTCTCAGCAGGATCTTGTGTAAAACATAAGGCGGGCTGATTAGGTTGACCTGGGTGTCAGATGGAGGGATCCTCTTTCATTTGCGAGGGCTTGGTTGGACACTAGAGTTAAAACGCCACGAGCCGGTGCTGCATTCGATTTGAACAACTCGTGGACACGTTTGTAACACCGAGATCAGGAACACCGACTGACAAATCCAAAGATTTCTGAGATTCTGCACACAGTTACAGCATAACGTAGCTCCTGGGTTCAGTTAGCAAAGCTGCTAGCTGTCTCTTAGAAGATTTTTAAGAGATAAACAACACTTAAAATTTATGTTTAGGGATTTTCAAAAGTACAAAATGGCTATAACTCGGTCAATTTTACAGCTATTAAACTAAAATTTAGTGTAATAGTAGCTAAGAGTCATCTCCAACTTATACTCCAACTGCTAAATGGTTGCAGGATATCTGTCTGTTAGCAAATTATCTCATAAACCACTAGACTGATTTAACTGAAACTTTTGGAAAAATAATTGTTCTTTATATGTTTACAACTGATTCATCTTTGGAGTCAACCCAACTCAAGATGGCCGCCACAGCTAATCGGCCTTAGCAAGCACAAAAGTGGCTAAAGCTTTGTGTGGTTTACAGTTATTGGGCTAATGTTAGGCGTGGTTGTAGCTGAGGGTCATTGTCAACACATACACACATCTTGCGAGATCTGACATGAGATTGTAATTTCATTTACAAGTTCTGAAATTTAGAACATCAGAAATGCATTTTCCTGGCATTTGGACCAAAGCTAGGAGGGTGTTTGAAGAGTCCAAAATCTGCAGTTTTTGAGGACAATTTGTGGGGATTTCTGGTCCACTGCTGCACCCGCTGCTAGCTGGAAAGAAGCATAAATGCTTTCACATCAGTCTTCAAAAGTCACCAGAAACAGCAGAAAAAAATTGCTAGTAGCTTTTTTTGATAAACAGTCACTAGAGGGATCTAAAAACTCACTAAATGTAGCGTCTCTAGGTTAGTAACACAGCTTGCATCAGGGCCCGTCTAACTCTGCTCTCTTATTACTTGGAGCATGTGATGTGAAGGACTCTCAGCTACCACCACAACAAATTTTAGTTTAATATCTTTCAAAATCACTGAGGTGTAGCCATTTTTGTGGAGGCTAAGGTCGATCAGTTGTGGCTGCCATCTTGGACTGGGCTGACTCTAAAAGTAAAATAGTTTTACATGTCAACCCAATGACTATTTTCTCAAAGTTTGACTAAAATCTGTTCAATGATCAATGATATATTTTGGTAACAGACAAAAACAAACACACATCGGCAAAAACATCATCGCCTACCTTCACTATTCGGCAGCAGGCAGTATAAACATTTCACTTCATGTCCTGCTGAGGCCTGGAAACAACAGTTACAGTCTCTCAGTGATTCATGAGGTACAGGCAGACACACAGACAAAAACATTATCGCTCCACCTTCGCCGGCAGGTGATAAAAATGATAAATGCAATTTAGTTTGTTACATTAGCCAAACAAAAACATTACCTGACATCTGGAAAAAAAAACCTTTTAATCAGACATCCTATTGCCAGAAAACACAACATGTTGTGTTATGTTTGTGCATTAAAATGCTTATTCCCCACCGCCATCAAACATCGCATTAAGACTGAATCATAACTCATTTCCAAACCAAAGCAACACACTTGCTCCGCACACACACACACAGCAAACAGTAAAACCCAAACCATTTCCTCCCTGCAAACAGCTTTCCTTCATTCCGTCTTTCCTCGACTTACTAAAGCCTGACATGTCATCATTTTAATGGTCTAAAAAAGGAGCTCTTATTGTAATCTGTGACTCTACGTCTGCGAGAACCACGACTGACCCGGAGGTATAACAACATAATCATGTCGAATTTTACCTCATTTACTTCCTAAAGCAGGACTCCAGAGGTCTTGGCAACAGTTGTCGGTGGTTTATTTGCTGTGCCGCTGGTCACCACTTTCCACGTTAATCTGCAGCTTTTAAAGATTTCTATACGTGACTCCTTGTCCCTCCTAAGAACCACATTATGACAATCCAATCTCATCAACAGGACTGGTGAAGACACTGGAAACAACTGCTGAAGAAAGGAGCAAACGTCTTTGTATCTATTAGTATGTTAGTCAGCAGGACCACGAGAACCTGACGATCGGAGGGATCATTCATTCAGATAATGATCCCATAATTACATTATAAAAAAAAGAGGTAAACCTCTTGATCTATGGCAACTTTGTCCCTAAACCTCCTTTCGCTGTTTGAAAGATGGCCGTTTCCTGGGGAAGCATGTGTGACCAGTTTGACAGATTTTCCCCACACATAACAGTATGTGATTAGATAGAGTTATAGCCCACGGTAAGTGCAAATATATTTACGGCTGACACTAAATGACGGCACACCTGGCTGAGCTTACTGTAAATCTACCACATGGACTGTCCTTGAGAATCCTGCTAAGATTCCTACCCTGCCTCTGTTAACAGGTTAGACAAACGTCCCCTAATTTACCTGAATCTGCCGTTTGGTTTCGCATCCACAGTTCAAAATGTTATTTACATCATTACAGTAATTAAATTTCACTGAAATCCCGCCAGTGGTTCATGAGCTAGCGTGCTAACACACAGACAGGGATGATTACAATAGTTTAAGGCAAAGTTTTAAAAACTGATCTTGATCAATCAGTTAATGAAGAATGTGAGTCTCAGCTACAGACACACCAGATTATTTTAGTTTAATATCCATAAATCTGTGGGAGCTACAGGGTGCTTTAACTTGTCGCCAATAAAAGCTGTCAGTTATGACTGAACAACCACTTCTTGTAACTATGATGTCAACATACAATAAGGAGCTACCCACAAATGTTGAAACTACCCTCAAAAGAAAAAAGATTTTAAAATGAGATTTACCTTTTGAAGCTTTGCCAGTGTCCCAGTTGCTAACACGGAGGGGTGGGATCCCAGGTGGTGGAAGGTTGAGGAGAGTCTTCAACTTCCTGGTGGCTTTTGTTCATCCATCTTTCCCATAATTTATGGTCCCGGTTTATGCTCTAAAATGACAAAAATCAGAGAGAATTTTTTTTAAATTAGCTGTTTTGCTTTACCAAGAATGACTGCAGGAAACAAAATATTAAATTTATTTTTTTTACCTTCCTGGACCCAGTGCTGTGCCATGCACCGTAGAAATAACTTGCTGCTTCTTTATGCTCCCCACCGGGTAATCAGTTTCAAGTTAGTTCTGAGTAATTTACCAAATTCAGATTCTGCTTCATATTAAATAATTCATCTGTTATCTTGTATTTCTGTCTTCTAGGTAACGACAAGTCTGCAAACCTTGTCCCTGTTTAGTTTTTCAAAAAATAAACTTCTAAAACTTTCAATATAAAAGGCTAAACTTCAATTAATACGTGTTTACGTGATGTTCACGTATATGAATAAAAAATAAAATTATCATGTGCAAATCTTAAAGGCAAGTCCAAAGATTCAGCAACAGTGGTGCAGAATGATTTTCTGTATTAACACCACCTGCAGCAATCAGACACGAGACATCGCGACCCTATAAGCACACGACTAATATAAATCTGGGCAAACACACCATATTTAATTTTTGATATGTTTTAGTTAATTTAACAGCCAAACTGCCAATAAATCACATTTATTCAAAAGTAAAGATACAACAAATTCTGCAGTTCATGAAACTTTTAACAGACAAAAGAAAATGCAATTTTCCTGTTCATTTCGGTTCCAGAACTCAGTCAAACCCAAATGTTTTCTTTGAGAGCCTGTGTAAGTACGCAGTCCGTGTGGATTTCCAGCGTGGTGTTCTTCTCTGAATCTAAAACACTTTGAAGTGTCCAAACAAAATCCCAGCCTAAGGTCATGGTGCTTTTTACCCTCCTGCTCCCACCCATCAGATCCGTTCAGCTTCGTGCAGACAAACTGCGGGGCGTTTGTCCTTTGAGTGACCCGTGACCCGACTGGCTGTCACCGGGCCTGGACGGCTTGTGACAGAGCAGCTGTGGTCCTCTGTGGTGGCCCACAGTCAAAGAAAAAGTCTCTCTCTTGCGCGCAAGAGACATGATGGTGTCAGTGGTGGTGCTAAAGAGCTTGTTTGTTGATGTTGAAGATTTTGACACAGTGGTCGGCACTGGCGCTGGCAAGCTGGACCCAGGAGCTCTCCTCTTCCAGTTTTCTCTCACTGTCACTCTGTACGTCCGTCTCGCTGTCCTCTACACCTGCTCGGCCAGCTCGGGGCCTCCAGCGGAGCCGCTTGACTGCCAACGAGTGGCTTTGTCTACGGCAGGGAGTGCGATGAAAGGAAACAACCATACTTTCTTTACTTAGGTTCTATCTCTCGTAACTGACAGAACAGTCAAACTGAGAAAAATAAAAGATGGCTGTAAGCTGCAGGGACACTTGTCAGGAAAGCTGTATCCTTCTAATATAAAGTCACTATAAAAATCCTCCTGTGTAGCTGGCTTTCTGTGCTCTACAGATAATAACCCAAACACCAAGTGGGATACAACCCACACAGAAAAACACAAAAGTACAGGTCGATTTCCCTGTCCTACCTGCTGCTGCCTTCAGAGTGGTCACTCACTCCTCCGGCCTTTTGTCTTTTTCTGCCAAAACATAACAAAAGGCTTCTGCTTCTCAACAGACATCACACTGCACCCAAACCACTGCTACTGTGATAAACTGCATATAGCATGTAAAGCCCAGGCCACTGGAGGGTCTGTTTGGTTTTTTAAAAGGTGAACGAGATAAACTTTCACATGATGTGTTGGAAGGATACGAGGTGTCCGTTTCTCCACAGCGGATCCAGTCACTTCCTGAAGCGTCATCCTGTCCAGGTTTCCATCTGAACAGCAAGATCCGTCCGCTCTCCAGGCCAACTGTGAGCAGGAAGCTGTGGGAGGTACCAGAGAAGACGTGTACAGGAACTGCAGACCAGCAGCAGACTTTTAAAAAGAAAGTTCTGGTCATTTTTAAGCCAGGACCTATTTCTACACCTTAATAAGGGAATACTTTTAAAAACAATCCAATATTGAGCAAGAGTGTTTTCATAAGAAATTGCAGAAATGGCTACAATGTCATCTGATAGACAATTTTAAGGTTTTACATCACTATGTGTTTCTTTTAAAAAAAGGTTTGTGGTAAGGAAAACAGGGAGTGACATCACGCCTAAGAGTTGTTGCATCACAGTTTGTACAGCAAGTATTAAAAGATTATTTATTAGGATTTTAATTACTTTACAGGATAGTCCTTGCAGCCATTTCACTAAACTGTTTTGTCTACTGGTCAGTCAAAGCAAAACTAGACATTACACAAGAAGAAATCCAGCTGAATCAGTGCGTACCTGTTATCGGCGCAGAATACGGGGCAGAAAGCTACAGCTGTAGCAGAATCCCCCACATCCAAAACCGAAGAACATGGTTTAATCTCAGGAGGAGGCGCAGAGTCTTCAGAGCACTCCGGTCTGCATGGACCCCACACTATCACCTGAAAACACAGAAAAATGAGCAAGCTAAGTTTTCTTATTACCTTAAAGTGCAGACATTTGTTTTTCTCACTTTAATACCTTCAAAACAACTTCTATTTTTTACAAAACGACCAACATTTGATGCTTACCTTCTTGTCCCGACTGGATGTGACGAAGTATCTGCTGTCGGGGCTCCAGTCACATGACCAGATGATCCGGCTGTGTACGGCCGTGTCCTTGCCGGTGTGCGCGTACAGAGAGAAGGCGGGCTCTGTGGGGGAAACAAACAGCAACGGAAAGGATGCAAAAAGAATTGAATTCAAAACACAATACGAGAGTGATAGAAGCCAAACGACACATTTCATTTATCTCCTTTTCAGCAGAGGATGAGCTAATGGCTAAACTCTGATTATTGCAGCGTGACATCAGCATGTCTGGATCCCTGCCTCGCTGCTGCTCTGTGGCCACAAAAAGCCTCTCCTGGGCGACAAATAAACAACCCAACAAGACAGAGAACCTCATTCCAGCCCTCTATTTCAGTCAGTTTTGGTTTATGACCTGCTGCTGTTTATTTCCCCGGCCTAAGTCATTTCAGAGCCCAGATTGGTTTTCCCCGGAGAGCTTGTTTGTATGCTGCTGGCAGCTGCCTGTCTGTGGGTCTGCAGCACTCCTGCTCTACGCTGCCACCCATACACACACACCAAAGTGAGCTGGCATGTACATACAGCTGTAAAACCTCACAAACAACCAAGCTGACCACTTCGCTGCGCCCGTGCGTTTAAAAACACACACACACCGATCGGGACGGACATGTGTTGCACCTTCATCCATTAGCAGGACTCTGAAGGGCATAATGGCTGCTTAATTCAATCACACAAAGATGAAAACAAGATGAGCCGACAAAGGAAAGAGACGAGTCACAGCAGGACATATCCTTTGCACAAACGGGCAGAGAAGTGCATACAAGGGGGGGGGGGGGACTAAAGTAAAAATGACGTAAACCACATGGGAGGGCAAAACGTTGGTGGATAAAGCCGACATGCTGAGACAAAACAGGTACGCAGAAGGTGTGTGAACAGAGGGAGTGTGTTTGTTTGACGTGCACCGGCTTCGTTTAACCTTCCCCTCGTCTAGCCGCCGAGACCGTGTTTGCATTCTTCACAATCACCTTGAGTGATTCAGCAGCCAACCGGAGCAGACGGGAGTCCCGACCTTCCTCCCCCTCTCGTCCTCCGGTTAAAAAAAAAAAAAAAAAAAAAAAAAATCACCCACCCACCCACCGTTGTGCCTCTGTGCAGGCTGCCATAACAGGCGAACGGGAAAATGCGAGACTGGTTATCGTGTGTCGATGCGCGTTAAGACCATCCGGAGTAAAAACAGTGACATGATGCGTTGGGTGAAGCTGGCAGGTAATCCTCTGGGCCTAAATGTTGTGCTCTACTCATCATGAAAGCAGGATTGAGTTATTTGTCTGAATTTGTTTGCAGAGATGTTCACATACAAAAAAAAACATCTACAGGAACACAATTCTGTTGACAACAAGGGACACTGAAACAACAGAAATACTGTCCACTATGGAAGCAAAGCAGTGATAAAGTTTTTTTCTCATACCTCTGTGTGTGTGTGTGTTTGCTTGTCTGTATTGTTGGCAAAATATCTCATGAATCACTGAACAAATTTTCATGAAACTTTCAGAAGGCAATCATTAGGTTGACATCTACAGCTCATTCATTTTTGGAGTCAACTCGATTCAAGATGGCCAACACCGCCACATAAAAATGGCTATAATTCAGTTTGTTGTGGTAATAGCTGATGGTCATCCTTGCAATATTCTTTAAACGCTAACCATGTCTCGCAAGATCTCAAGAGATCTCGCATAAGGCTGACCAAAACGGCTACAACTCCATCAATTTTCAACATAAAGATGATTCTGAAATGAAAGGTGGCAGGCGATACGCAGTGCTTCAAGGAATGCTAGGCCTTTACTAAAATACTGACAGCAGCTAAACTAAAAGATCATGATTGGGATAGTGTGTTCGTAAAAACAGCTTTTTCTTCAAGAGCTGCTTTTTTTTTGGACCAGTTACAATCAATGCATCATTTGCTTGGCTCCTCACAGTATTAATTAGTGGAGTCCTTCCAATAAGGCCAGCTTGACTTTGAATTCAATTTGGAACAAATGCGCTCTGAGGGTTTACCTTATTCTAATTAATTTGAGTTGAAAATGGCTGGTGTCTGCCAAAAGTTCCCCCGATGTTGTATTTTTGTGTTGAAATTCAGTCAAACAGATTTGTAATTAATCGAAACGTGTTTACACAGCACCACAAAGAACTATTATCTCTTCGTGAGCTGCGCTGCATTTGAGATCTACAACTACCGCCTTGTGAATGCGCGTCTCCGGCAGCCAGTTACAGTTTATGTCCACATCTGTTCGGACTCATAAAATGAGTAGTGAAGACCTAGAAGGAGTTTTATAAAACATTTTAGAAGGCATTTATGGTTTTACATAAAACTGGTTGCAATAAAATACAAAGACGTAGTCATGACAGAAGGAAAACTTCAAATACGAATGATAGAAGTGATTATAAATCTAAGATGTTGATGCCTTAGACGTCTCTTCAGTCTATCAACACTGAACACTTACAGCATCAGTCCATCCATCCATTTTCTTTACATGCTTCTCTTTTCCAGGTTGTGGGGAGCTGGTGCCTGTCTCCAGCCTATCTCGCTGTGTGAGAGGCGGGGGACACCCTGGACAGGTCGCAAGTCCATCAAAGGAACACAAACGAGACAAACAACCATTCACGCTCTCACTCACACCTAGGGACAATTTTAGAGTTAACAATGAACCCGACATGCATGTTTTTGGTCTCTGGGAGGAAACCGGAGTACTCAGAATAAACCCACGTGTGCACAAACTCCACCCAGAAAGGCCCCAGGTCGGTAAGCGATCCTGAAACCTTCTTGCTGGGAGGCGACACCTCTAACCACCGCACCACTGTGCTAATGTGCCACCCAGCATCCGTGCATTTTCACCCAAAATTACTGTCCAGAGTTCAGTCAAGAAGATGCAAATTATGTTCACAATCTCCCTATTCTATTCTCTCCATGTCGTCACAGCTAAGTTGATCTTTGGCTTTTTGAACATAAAATATCACTTCACTGAACATATGAGACATTTGTGCTAAACTTTGTTGAAGCGTGCCCACTTTTCTCACCTGCACTTTCTGGTGTTGGCAGGTTCCGTCTCCATAACGACCAGGTGCGATCTCGGGACACAGCTAATAGGAGCTGCGCGTCAGGTGAGAAGGCTATCTGGGTGACTGTGAGCGTGTGATACTGCAGCCTCTGCAACTGACGCCACGTGCTTGTACTCCACAGCAGCACTGCTGCGTGTTCGGCCTTGGATGCCTGGAACAACATCGCAGATAGTTTCATATTTAAGGGACAGTCCAGAATCTTGCTTTTCTTTTAGTTTTAATGCTCTTTTTGCAGATTATTCATAAAATTCTGATTCTGCTATACAACCCTAATTCCAAAAAAGATGGGATATTGTGTAAAATATAATGAAAACAGAATGCAATGATTTGCAAAACCTCCTAAACCCATATTTTATTCCCAAAAGAGCACATGAAACATATCAAATATTTAAACTAAGACATTGTACTATGTTTTGATAAAAATAAGGTAATTTTGAATTTGATGGCAGCAACTTCTCAAAGATGAATAGTTCCATATTTC
This sequence comes from Kryptolebias marmoratus, assembly GCF_001649575.2. NCBI lineage: Eukaryota > Metazoa > Chordata > Actinopteri > Cyprinodontiformes > Rivulidae > Kryptolebias > Kryptolebias marmoratus. The sequence continues at coordinate 12,111,648 of NC_051434.1, forward strand.
CCATTGCGAAGCATCCTCTCATTTTTTAACAACAGTCTGTAAGCATCGAGAAGCTAAGGAGAGCAGCTGCTGAAGTTTTCGGAGAGAAATTTTGTCCAATTCTTGTCCGATGCAGGATTCTAGCTGTTCAACAGTCCTGGATCTTCTTTACAAGATTCTTCATTACATTATGTGTCAAATGTTTTCAGTGGGTGAGAGGCAGACAAGTTCAGCACCCAGACTCTTCTACGATAAAGCCATGCTGCTGTAATGGATGCAGGATGCAGTTTAGCCTCGTCTTGCTGAAATATATAAGGTTTCCCTGAGAAAGACATCGACTGGATAGGAGCATATGTTGATCTAAAACCTGTACATAGTTATCTGCATTGACGGTGCCTTTCCAGATGTTTAAGCTACACTTGCCATAGGCACTAATGCACCCCCATATCATCAGAGAGGCAGGCTTTGAACCGTGCACTGATAAAAGGCTGGATGGTTCCTCTCCTCTTTAGTTTGGAGGACATGGCGTGAGCAGTTTTCGTCTGACCACAGAACACTTTCCCACTTTACCTCAGTTCATTTTAAATTAATTTTAGCCCATAAACAAAGCGGCATTTCTGGATGGTGTTCACACGTGTACAAATGGAACCCTTTTTAAATATAAACATATCAAATGTTTAAACTACGTTCCATTGCGAATAAAGTATGAGTTTATGAGATTTGCAAATTGTTGTATTCTGTTTTTGTAAGCGTTTTACATAAAGTCACAACTTTTTTTTTTAACATTGGGGTTGTAGTCTGTGGAGTGCATCTTATACTACTGACCTTGCATGCGGATGCAACCAGCGTCCTGGCGCTGTCAGACGCGAGGCAGAACATCTCGAAGCCGTGGCCATATCTGGAGACAAAGAAGAGCAGTCATTCAGAAACTGATCACGAACAGCCCCAGAGAGAGGACAAGGGCAAATTTAATGTCAGAAAAAAAAGTTAACTAAAACAGAAACATGATAATAGTCTGACAACTAGATTTAACAATAACTTGTTCTAAGGGATAATATAAAAAACCTTAAAAACTTAAGCCATTACCACTTGTAATAATTAGACAGATGATAAAAAAAATAAAATCCGTGTTGAATAGTGCTTTTCCTGCTATCTAAGATAGATAATGATGATGTAGCAGCCAGTCACTCTGAGACTAATTGCTTTTAGCTTGCCATTACCCGGTCATTTTAAATTCAACTAAAACCACAATCGGCAGTTCAAGAGAAAAAGAAATCTTTCTTTTACCAGGAAGCTTTCAAACATCGCAGCAATTTGGCCACACTGGCGAGAGCATTATTTATACCACAAAAATAATTTGATCACTTACTCATTTTAATGTTTCTATTATGTTCTAAGTGATTCAAGAGGTGAAGCCAAATGGAGGCAGAAAAAAATGCTTTTCAACAATCTCACACACACACACACTGTCCACACCTCAAATAAAAGGCCACGTCATACGTCATGTTTATAGCGGATTGACTGGTAAATGGATTTAGCATTGGCAACAAATGAAGGCAATATATTCACCGTAAAGAGGAGGCTCATGGGATAGCAGAAAGCTGGATTCCGATTGGCTGACAGAAAAGTAAGGAATGACAATAAAGAGTCTTTGGGAATCTACTATTTTCAGAAACAATAAAGCCTTGGGGCAAAAGCAAACAAACACAATTCCATCTGGAAATGTTGCCTCATTAAAGTCCACATGGAAACTCTTTATAGGGAATTAAACTAATGTAATTTATTTTTTTTTTAGAGTTTATTCACTCATGCAACAGATGCTCTTGTTGGTTTATTTACCATTTTCTAAATTTTATTATCATGTAGAAAACATACAAATTAACTAAAGTGTTTTAAAACGTTTTACATTTCTGATTTGTAACATTGTAATCACCTAAACGGATTTTCAATACCAAATCTGTCTTGTCAAAGTGATTCCCTTGGACTTCTTGCATTCTTAAACTAGACATAAAACTATTTAGTTGGTTGTTTGTTCACATAATTTCACATGTACAGCCTGGAAGGATTCCACTCGTTGGCACACCGGCAAACTCAGGCTGTGCCAAACTTCTGAATTTGTAGGATGAAAATTTAAAATAAAATAAAAAACGAGTGGTATTTAGTTGAAGCTAAGATAATATTGGAAAATGCAGCAGCTAGCCCTAATTCAAGGACATTATTCATTTATTTTGCATCTTTGCGTGTTCGTAGCACTGATTTCCAAGGATGCTGACAAGCAATTTTCCAAACAAATGCATAATAGACAAGGCGGCTATGATTAATAGACCAAAAAATAAAAGCAACTGCACTTTGGGGGTCTACACAAGCTACAATAACCCTCCAGAAGACACTGTGTAAATCAGGACTACAGAGTCAAACTACTGCCAAGAAACCACAACATAAGCAGAAAAACGAGAAAACTGCTTGGATCCAGGAACGCAATGAATGAAGATTAGACAGGTGGAAATATATTTCTGTTCGAGTTGGAAGCCTGTATGTTACCACTGTGAAGCATGGTGGGGGGTGCATGATGGTGTGAGACTGTTGCAGACATTGCGATGCATTCAAGCACACTTAAACAGCAACACAACCATTTGCATGTCCTCCCGTCTGGTTCTTTAAGAAAGATCATCAGCTGTTTTTCACAAGACACTCACACACCTCCAGACAGAAAATGCAGGAGGGCTTACACCCGTACAGTATTATCTCCACCTAAACCCAACTGAGATGCAGTGGAAAATAATTAAACCGAGTCTGTTTTGGGCTCGAGCACCACTATCTTTGAGCAGTTTAAGATGGCAGCTTTTGAATGAAGGCAATATTGATTAACAATAACAGAACAAGAAAGCCACCGAACCTTTTCATGTAAGCCGTAATGATTGGTGTAAACACCGGCCTTACTAAAGCTGGAATGATAAGTACGATTCAAGGATTTAGGAATGAAAGAAAAAGGCTTTTATTCGTGCCACCATCCTGCAACGCAGTAATCCCATTTCTTCCAAGATTCAGAAACTTTTTCAGCGTCAAAAAGCCGTCTGTGTCTCATAAATTCATAATTTCGACAAAAGTTCTTTATTTGATTTGAAAGAATGTGATCTATCCAAGGAGAATTTATTCTTTAATGCGTCTGTATTGGGTTTTTTATGCAATGAAGGCTTGAACATTACAAATGCCGTCATCTCTAGCTCAAAATACGACAAATAAATATTTTTTATTTAGATTCAATACATTTCACATTATTAAGTTCATCATGGAGAGTGGTAATGAAGGATTTTTATGCAAAGATTTAGAGACAAAAAAGGTCAATCATTTGGAGATGAGTTCTGATTGTTTTATTTTGTAAAATAATGAAACAATCTGCAGATTAAATAATGTACAGTAAAATTGTTTAATAACTGGAGGCCATAATATTCTGTGCTTGTTGAGCAGGTAAAAAGAAAAAGTGTGATTCCAAGTAGCTCTTAGTGCAGGTGAAAAACAATAATGAAGCACGAGACACAGCAGAAGTGTGCTTCATTAAATGTTTGGGACATACTGAAAAAGAAAGACTCCAATCATTGGTTCTGGCAACATAAAAAGACCTGCATATCTACAGAGAACACCACTAGTGGATAATTACAGGATTCTTTCCATGGTGAAGAGGAAAAAAAAAAAACCCTTCTTAACATTCAGTCAAGTGAGAACACTCTCCGGGAGGTAGGCATATCAGCATTCAAGTCTAGCATGAAAAAAAAGAATTTCACAAGAGTAAATACAGGGGTGGGTGGGGGGAGCCTCCACCACGAGGTTTAAACCACTCATAAACCAGATTAGACCTTGAACAAAAAAGACAGAGCGGCTCTGAAAGCATGACACTTTGTACAAATGAAACCAAGATCAACCAGAGTTAAAATCACAAGAGGAAAAACCAAAACAGGTTCAAAGTGAAAAACTAAATAACTGGACTTCTGTTCTGCAGCTGAAGATGTTTCGCTCTTCATCCGAGGAGCTTTCTCAATTCAAAAAGGAGAGAGTTTGGAGGTCAAGCTTTAAAAGCTTTAAAAGCTTGAACTCCACCCTTTTTTGGATTTACCATTACCTGGATGACTGAGAAGCTACACCAGCAACGAGAGGAAAAACACGGAGAAGACCTAAAATGACTCCTAACGTGAGCTTCGACGGCGGTAAGATGGAACGGGAATGTGAGGTTCCAGTGACACACGATGGCTTGGTCGTTCACACGTGACGTAATCAAGCTGGACAAGTTCCAGAAGGATGTGTGGTTACACATATGACGATGGCTTCCCACACGGGCGTGACGGCAGCTCTGTTGTTTACGTTATCGCTTTGCTCACGCCAGACCCCCCCCCCACTTCACACACACTCACCAACTCAGCTCTGTGACTACCTCCCTGAGAGGTGGATCGCCTTCAACCTTCCTGTTCAGCTTCAGTTTGCACATGTTTACACCAAGAAGCATCCGAGGCTCAGATGTAATAAGTGTTGTTTTTATAATGTAACAAAAGCAGCTGGAGTAAATTCTTAAGGTTTAACTACAAGCATGTTTTATATACCGCTGAAGTGATTCAGTCAGAAGCCCAACAGATTCGAAACATGTCGCAAATACTATCCAGGAGTTTTTAAAAGCCTCAGAAGTAGAATATTCTGCTGAGAAATTCGGGTCCTTTCAACGCAGCATTTCACAGAAAAATCCAAGGGCACAAAAAAAAAAAAAAAATGAACAAACAAAAACTGAAAAAGCCTCATTTGTATAGTTTGTTTTCCTTTTATCAGCTTCTGCTTTCACATTTAAAGGCACTGAAAGGAATGTACAGCTAAAATATTGTAACACTTACAGTTTCTGGACCTCAGGCCAAAGTGTGTTCTGGAGAAGATGATCCTCTGGTGGTGGCTCTGTACACACACACACACACATATTAGGAAATGTATAAAAAAAAGAGACTTATCTGCACACTTTCAAATCTATACACAAGAACCACTGAAGGCTCTGCAAATTGAGCAGTTATGAAATTCAAATAGAATCAGTTCCAATTTATAAATAAAAATTACACTCAAGTGAACATATCTTTTCTTCTTTAAATCCCTGTACTAGTAACAAGTTATGGAGAAGGCACCGCATACTTTAAAAAGAAAAGAAGCAACAGAGTACAGTAAAGAAAGTTAGTGAGAAAAGACATGTTAGAGTGCATAACGATCACCTAAAGACAATGAGCTTCTTCTTTGTATTTAGATTGCATAAAAGCCCCCCAGTCCTACCAATAAACTGCTTTATTTCCCTAAAAAGATTAGACGTAATGAAGCTTCATCTGCAATACTTGAAGTTTAAGGGTAGCCAAATCTAGCCCAGAGTCAGTCTTCCTCCTCACAACAGAATCTGCCCATGCATGACTTGCCTTTGTATTAAATATAATAATTTAAAAAAAAATTACACTCCTCGCTCTGTAAGTTATTGTTATTGGTCATCAGCTCACCATTGAGGCTAATTATTCATTCTATTGCCTGCCTACAGAAGCCAGTCTAACAAGTGGAAATACATTGTTAACAACAGCCTCCACACTCAGTTGATGCAAACGCCGCCCGGGGTTATCGATGCTTAAACTTCTGCAGCCACATAAGCCTGCGATCTAATTAGCATTGCAGATGAAGTAGTGGCTTCAATCATGCTGATGACAGCCCCCCCACCCGCCCAACACCCTCCAGCCCAGGGGTTTTAAAAAGCTGAGCTGATGTTTCTTTCTTCTGTGTTTTTTTTTTTTTTAAACTTTGATTTTTATTTCTGTTCCCATTTGCACATTTCCAACAATTAATTTCTATTTTATTGACTTTCCCTTTTTTGTTTGGTGCTTGATTTTTTTTTTCCTTTTTCTGTGTACTTTCTGAACCAGCTGCTGAAAGCCTTTTTGCCCTCCCAGAATGCATTTAGGATATTTTGTACTCCAAACACCTACACTGTAGTGATGACAGCCTGTATTTTTTTTGTGGGTGTGAATTTAATTTTGAGAGTTCCTTTGGACTCGTTTTATTGTGCCTTAAAAGTACAACTGTCGTGCAAAAAGAACCTCTTAGATGTGTGCTGGGACTGCTCACAGGATGGCAATGAAGAGTACTGAAGGAGGAGGAAGGATTTGTCTAGGGAAGAAAATATGATTTGGTAGTTTTACCATACCAGTGAGAATGAGAGGATGAAAGTAAGACTCCTGGTATTGGTCAGATATGCTGTTGAACTGTCCTCCTTCTTCATTGGTTCTGGGGGCAAGGTCACCTGTAAAACAATATTGTTTGACAATTATATTACATAAAATAAATAAAAACACTATAAACTCAATTGGGCACAAGTAGTTTCGAAGTACTGTATGGAGAGAAATTGATTTTTGAATGAAAAGTGATTATCAGATAAAATTTGAGGTGAGCAGTGAAACGGTGAGCTGCAGGGCTTGCACTTTACCTTGAAATACTGCCTTGTTGGAAAGTCCCAAAGCAGGTGTGCTCGCTCCTTCCGGAAGGCTGGCTGAGTCCTGGCGGGGGACAGGGGAAGCAAAGGCGTTCACAAAATAAAAGACTCGGTTTAATTTAGCACTCCAGAGAAAGCTTCGCTGAGATCTAATCTGAGCGCAGAGGGCAACTCACGCTGGAAGCCAGCAGCTTTTCCTTTGAAGTCCCCGATACGTTGGCAAAGTTCTCCACAAAATTACGAGGCGCTTGAAACACTCTGAGGACTTTCTCGTCAGCTCCTGACACAAACTGGAACCTCCCAACCATGGACAGACACTGCATGTCATATCCATGGATCTGTGGGCGGGAGATTTCATGCCAGGTTGTCTGCAGTGGTGAAAGACACACACACACAAAAAAAAAAGATATTCTAAAAGTTGCAGATCTGACTGTGTGGTGGCCAGTGAAGCCCTTTTCAATAAATCTCAGATTTAATTTTGCAACTTGGTTTCTTGACCATCAATCCAGGTGCTGAAACTTGCAGCTAAATACATTATTGATTTTCCTCCTCTGGCAAAAGATTTCCATCTTAAAATTTACAGGGTTCTTACAGATGACATAAATTTAGATATAATTACTGCTGAGGAGCTTTTTATTACCAAGACGGTCTTAAAAAAAAACCCTGAACAACATCAATGTAAATTACCTGCAGATGTGCCAGTGTTATTCTCTCTTGGCACATTTGCAGAAAGTCTGAGTCTGACTTCACCTGTTTGCTGTCCTGCTTCTTCCATGGGGTGAACAGTCTGGTGGTCTGGTCTGAGCCCACGGTGAGGAGGAATTCGCCTTCGGGATCCCAGCTCAGGTCTTGGACAGCATTAAAGTGACCTGAGATCACGACTCCTGGTCTCCACTCTCCCTGGACACAGAGAGCATTTTATTATTTAAATTCATAAGCTCCTAAACCTGCTCATGATCAAAAAGTACATCTTAACGAAGGCACCGCGGTGAAACCGATCTGCTTTGCAGCATCTGATTTAATTAGCAGCACCTCCGTGTTTGTACTAAACTCTGACTGTACTGTCCTACTGGTTGTAATTTAATCTCAGTCATCTGTGAACCTCCACTGCTCCCTGGAACGCCTAATGCTGACACAAACTAAACCAGTCAAAATGAGCGCCAGAGAGACTAATTACTCTCATGGTGCAGCAGCAAAGAAACGCACTATAGTTACATCTTACTAACTTCCTTAATGATGGGAAATTTTCATTATGTTTGCTTGTTAATAGGATGGTAAGAAAAAAAGGTGAAGTTTCATAAAATGTAGTGAAACAGTGGTACATGAGCAAAAGACAAATCCTTAAAAGTTTGGCAGTCGGGCTTTGAGCTTTGTGACAACTTGCAATGAATAATGTTGGATGTACTTAGACTTTTAAACCACGTTGCCTTTACATTAATAAAGTATCACATATTTTGACTTAATCTGAACCCTTGTGCATTTGATTTTCCGCCATATTCCATATACATTTTAAAGGACCCTTTTTTTGTATTTATTCCCTTAATTTTCAACAAATACTTGCATTTTCAGAACAAGTCTTGCAAAAATTTTATTACCATAATTTCAGGACTGCAAGGCGCACCTGAATATTAGCCGCACAAGCTGAAATTAGGGGGAAATCCTGTTTTGTTCATACATTAGCCGCTACATTCCGGTGCAGCTTTGCTACGGATTTTTCATGATTTTTTTGTGATATCATAAAAGGATTTGTTTTGGTTTGTTCCGCTGTTGTACGGCACTACTTTGCCTGGCAGACGGACATGTGACCAGCATACCACTCTTTTCCTCTGTGACTGTGTGTCTGATCACATGCCCTCCCAACATAGCGGCTTATAGTCCAGAAATTATAGTAATTTTTTACAGTTTGTCCATCCAAGTCAAGTGAAGTTCTTGTGGAAGGTTATGTGGCAACATTTAGAACACGCATGCTTCAGAAGAATAGATTTAGCTGTAAAGATATTAGTAAAACTGGGTTAAGACAAACACTTTATTGGAGGTTCCAAGGCCAAGAATGGACATTTGGTCATGATGGATGTTTGTACCGTTTAAATTCTTGCTTTGAAAACACCAACAACCAGCTCTAACAGCTATCTGAATCTGAATAAATGATTAAAAGGTGTAGGTGTAGGCATGGCTCTCACCTCTTTGTCCTGATCCCTGCACCAAAGATGTAGCGCTCCGTGAAAAGCATGAGCCACGATCATTGCGCCATCGGGACTCATCTGGCAGCCGTAGAAGCCCAGAGTGTTTCCACCCACCTCCCCTACACGCACCTGGTGTAAAAGGAAAAAAAAAAACATTCATGTGTGACAATCAGTACTGATCAGAACCATGAAGTCATCTGCGCTTCCAACACATTTGTTAATGACGTATACCATCAGGTGGACAAAGAACATTTGATTTCTGCCCACACGAAAGCAGCACGATGTATGGAACGAAACTGCCTCACATAGAGAAATACAAACAGAATCAAGTTATGTTTTACCAAAACCACGAGTTTACCACCTGATCTTATTCAATATGTCAGAAAACAACACTGTAAAAAGCTCATTTGTTTTGTGTGAAGACTTAATTTGGACTTTTATAGAAAACAAGTGAAGGGAAAAAAGTAAGGCTTGTCAGATTTATTCTTTGTCTCCCTCCAGGACTCGTTAACTAACAGACTTCATAATGGTGGACAGAAGTGGGGGGGAAGAAAGCAAAGAAGATTAAGCTGACAAATCAGATGAGAAATTATGTAAAATGGGACTCATTAGAGTTGAATAAACCAAACAAAAACACATTTGTCTAACACATAGCAAAGCTATTGAAGCACAACATATCACATTAAATAAATAACCATGAAATATTGCACAGCTTGAGAAAACTGACAGATAACTGGATTTGGAGTTTCTGACTGTTGTTCATATTGTCAGTAAAAACTATGTGGGACAAAAAAAACAGAAAACTGTTCAATTTTAAAACATAATAACGGCAGAACATAAAAAAAGAACTCTTTCACCATTTTCAGTACTTGTCCAATCATGGCCATCTCTGCTTTTGTGCATACAAAGAATTATGCAATCACTTTTGTGGATTCAAATTAGTCTTTAGGACAAAGGTGCCTTTATAATTTAAGTAAACATAACAGTTACCCTGACAAAATGAAAGTTTCCCTTGTTTACCACCATTTAAGGTCATTGTAACTCACTCTAAGCTCCTTTAAAGTTTTGGAAAAGGGAAAGAAACAGATCAGAAAAACAAACAAACAAAAAGGAATCATACTCAAAAATGATTAAACAGGACAAAAGTACAATATCTCCTGCAGGATTCAAGCACAACAAAATGTCAAAATGTTTACAATAAATACTTTTTTTTTGTTTAGGCCACTGTGACCTGGTTTGGAAAAAAACAAAAAAATACAACCTTATTTTTAGAAATAATAGGCAGGTGTTAAAAAAAAAATCTGTCTTTAAAGCCAGCAGGTTAACGACTCACCACCATCAGGAATTAAAACCAATAAAAGCCTTCCTGATCCATAAAGCAGAGATAAATTCACCCCAATGGAACAATCAATTCTAATCGATAGAAAAATAACCATCGCTCGAGACCACTGCACTGTTCCCTCCACTGCACTTTAAATCCAGATTTAACTACATCATATCTGTTCAATTAGCTTGTGTTTGACTTTCGATTATGGACGGGAAAGAAAACACGGGACGGACTCAAGTCTTGCTCGACTGATACCAACAGAAGAACAGTCGTCGTCAGCGGCACGCCTGTCATCTATCCGAGACAGGAAAGGGAGGCCGCCAATTATGTAGGCTCATCGTTGGTCATCAGTGACCTTCAAAATAATGCCGGTGTGCATGCTGAAGCATAGCGGAACGAATGGCAGAAATAAAGGCGTGATGGCTCGATCCTCCGGTGAGAGGGGCCGAGGAAGACATAAAGGGAGGAGATTCATCCGCGGAGAGAAGGAGATAGTGAGATTGAGGGAAAGAGATGCAACATTAAGCAGATTGATTTTAAAATTCCCTACACGGGATCCTGCCATAAATCATATAAAAACACGGAGGCAAGACGCCATAATCGGTCTTGTTTACGAGGAGGAACAATATGGAAGCGTAGTGCTCCTCATTGCTGGACAGCCTTGTCATTGAGCTAATACAACCAGGACTGCGGAGGGGAGAAGGCATATATCATTTTTGCAGAAAATAAAAAAAATGAACATAAAAAAAAAGCTTGAACAATTTCCAGCTCCGAAATTCAAAAGTCAGACTACTTAATATTAAATATTGAATAATTTCTGCACAAGAAATGCAAAAAAGAAAGAAAAACTGCCCAGCCTTAATCAGGGCTTCAGTTATCTAGAATTAATAAAATATCTATAAATAAGCTCATAATATAATAACTAGCATTCATTGAAGAAATGCATATCACCTGCTGCCTTGCATGTCAAAGTTTTTAATGTAATCTGTTAACACTTGGAGGAGATGACTGGGGATGACTCTCAGCTACTACCACACCAGATCTGAGCTCATTATCTGTAAACTAGACTGCCTCATAGCCATTTTTGTTTTTTGCTGAGGTCATCTAGCTGTGGTGGATATTCTGAATCGGGGTGGCCCCGGGACTTATCCAACTGTGTATGTACCTCTAATGATTACTTTGTCTTTCTGTTAGCAAAATATGTCTTGAACTGCAAAGTTTTCAACAAAGATCTCATGCGATCTGCTAGCGCAGGGGTGGCCAATCCTGGTCCTTGAGGGCCACAATCCTGCACGTTTTCCTTGTTTCCCTGCTCCAACACACCTGATTCAGTGGTTAAATCACCTCTTCATGTCCTGCAGAAGTCTGTTAATCACCCATTGATTCAAATCAGGTGTGTTGGAGCAGAGAAACAAGTAAAACATGCAGGATGGTGGCCCTCGAGGACCAGGGTTGACCACCCCTGTGCTAGCACTTGGAGTAAGGGATAGCTGTTGGATACCACCACATCAAATGTAGCTTTCTTTTTAGTAGCTCTAAAAATGACTTATTTATAGCCATTTTGGGGTTGGCTGATGTCAATTACCTTAGGTGACTATATTGAATAAAGTGGTCAAAGTACCGCCAGTGGCTGCTTATTATCACCTGCCTTTCAAGGCGGCAGGCAATCATAACAGGAGCTTGATGTTGATCCTTTAAAGTCTGAGTTCTGTAAAAAAAAAAAAAAAAAAGTCCTGAAAACAGGTTATCTCTCAAACACAAACGAGTAATCCCTCACAGCATTATGGCAGCCCTCAGTGGTCAACTATAGATGTTAATTACCAGTGTGTCCCTGCACCAAGTTGGGGGTTTTTTTTAACGCAGCGGTTGGTCCTGACCGCCCCTCTGCTAATCCTGCTGTCCCTTAGATCTCACCAATTACTCTAATCAGCATGAAGATGCGGAACACTTCTCCGTAAAAATTAGGTAATTAAGACAAACACGGTCGGTCATTTAGTGCTGTGCAATTTACTCCGCCAAAAACTTCAGACCTTAATGAGGATGAGTCTTGTTCTGGATAATTGAGGCGCCAAAAAGAAGAAGAAGAAGAAAAAAAAAAAAGCACACAGGAAGAACCAAACGCCTTTAATTCTAATTTGTAAAGGTAGAGACAAAACGCAGATAAAATGGAACGCCCTGGAGCTTTATTGTTGTACGTGTGTGTGTGTGTGTGTGTGTGTGTGTGTGTGTGTGTGTGTGTGTGTGTGTGTGTGTGAGTGTGTGTGTGAGTAACAGAGCTTTAGAGTTTAGGCTTCCTTTGTAGGCAAGATCGGAGTCTCAAACAGAAAGAGAGAGATTTGTGCATTTTCACAATCAACAAAAACGTTATACAAGCTCCAGAAAAAAGAAGAAGAAAGTTGTAAGAAGCGCCTTCTTGCACCAAACTTGTCTCCTGCCGCCGCTGCCTCCGTCACCCCCCTCTGACCCCTTTAATTTTATGTTGCGGAGAAGAAAAAGTGACATCAGCAGCGGCTTCGGGCCCTAATCATTGAGTCTGTCGGAGAGAAAACTCTAGACTTTCACGCTCTCTCCTCTCTGTGGTCTTTGTTGCTCGTCACCGTGGATGTGAATGAAGAGATCAAAAGGTGCAAAAAAAAAAATGTAACTGATCAAGCGTAGAATCTTTCTCATCCCCCTCGAGCGCAATCACACTCTCGGTGCCTGCCACGCCGAGGTGAGCCGCTTCTGCTCACAGAGACGTGTGTGTGTGTGTGTTTATCTCAGGGGGCACAGTCCGGGATGTATGGATGTGTGAGCCCGTCTCTGTTCGTTTCAAATGTTTGCATTTTGAACAGAAATGCGAGAGCTTGTGTGTGTGCAGCCCCGAACCACCTGAGAATATGATGCGTTTCAGAACAAAAAAAAAAACAAACAAAAAAAGGTGTGGGGCAGATGGGCAGAGAAGTGCATTTTTCCCCCCACACTTGTGTTAAATGTAGCCCTGCTCTCGTGCAACCGCAGCTGCTGGGAGCTCAGCAGAGAGAGAGGTGGAGGGGGGGGGAAAATGGTAGAGAACAGAAAATTAGAAGAGAAGAAATTTTAGAGCATAAAGGAAAAAGACAAAGCAAGGGAAAAGTAAATATTTTTAATTATTGAGGCTGAACAATCCCGTGAAAAATTATTAACACAACATCAATGTGTGCAAAATCTATTTCACAAAGGACTGCTTGGACTGAATAAATCAGACTATTATATTCCAAATGCGCTCGGCACACCAATAATATATTTAGCTGCTGTAATTCAAAAGGACCCTCACTACACCTGAGGTCCACACCCACTGTTGTGTCATGAACCAAAAACTCACTGCAATACTCAACAAAAATATGTGTTTTTCTAATATTAGCAGCTCTAGTAATTATTACTGATAACTAAATATTAAATGACACAATTTACCAAATAATAAATGTTTTAGTTTTGTTATATACTTAACTACAAGGCATGGGCTGATATAAGATTCTGAGAGTGTAATAAACACAAAAGTACTGTAGTTTTGTGTGGTATTAAAAAGTATTCTCAAGCTTTACTCAGGTTAAAATTCAGAGAAAAAGCGCATATACTACCACTAATACCACTGCTCTCATCAGCTGAACCACCTGAGATCCATACATCCTGGAATAAGTCGCTATAATGTTTTTTTTACCTGTTAATTAGGTGTTGCTGCATGCACAGATATAAATAAGCACATAATGAGCGTGTCAGCTGGTGAGGCTGCACTCACAAACTCGCATTTGTTCGATCAACGCGGTAAGCAAAAACAGAAAGACCGCAGGCTGTTCAAAAACAGGATTTTTTTAAAAGATGGCAACAAAAGCGGTTTTTAAAAAAAATCTAACTGATATCAGCTACATTTATTAGTACTAAATGTGCAAAATGTCCGTTCTTTATGACGTGAAGCAACGATGGAAGTCTGACAGGATGAGTCGTGCTGTCTGCCGTGGTAAAACGGGTGTTTATTACACACAAGTTTCTGGAACTTCTCACAAACATTAGTTTTAAAGACAACAGTGTTTAAAAAGAAGCAACAGGTGGGGTTCCTGTAGATGTAATTTTTTCAATGGGCACCAAAAAAAACCCAATTTCCAACAGCTGATTTTGACGTTTTCAGCAGGAGGAAAGGTTGGCTGTCCGACACAGCTGACTGATAAACAACAAGGAGAGGGAGTTACACAGAACCTGAGGGATGAGGTTACTGAGATCTCTGCTCATTCTGGCCTTCAGACACTGAATTAAAAAAATAAGAACACTAGAAGCCGGAAACCACTGAAACCAGCTCATGTCCATCATTAAACTTAGCCTAACTGAGATATACAGATATTTCATCATTTTCTTATGTACAAATCAAATTTTCAAATATAGTAAAACAATCTATCCATCCATCCATAATTTCAGATCACAGGAACTCATGATCTCTTAAATGGTGCCTCCCTCCTATAAGTAAACAAGACAAGAATCTGCATCCTTTCTGGAAATGAACAGCACTCTTCATGTATCTGCATCTACAACATGGGAAACTGTATAAGGTATTTATAAGAGGTAAAGAAAATGGATATCCATACAGACACAATTAGGAAAGAGCTGCTCAAAAGCAAACAGACTAAACATGGATTCTTCACAACTTTTACCGGCTTGACCAACAATATAGGATATTCTTCATGGCTCTCATTAAAAACACACAACTGAAGTAGATCATAAAAAAAGAAAGATTTTCAAGCATTACAGAAAAGTCGGTACTAATCTGAACACCCAGTGGACATCGTCTGAGCCACTGACAAAACCTCTGATGCAGATAAAATTTACAGCAAACTTAGCAGAAAGTGTTGCACAGAATCCAGATTACAAGTGTCAGAATGTGTAACACGTGTCTCTGCATGCACAACGCCCCCACTGAAATCGGTTCAGCTCCTTCGGTCGGACGTTTCAAAGAAGCTGTCCGCAAGTTCAGCTGCGCCTAAATTATTCTTCAGCACAAATAAAAGCCAGAAGTTATGATTATTTTTGGCATGTTATCCATGTTGTCCAAAGACAAAACAAATCAACAAATCGGTGCCTTAATCTTTCAATAGTTAATGCACATTTTTTTTTAAGGTCACTGCAACCCTGAAGATTAATTTAATCCAGATCAATAAAATCTGCTCTTATCTCCTGTAATTCATGATTCCTCTGATTACTCCTCTGTCCACTTTAAACCTCTCAACCCAATAATTGTAAACAGCCAGTTAATCCACAGTCTGTTTGTCCAGCGCCGCCCGCCGTGACTAAAACGCCTCACTTTTTTCGCCTTTGTCTTCATGCCTCATCCTTTGTGAGGTATCTCCGTCAATGAGCTTTTGTGTTTCTTCTATTTCTCCAAACAAACAGACAAACAGAGAAGAAAGGCAGAAAAAGGCTGAGACATTCCTCCCACCGGCCTCCCTGCATCTCGTGTCTTATTAACGTCAGAATCGGCTGGAACAGAGAAGGTTTCGGTGTGTGGGAGAGTGAAAGAGGGAACGATCGGGGTGGACAACAGCGGCTTGTCTAAACTGTGTGGTGTGCCGGTCCGGGCGCCTCTTCATCACTGTCTATCACATCTATTCCTGACACCTCAATGTCAGGGAGAGTGGAAAGTGACGAAGGGGCGCCGACGGCAGGAGAGGGGATTCTGGGAGCATGTCGGGAGTCGGTGAATGGAAAGGTTGCAGAAATGCAGAGAAAGGAGCTGACTGTGTAGGAGATGGTGCAAAACCCCTGTCTGGACTCAAGGCAGTCGTTGATTTTTACACGAATATGTCTGTGTAGCTGCGAACACCCTCCCACTAGTCGAGACAACACTCACCTGCTCCACCCAGACTCCAGATCCTTCCTCGGGAGCCCAGAGGATCATGGTTTTGTCCATAGAAGCAGACAGCAGACAGAGAGGCTGTTGCAGCTCGCCGCCTGCAGGGGGAGACAGAGACACTCAGGAATAAATACAAGACAATCAAACAGCCTTAATATTGATCAACAGCTGCTGGTTTTCTACTTTTCTGGTTTAAGACAGGCCTCAGGTGGCAAATGTGTGCAATCAATAATTTTAATAAAGTTTACGGCAACAAGTTTCTATGTCTTACTAACCTGTGTTAAACTTTTAATAGCATTTTCTCTTTACAAAGCCTGCACTGGTAAATGAAATCTACTCTGACGTTTTGTCTAAAATCATCAAACAAGCACAAAAAACTGGAACTGTAAAAGATCTGCAGATGATGGTGATGTAGTTAATAGGCATTAGCTTGCTAGACACAAAATATCTGTGAGCAACAACATTTTTATTTTAATTATTACAAACTGATAAACCTGAAAATTGCTGCTGATAAAATAAAATAAATAAAATTTATAGAAATCTTAGTAGCTTTTTTTTGTATTTGGGATTGTGCCATAGTATCTAAATATGGCTGAAGTGCCCCAAAAAGGTGCTTGTGTCCAGACCAAGTTGTGAAGTTTTTAAGAATATCGAATTTTAAGATTTATTACATTCATCTTTTCTTTGACAGCTTATTAAGCCCATAACTTCTAGATATTTCCTTTAAACTGTCAACCTCTTCCTGCCTGAAGAAACAAGACGCGTAGTGTTTCTAGACCTTATGTGTAGCACAGTCATGTGGCTTCAATAGTATGAGGAAAATCAATAATGTTTCTGATTTTAAAAGAAAATGCTTCACTGCATTTTTTTTACTGTTACTCTGCACAGATTATAAAAAAAGACATACAGGGATTTAAAAAAAAAAAAAAAAAAAAAAAAAAATCACTGCAGGATGTCAGCTTGTCCTAAAAATAGGCATTATTGGAGGCGCATCTCCCCGGTGGATTTTTAAATCAAAGTACCTTTGAAGACAGGAGGCTGCCAGTGGAGCCCATAAACCCAGTTCTCATGGCCTGCCAGGACAGTTTCAAGGGATACGGCGAACGCTGAGATCATTTCTGCAGCGAGAACAAGGAAAACATAAAAAAATACAATAAAAATCAGTTTGATTTAACTGGTACAGAATGTATACGGATATAAATGGTGAAAAAAGGCCATAAATATCATTTCAACTGTTCAAAAAAAGCCTTTTTGTACTGATTATTATAAGCACTCATACACCAAACTTTATGGAAGTCCTTCTCCCCTTTCCCTTCAAAAATCATATCCTTTCATTTGTTTAATTAACACCTTTTTTTTGTAATCAAGCCTGGCTGGCCCACTCACCTCTGTCCTTCACTTCAAAAACGTCCTCTTTCATTTTGATGATGGTGTGATCATCTTCTGCGCGGGTGTCGGAGCCAGATTTGGCACACAGCCGCCAAACTCTGATGAGCGAGTCCTGTGAACAGCTGGCTAATAACAGCTCGGCCCCTGAAAAAGCCAGAGAGAAAACCCAAAAACCTTCATTCAAAGACATTCGGCGTGCGCCTTAAATCAGAATATACATAGTGGCATGGACGGCTTTATGGTCAATTAACGAGAGAAAGTCTTTTTTTTCACTGACATGGAAATCTATTGGAAAGCTAAAAGAGACGAAAGCCCGATTCCAATGTTTTCACGTTCACATCAGGGAGGAAGGGTGTCCCAATTGTATTTATGATGTAAAGCGAAGGGGCGGGGTTTTGAGGCCCTTAAAAAGTGAGATTTTCTTTAAACAAATGCAAAGATAGCATTTTTATTTATTTTTTGTAAATATATTTTATTGTCTCAACAAACACTATAACGTCTAGTTTGGTGTCTTTCAATGTATTATTAGTCTTCTCTATCAAGTGTTTCAAAATTAAAATTATATGCAAAGTTTGTTGCAAACTGAACTAGTTTTACACAACATGTATGAGTGCAGTGATGCTGCGTGTGTTTAGATAAAAGATTCAGTGATAAATGATGATCCACATTCTGAATGGGTTACTCATGGTAAAGTAATAAATACTAATCCTTGTGACTTTGCATTAAAAGGCCAAAAAGTAGGATTATGGGTGAGGGGTAATGGTAGGAAATGGGACTCAGACGTGGTAGTTGGTAACCTTCTATTTAAAAAGAGAGGAAAAAAGTTAAATAAAAACTGTAAACCTAAACAAGTGCCTTTTAAATAGCTCTGAAGACAATTAGAAAGGATTAGAGCCAAACCAAATAAATTTTCAAAAAGCAAAACAAGTTTTTGATTAAACAAACCAAAAAAAAGAGCTTTTTAAATAACCGAACCACTGGTTCCCTCTTTATCCTCTGAATGTCTTCAACCCTCGCTCGCTCTTTTAGTTAAATTTTAGGACTTTGAAGGCAGGAAGATCTCGCCTCGATTGAACAGTTTCTTGTGTCACACTCCAGCGACACACCCAAGGCAGCTTTTGGTTTACAACGCACAGTTGTTTCGTGCAAAAGGCAAACTATTTTCATAGCAACAGCAAGTCTTCTACTTGTGTCTTAGTCCCTGCCAGCAGAGACATGAGAGGAGGAGGTGAGGACAGACGCGAGGAGACAGGAGGTGTCCTCCTTGTCATTTAAACTCAATGTCAAGAAATATGAAATGTGACACAACTGCATCATTTTGATGCAAAATATAGGAGTATTTTAATACTGTCTGTCACATAATGTTTTTGTCCTGGCTTTATTTCTAATACAAATGACAATATTTTGCAAAGCTTTTCCAGAGCTACTATGTGCTCGCTATCCTCCGTTTTAGATCATCTCTCCTTGAGGTGCATTTTGGGAATTAAGACGCCCTCCTAAATATTTTGCAGAAATCGATTTTCAAAGACACAGGCTGGAGGACAAAGGAGTCCAGGAGGCTTAAAACAGACAAATAAGATGAGCCTTAAGTGTATTAGAATCCATCTTCAAGAGGTGATCATGACTTTATTAGTGAAGTTAGACAAAATTTCCTGGTTATTTTCCCTTTAAAGTCAGGTTAGCATGTCTGTAGACTTAACTCCGTCTGTGATTTGTTAGAATTAGACCCAAAGATTAACGAGACGTCCAGCAGAGGCCAAATATCCACAGACAGGTGGTAAGTAGAGCGCACGCTGCTTTCCCTGCAAGCCCCGGTCTTTTAAAATTATTTGTGTCAGTCGTTTTAGTGGCAACCAGACGAGTTTCATCTCTGCCAAAACACACAGACACAATAAAAATAAAAAAACCCTCTGCTGTTAAAGAGCAAAAAGCCAGCCCAAATTAGATCACATCAATCACGCCGCAGTGACACTTGAAGATAATGACGACGATCGTTTGTTTTGGTTCCCGCCTGAAATTCTGCCACAACTGCTCACGCTGCTGACTGTCAAACTGACGTTTCTGCATAAATGATTCAAAAACTGCCAGAAAAAAGGCACATTTAGAATGAAAACTTGGGATAATGGTGCATTATTCATGACCTCAGAAAAATAACCTTTTAACATTTCAGTTTCGTCCCCTCCAAGAGTTGTTAAAAAGACAAATAAGTCGATATTTTTATGCCGAGGCTAAAAAAAAACATAAGCATTTTGTAAAAATGAAAACTAAACTGGGCAAAGTTTAAAAGATTTAGAGCCAAATTCACTAAATTGAAAAACTATTTAGCAGCAATGATAAATATTCATGTTTAATGCAGCTTTTCTTTATTCTAACGAGTTATAAGAAGAAGAAGATATATATATATATATACACAATTACAAATTTCTGAGCCTGTTTTTGAAAAGGAGATACTGGTTAAGAAAGCGGGCGAGAAAAGTACTTTAAAGAGAGTTACATGACTCAGAGCCAACAGACGATCCACGGGTTTGCTGTTATATTGTAGAGATAAAAAAAGAGATAATTTTAGCCTTTTAGTTGACATAAAAGGCTGACGCAAATGCATAATTCAGTCATTTTTTTGTGTGTGTTACAAGCAAAGCCCCTTCTTTGGTTTTTGCTTTAAAAAGGGTCAAAAAGTATTTGTCAAGCCTTTCATATGAAATTAATTGAATGCTGTCATTAAAAATCTACTGTAGCCTCTTAGTCATCGTCTTATCCAGCCTCGCAGACTTCCTTTAAATAAATTAAGATACAATAAGATAACTTTTAGAAAGCCATAAAGGCAGAAAAAAAAACAGACAATCAGAAATAAAGAGATAACAAAAATTACTTTCCAAAATAATCTAAAAGAACTCCAAACACTAAAAGTCCTTTGTTCTTTTCTCTGATTTACTCTTCTTAATCCTTCTGTAATCTGTGTCCACATTACTGTAAACAACCACAAAAAGTGTCATTTTAGTAACATTTTGAACATACAGGCTTGACTCAATCATTTCTTTTAATTTTGTTTCCAAGGAGCCGGACTTAAAGTGGTCTTCATCAATGAATCATCTCTAATATTCATGGTGACCCTAAGTTAGGTACAGAATTTTAATTTAACTCTAATTATAAATACTCAAGTTTTTTATTATTGTATAATCAAGCAAAGCATTTAAAACTTTAGTTTATGCAAATTGTGTAGTAATAATACAAAACTATATTTCTGAATGTGTATATTCACTTATAATGGGGTAAGAACATAAGCAGTATCCAGGTGGTATTGTGTTAAAGTTCATGGTATTTTTTACTTGTTTGTCACGTATAACTCTACAAACTTTGGAGTTCTCTAAAACCTTACATGGAGCTTTATGTCTCATGAATGCACATATAAAGCATTTAAAGGAGAAACTGTCCAGAAAGTGCTCGAAAAAAAAAAGACTTTTCAAGGCAACGGGAACAACGAGGAGTTCTGCACTGGAACTCACCCGTGGATGTCCACTCCACTCCACGGACCCAGTCTTCATGTCCCTGCAGTGACATGACTTTCCGGAGCTGTGGCGGAGCAGAAATTCACAGGAGCGGTGTCGGCTCTGAAACTCACCGGGCAGAATATGCGAAGAAGCTGCTTCTGTGTGAGTAACGATCTGGGTTTACCTGTCCGTTCGCCGGCACGTACAGATGCAGCCGAGAGTCATCACCCCCGCAGGCAAGTATAGGAACTGTGGAAACACACACACACACACACACACGCACACCAGGCTGCATATCAGTATCGAAATTTCAGGACAAGAGAAGGATGACGCACAGCAACAAGCAGACAAAAGGCGTGTAAAACAGTCAGGAAATGCAACATGAGACGCTTCCGAAGCTTAATGCGTTTTGAAAATGACTTTCGGTTACAGGAGAGGAAAAATGTGTGTGTATGTGTGTGTGTGTGTGTGTGTAACTTAAAGTATGTTTATGCAGGAGCAGTTTATGCTTACCTCTGGTGCCTGGCAACAATGCTAGCGAGACATCCATCATGAAACCGCTGCCAAATGACACATTATGGAGGCACTCAGCTGTGGAACAAAAAAATAAACCCATCACATTAAAATAAACTTTCAGATGCACTACAGTAATGCTGCTACACAATTACTACGAATAATTTGTATATATTAGGCTGAATATATGGTTTTATGAGACTATTGCTAGACATAAAACCCTTATTTTAGCAATTTTTGCATTATGTTTGTGCCAAATGATGCCCCGTTTCCTTTCACTTGAGGAGGCAAAATGTCTATTTAAAACATTCAAGCACTTAATGGCACATCACATTTTTATTTGGGAATTTAACCCAAGGTTAGAAGCAGTTTGCAGAGACACACTCAGTGACTGTCAAGTAGCACTGGTGGGTTTTTTTTTTTGGTTTTTTTTGCACTGACAGGTGGACACAGAAACTTTCAGCATAAGGAACTTGTTATAGGAGACAGCTTGGAAAAAAAAAAATACATACGGATGACACCAGGGAACGCTGCTGACACTCAACTGTCAAAAGCAAATTTCTGTCAGAAAAATAAATGTGGTATTTTTAAAAACGGCTGACAAAATTATTTCCTTGTTCCACATGTAGATTTAATAAGGTTTGAAATGGGGCCGCACGATGCAGCTGCAAGATTATTGTCGAATATTAAGAAGACGATGTCATCTGTGAAAAAGTCACTTTTCCCTCGCCGCTCACTTCCTTCTGTCATCACAACACCCACGCTGTTTAGCATTTTGGCTACTATCATTTAAATCAGCTGTGGCCATTTAGAGAGGGGGGGGTCTAATACATCACTGGCATTTCTGTCTACATTTTATGATCATCCTTTGCATTACTGATGTTATGTAATTGCAAACAGCACATTTTTAACATATTGGGCACTACTAGTGTGGAATAATTTCAAATAAATCAAGCGCAAAATAATGACATTAATGACATTAATTTCAAATGTTCATAAAAACTGCTTATATTTTAAGGATTATCAAAATAATTCATTAATCGTTGTTGCAACTATAGTCAGTTAATAACATCCGCAGTCGGTTTCTCTGCCTCTGAAAGATTTAAAGCTCCTGTTCATTTATGGAATCGGTTTTTGTGTCTGATTTCAAGCAGAAGGAGCAGAAAATTTCATTTTTTTACCTCTCTTTAGTACAGGTTGTCAGGGGTGTTAAAAACAAGAAATCGTTGAACCAAAAGGCATTAACTTCCTGTATGTGTTGAGGTGATGTACAGTAGATCAGAATAAATAAAAAGGCTAAAATAAAAATGCCCCATAATGTTTACACCTATGAAAGAAAAACTCTGCACGTTCGAATTTGAGCATAAAACTGCAGTAGATACGCTGCATATTAGAGGTAGATTGAATACTCAACCGATTTTTCCACTTTATAAAAAAAAAAAAACTGCAATTAGTGCATACTTAACTGATTACCAAGCAGGAAGATGAAGATGCAGCAGCAGCTGCTACAACCAGCCCACTGTAGCTCAGTACTTAGCAAAGTTTAAGCAAGAATGCACTTTAACGTATATACCTATTTTTAAGTGGTCAAGTTTTTTTAAGTGTTGTTAAATACATGTTTATTTAAGCTAAGAAAATATGTTACATTTTGTTAAATAAAAAATACATATTATTGGAAATAGGCCATCAGCTGCCCTGATTTCTAAAAATTGGTATCAGCATTTTAATAAACAACTTTACAGGAAAAAAAGCTTTAACTTTAGTTTTGTGGCCAGTTGCAGACATGAGGCATCCCCAACCAGAAAGCTTCAGTATTTAAGCTGAGGTACTAACTCGGTCTCAGAGCCTTGAGAGGCAGGTTGCGAGGAACTGTTTTTGCATTTGAGAACATGAGCTGTGCTTCGCTGACACCCTGAGCAAATTTTAAATTACAAAAGGCACCCTGGACATGAAGTGTGCTTAAATTAGTACAAAAAGAATTCATGTTTGTTCAGATGAAAAAAAAAAAAGGTGTCAGACTACAGATTGTGACCCAGTTTGTTGCACATGAGGTTGTGTAACTGCAGCTTGCTCATGCTGAACCTGTCCATCACTGAAAGTGCCTACAATGGCCAGTGGAGCACTAGAACTGAACCGCAGAGCAATGGAAGCAGGTGGCCTGCTCTGATAAATTACATTTTCTTTTAAACGGTGTGAAGAATGCCTTGTGAGGAGACAATGCTGGAAAAACTGAGTTCTGTCAGTTATACGGATGTTAATTTAACAAACAACCTAAACATTACAGCTGAACATGAACATTTTGTTTTGAAACTGTATTCCCTGACGGCCGAGCAAATGGGTTCAAATAAATGGTTTTAGGAACTTAAAATCACTTTGAACTATTGACTTGTTCTCCAGACTGAAACTATTAGATGTGCTGGACAAACAAGTCCATCCACGAAGGGCTCATCCTACCAAGAATACCTTCAGGGGCGCCTTGACAGGAGAACTTATTCACTATTAGGAAGATGGTCATAATGTTGTGGCTGATCAGTGTATTTATAAGCAAACATGGACATGATGTGACAGAAAAAAACTGCTCTCTAATCTGCAGAGGAGCGAAGACGTGTCTGTGAAAACTCTGAGTTTGTCAACCGCGAAATAAGAAAAATTCTTGGTTTTCTGTCGCAGAAAGAAAAGTAACTTACATCTGTTGCCATAGAAACTGCTTTTTTTGTGATCCTAACTAGCAAGCTGGTGGATTTCTCCTTCAACAAACTGATTTTCTCTGTAATTCCTCTCCTCCCGCTGAGCTCGAAACAGCTCTCTGACACGTCGTCACATTTCCTCATTCAGACAGTTGATATCAAAGCACAGCTGAGAACAGATTTACATTTTTCAAGACATCAAAATTCAACAGTCTGCTGTCCTTTAGGAATCTGAGATCAGGCTGTATTCGCAGGGAGTACAAATACATGATAAATCTGTCACTAAAATATATATAAAAAAAACTAATTCCCAGCTTCAAATAATACAATATTTTGGACAATAAAACAACTGTCAGGTTGTGATTTAAATCACAGAAATGCATGTTTCACTGCATTACAATCCAGTTTAATTTACACTAAAAAAGAAATATAAGCAGAAACAAAGAGGATGAGCACAAACAACACCTGAGAATAAAAAAAACCTTCAAAATAAAAGTTTCTCAACAAAGGAGATGCTCGGTATAAAGATTGTCGTCTCAAACAGCAACTAATTTGATAAAAAAATGAATCCAGGGAAAGAATATCTGAGTGTTTTATTTGTAATATCTGAACTTATATATAATTTTTAATGGTGGAGAGCCTTTTCGTGTTATTTCTCAGATTTTTACCTTATTTATTGTGTTTCAGAAAAACAAGTGTGCACAATCAGTGTTTCAGCTCTGCTGGATTAAACCTGTTTATTGTTGATCCTGTTGCTATGGAAAACTATACCTATTAAAGCTCTGCTGGTTGTTTTTTGTTTCTTCAAAGCCCACATATGTGCAGAACTCAGCGTGAAGAAGAGCTGACCGAACTGATCTGAAACTGAAAACTCTGAACTTGGGAGAGTTTATCATGTCAGAGTTTGCTGAAGACCTCAGAACTGATCGTCTTTACGAACATCACTGTCCTTTTTAGCACCCATTAGAACAGTGTTTCACTCCAGAAACTCAATGAAATTTAAAATTTATTGTTAATTGCACATTTTAGTCATAATTGCCTTAAGATATATAAATAAAAAAACTGTCATAAATTGATGTAAAAATACTACAATAGTTAGGATTGTTTGTGTTGTCATGATGTTCTTGTTTAATTGATTTTTATTACATTTCATCCAGCCATAAAGGAGGTCACAAGTTGAAGTTGTTTAGTGGATCAGAAGCTAAAAAGTTTAGGAACCACTACGTTAAAGGACTATAATACAAGCTTGTTGTAAAAATGAATCATCTGGAAGTCTTTAATTGTTTTTAATTGAATAATTAATAATAATATGAAGCATAAACTGCAGGTTCGAGTCATTTCTAACTTGGGGCTTTAAGCCTACAAAAAGACAGGAAGGTTGCAAGAAATTTACAAGCATCACAAAATGATGTTGATTTTTTATTTTTTTTCTAAACACTTATCTATATTTTATTGAGAATCTCTGTACAGGGTTTCTTTTTCAGCCCTATGAAAGCTAAATAATCTTTGTGGGATTTGTGTGTGTCTGAAGACCTAATGTCACAAGAAAACAAACATTTTAAAAAATTGGGAGCTATTGTTTTACTTGTAACGATCAACATCACAAATCCAAATTTGTCTTCTTTTGTGGCATTTCCAACACAATAACAGCCAGAAACATCTTGAAAATACCACAGGTTAATAAATTACAGTATGATTTTGTTTCTCACCTTCTTTGTTGTCACTGCAGAGCCACAGTCTGAGCGTGGAGTCAGAGGCGGAGGAGGCGACCAGGATCTGCGAGCCCTCCGTGTAGATGGCATCTACAGCGCAGACAGGACCGCTGTGGCCCTTACACTCCACTGACCGGATGACCTGGAAACAACGCAGCACTTTTTTCATTTCATTTCATCCACAGAGCACTAAATCAAACCATATATATCCACAATACTCTACACAAAGAAAGTTTGCTAATGAAGTCAGTAACAATAACTCTTCATGAATAAACATTTGCATTAGAAGCCATCTGTGGAAAGAGGAAAATGTGGGTAAGTTTAGTCAGAAGCCGTTTCCATGGCAACATCGGTTACCTTCCCATGTTGAGCTTCCCAGAGGATGAGCTGATTGTCGGAGCCTCCTGAGACAAGATGGCACTCTGGTGCTGTGGTAACGAAAACACAGTTATTATGGTCTGGCCTACTTATTACAATAACACAGTTTAAAGTCCACACCGCACAAAATCACACTGAACTACAATCGTTGCAGTTATGTGATGGAGGTTAAGAGACACTGAGTGCTTTCTTGAATCTGAAGGTGGATAATTTTAGGGGTCTGTTGAGGAGGAAGTTCACTGGCCTTCAAAGAACCACAGCCCCGTTCACCAACCGTGTGCAAACTCTGAACGCAACCAACCTTTAGGAACTGTGAAAGGGTCTTTTTAAGACTGTTTGAAGTCACATAGTAGGATATATAACATCACTTGGACATCCACCACGTGCTAAATTAAATAAATGTAACCTTAAATGAACAACAATGCGTTGTATATGGCTGTCGTGTTATTTGTTTTAACTAAAACTGGGACAAAAGCAGTGAACAAAAAAGGAAGTCCACTCTTACTGCATTCAGTTAAATGAAAACAAAAAAAAGGTATGAAGCAGCCAGGTGCGGCTAACCAAACACATTGATTAACTGATTGTTAGTGTGAGAACCTCTATACAAGCAGCTAAATACTGACTCTTATACTGCACAATGCCTGTCTGATCTGGGTAGCAAATGTTGCAGAGACACTTAAATATCATGGCCCTATTATGACACAAATGACCAATGAATACTTGAGACAACTGCTAAAAAAAACCAGGAGTGAATGTCTCAGAAAGTTCACATCAAGGTGAGACCATGCCATGCTCAAAGAAACTGCAAAGAGCTACAACTCTACAGCACGTGTCAAACAAAGTTCCTCAGATGCCGCTCTCCTGCACGTTTTAGACGTGTTCTTGCTTTAAATGGATGACTTCTTGACATGCTGCTCAGGAGAACCTCATGATTTGGTGAGGAGGTGATTAAACCATTTGAATCAGGTGTGTTGGAGCAGAAAAACCTATAACTTCCGGAACATCAGACCCTCGAGGCCTGGAGTTTGACACCCCTGCTCTACAGGCTTCAAACAGCTTGTAAAATCCAGTACAAACAGAAACAGGCAGAGTTGAGTGTCACAAAAAAACCTCTTTACAACTAAAATGACAACACATCACAGCTCAGGTTTGTAGATTTGTACATGGAAAAAAACATACATATGTCTTGAACAAGAACTCCATAAAACCTGCTTTCATCGTTGTTGTGGCTAAAACTACAATCATGAAGTCCCGAGCAGCCAGCTGTGACAGCTTCATCCTCTGCACTCACCGTTGTCCTTTCTGTGGACCCACTGGACTGCATTCACTCTCCCCGTGTGTCCATTCAGCAGACCGACGACTCTCCTTTCCTGTATTAAAAACCGAACAGCGTTTTTACTCAACAGGTTAGAGTTTTAAAACCACAATGAGTGCACTCCAGTGAGGTTAGCCGCACCAACTAGCATGGAGCTAACAGCTAAAACGCGTAAACACGACGCGTTTCCTCACCCGTGGGTCGTACAGAGCCACTGAATTACATGTTCCGAAGGCGATGGTCCCACCACGACCCCAAGACACAACATTTGGTGTCCTGTTCGCACAACAAGCTACATGGCATGTTTCAATTGTGCACGCAGCCATGACAGCATTAAGTTGTGGAGTTACTGCAAAAGTGTCCGGTGATAAACAACACCTAAATGCCAACAGTTCCGCAGCCAAAATGCTTGAAGATAGTAGACATTTTTAACTTAAAATAAATATACATAAATTTAAAAATACATAGTATTAAATCGAAATTCCTAAGTATTTTATTTTAAATAACGACAGCATGCTCACTGTTTACTACAAGTTGCAATGCCGAGGACAGTCCAGAAGATGGAGTAAGAGACTCAGGAAATCAAATTATAAATCCTATTTTTTAGTATTTAAGGCGAAATAAACTTCAATTTCACACCACTTGACCAGGAATATCAAAAAGTAAAGTGTGGTGTATGTACAAAGGTGATACAATAAAATGACAATTCAAAATATGAATGTTTTTGCCATGCAAGAACACACTGAAACTAATCACATTTTGTGTTTTATTTGGAAAAAGATTTTGTGCAAGCTAAAGATTTGTCTCTACTTTTATCAGAATATTTTTACAGCAACATTTTCTCACAGTTATCTATGTTTAAAACATGAAAACAATCTGTTTTAACTTGGGCCTGTCATCAAAACAAGTCTTTAAATTTCTGGGGAATCTAAATCAACCATTTCTTAGCAACATAAAGTATGAAATTAGATTAAATACTAGAATCCATTGGGATTGATGACACATGGCATGTTGCATTATGTTGAAATTACTCCATCCTCAATCAAGCTCTGATACACACACTCCCATGTCAGACTCTGTAATTCCCTTGCCAGGATTTGATAGAGGGTGACACGGTGGCAGCTGAGCTTGCTGCCAGACAAGCAGACTTGCAGGCTTGCTTGTTATAAATAGACAAAATAATTTTTAGAAACGGCGATAATAAATAATAATAAGATACTTGGGGCTTTTGAATTTTAAAGGTTGATGTCATGCGAGACATGTCTGACCTCCCTGACAAGAGTCAAAGGTTCAGCGGATCCTTGAGTTTTATCAGAAACAACTGAGTAGCGCAGACAAACAGGGACAGAGCCAAATCATTTGAGAAGGAGAAGTGGATGGAAGGCGGGTGGCAGAGCCTTTTTTTGGCTTGCTTTTGCCCATGTGTATACATCCGTGACAAAGACAAAACAGACACACTGTCACCAACGCTTGAGCAGAAAATAGGTTCTGTTTGCCTCTCCGCTGTCCCTCTTTCTAAACAAGATTTAGACAGATTTGGCAGGGTGAGACGACCTCGCCGCGGTGGATCTCCATGCATCCATGTGGCCCTTATCTCAGGAGTGGCAGCAAAGGAATAGCTGGGGCACAACCAGACAGCTGCTTCGGTGGAGTGTCTCTATTATTTTTGCACCACTTGGACTATACATTCATCACCCACCATGTGGAGAAATTTCTGCAGCTGCTTATGTAATGTGGGATTAATTTCATCAAATATAACAAGTCACCGCAGAAGGGATGAGGTTTAGTCTGGAAAAAGTTTAAATTTTGGCAGTTCTTGGGCAAAAGGAGAGTTTTAGTTCTTTTATGAGGTTTTGCAAATATAACCAAGGTGATGTTGGTTCTTTATCGCCTACAGCAAAAGGAGAAAGAGCAATACTGATTTTGCTCTTGTGTGTGTGTTTTCTGTGATGTCAGCAAACCATCAAACAAATCCCCTGGACAAATTTTTATGAACCTCTCAGAAAATAATCATTCAGTATACCTCCACAACTGATTAACTTTTGCAGTCAACCCCATTCAAGACGGCTGCCACAGCTAAGCAACATTATAAAACACAAAAATGGCTAAAACTCAGTCAAACTTACAAAAATTGAGCCACAATTTGCTGTGGTAGTAGCCAAGAGTCATCCCTAATGTATACTCCAAATGCTAACTGATTGTGAAATATCTGTTTTAAAGCTTTTCCATTAACTATTGGAATCAATTCTGTATCTCATGAATTGCTGAACACATTTTTATAAAGTAATTAGTAATCAATGGGTGTACATCTACAACTGATTCACTTTTAAAGTCAATCCAATTCAAGATGGCCACCACAGCTAACTGATATGAGAAACCACAAAAATAGCTGTAATTCAGTCAAATTTACAGCTATTGTACTAAAATGTGGTTTCGTAGTTGCTTATTGTCATTCACAAAAGATGCCCCAAGCACTTCAAATTATGCAACATCTTTGCTTAAAATGTTGCCATTACTTGTTGGCGTCAACATCTATTAGCATGAACCACTGGTTGGATTTGAATGAAACTCTCAGAAAGTAATTACTGAGTGCACATCTACAACTGATTAACATTTGGAGTCACCCCAATTCACGATGGATGCCACAGCTCATCAACCTGAGCAAAAGCATAAATAGCTTTAACTCAGTCGATTTTTGCAGATATTGATCTCAAATTTAATGTTGCAGTAGCTGAGAATCTTGACCTCGACTCTGAGAAGCACTGCCTTTCATATAGTTAAGATAAGAATTTTAATTTCACTGTTGGAGACATGAATATTTTACACCAGCAGAAAGTTAAATGCTTTAGAACTTGCACTTGACTACTACTCTCGTTTATTCTGCTGTCATTTGTTGCCACCATGTGCTTAATATCCCAGTGGGACCAAGGATCACTAGTCTTTTTAAGAAACTGAATAATAGTGTCAGAGAATCCCTATAATTAACTTCATACTTCAAGACTTAATGATGATGAGGAACCCATCTGTTTGTTATTTTTAGAAATTCTTAGAGTTTTACCATTGTCTGCATTCAGTGCCGTTTTCTCATGCATTTAGCAATAAAGACACTTTTATATCTGTTAGAGACTGTGCATAATGAGTACAATCTCATACTTTTTTTACACCTTTAACATCCCAAAGAAGAGAAAACATCTTCTTTTTCTGCATCAGGTGACTGCTTATACTTTGTATTTATTCAGAATAACGAGCTGGAATAAAGTGATTTATGAGGATGCATGCATGCAGGCATGTAAATAGAACTAATGAGGATTTTTTTTTTTTGTCGTCTTCACACGTCGGCTGTTAGCTCATGCTGAGGCAGCTGTCATAAAAATGAAACCTGGATGATAATGAGTTTATCTGAGATGTCCACGATTATATAAGAACAGAAATGCAGACGCAGAAAAGCTGAGGTTTCTGTGCAGAGTGTCTGCATTGCACTTTGCAGCTGCCTCCTTTGTTCACGTGCAGTTTAATTAGATTTGTTCCTGCCGGTGCCTCCTTGACAAGAGGACAGCTTAAACAGAACAGGCAGATGACCCGCTCCTCATCAGCACAGCTCCTTTAGTTTCTCTTTTGACATGAATACATTTAGATGTTTGTTTTTACCTAGTTTCTAAATTCGCCTTACCTGTTATTTGCAAACAAAGTGGTGTCATTTTTTTTCTCAGACTCCCGTGTTAACGACCTGTATTATACTTACACAATACAATTGTGAGTTTTTGACACAAAATATGCAAAAATCAATTTTGAGGTGAGGTTTAAAAATTAATTCACTACAAAATAAAATCTAATGCAAAACAAAATGCCTAAAATACAATTGTGAGGTTTTGACATAAAATATAAAAAGATCAAACATGTTGTTAATCCTTTAATTTTTTGCTGCCTGTCTGCAGTCTGGTCGCAAAGGTAACGGGTCCAGGAGGGACACTCTCCAGCTCCTACTGGGGGATCCCAAGGAGTTCCCAGGCCTTGGGATCCAGCACAGTCTGGGTCTGCCCCGGGGTCTCTTCCAACAGGGATGTGACTGGAAAAGTTCCAGAGGGTGGTGCCCAGGAGTCATCCTACTCAGATGCCTGAACCACCTCAGCTGCCTCCTTTCGATGAGAAGGAGCGGCGGCTTTACTTCAAGCACCCCCAAGATGACAGAGTTCCTCACCTTATCTCTAATTTTAAGCCCGGCCATCCTGTGACGGAAGTTCATTTCAGCCGCTTGTATCCGGGATCTCGTTCTTTCGGTCATGATCCAAACCTCCTGACCCTAGCTGAGGGTTGGAACAAAGGCAGACCAATCAAGAGTTTCCTCTTTCGGCTCAGCTCTCTCTTCACCACAACAGACCGGAGCAACAACCTCATTACCTCAGACGAGGCCCCCCCATCTGTTGAACCATCTCCTTCTCCAACTTCCCAGCACTCATAAATAAGACTCCCACATACTTGAATTTTCAGCTTGAGATCTGGAGAGAGCACCCCCATGGCCTTAAATACGGAGAAGCAATTAAGTTGTGATGTTCAAAAATAAAACAAAATACGAAAATGGTAAGATCTTGACCTACAGCTTACTGAGTTTACTTGTGTTATGAGGTTTAAAAGCACACCAAAATAAAGTAAAATAAACAAATAATATCCCTTTTTATTAGGGATCAGTGAGTAAAGAAAAGTATTGCATAATGTCAGCCAGGACAACCTCAGTATGAACTCCTCTTCTTCACAGAGGCCTTTTCTGATCACCGTATTGTGTTAAAAGGATAAGTTGAGCTGCTGGTCTCAAGATAGGACACCACACTCTTACACTTTCATTCTGAGTGGTACTTCTTCCACCAAATAGCAGGTTTCAGTTTAAGGCTTCCCCAACAACCAGTGCAGTGGCGTGAATAATCTCATTGAAACAATAAGATTGTAAAAAAGCAGTTTTGCGAAACGAGCACAATTTTATATGAACAGTTTTCCTGCGCTGTAAATGGTCTGCATGCCTTTTTAGCCCAAATATCAATCTGCTTTATCCAGCAGGGAAGTCTGACTGAGTGCACTCATCTAACATCTTCCAGCATGAAAAATGGCCGTCTCCTTAGGCTCGGCAGATCCTGTCCCTGGAGCGGTACAAGACCCAGAGAGGAAGAGAAGTCAGCACTTCCACAGCCCAGAAAGAGAGCAGCTGTTAGCTACACAGCCGCACCATGCATAAGCATCTGTTATTTAATGAGCAATACCCTTGGACTGTGTGGATGGGAATACTCAAACACACTCGCTGCTTGTGTGGAGTTGGGAGGCAAATATTCTGAATGCAACGTGCTTAGAAAAGATTACAGACAGAGGAGCAAATATTGAATCTCGCAGAACAAATGAGACACTCTTTAGAAAGACAAGCCTGTACAACCGTGTGTATCCGAGGCTGTAGAAGCGATTTGTCAAGTTGTTAACCGAACTATTTTCTGCAGCCGTGGCACAGGATGATTATACTTCTTATCTTGTTTTTCTTATCAAGCTTATCTGCTCTGACTAGAACGATCCACGCCAGCACAAGTTAATCCAGCGCAGTTCAAGTAGCCCGAGTTAGGTTTGTTATCGTCTTATTGTTTGGGAGAGAACATGGAGATAACAGAAAACACGCCCAGCTTCATCTCGCTGCTCGTAGTGGAGCCATTCATCAAAGTGGAACCTTGTCCACTTAACAGCTTGCATGCCTTTATAATGATGCACTACAACTGTGTAGTGTGTGTGTGTGTGTGTGTGTGTGCACGTCTTTGTGTAAATGGAATGAAACCAGTGTAAGCAGGGAGGGTTAAACTATAGCATAGTTGTTGGGTTTAAGTAAATACTGGTAGAGTCTGAGACTGTCAGACAGCTTTGACACACACACACACAGAGAGGGAGAAACACGGTGACTGTGACTGTGCCCACTGCTGACAGAGTTTGAGCTGATGATAGAGCAGGCAGCTAAAGCCGTCACTAATACAAACCATACTCATTGCCATCTGCTGCATTTGTAATATGTAATCTTACTCACAACTTGTCATCCGATGACTGCACTTGAGAAGTTAGAAATCATTTCTGGAGCCACGTGAAGAAGCAGAAAATTTTAAACAGTTTAGTTAGATTCAAACAAACATTTTTTTCTCCCCTTTTTTTACATTTTCAGGTGAGAAATTCCAAACTTTTCCAGCAGCAAACATTCAGAGTCTTTTGTTGACTTTAAGCCATTTTTGACATCTAAACGGCTGTATTACTGCTTACAGAGTAGTTTTGTTAATTGTGCGCTTCAAACATCTTAAAAACCATCAACTGTGTGCAGTGGACGGACAGCAGACGTTCGTTTGGCTCGTGGATGAAAACTTTTGTCTCTTTCTCCATACTCCATATTCTACAACTGAGGAGGAACTAACTATTGATCGCTATTAGACAAAAAAATCCCCTCAAAACTGACTGGACTATCCCTTTATTAACGTTTTCAAGTCATTTTAAAATACAAAATTACACTCATTTTGTAAAAATATGTTTTGACTTAGAGTAAAACGGGGAAAAAAAGCTTTATTTTCTTTAGAGCTTGGCTAAATTGCAACTTCAAACATGCACTCTGTGTTCAGCATATAGTAAATGATCTCCAGATTTCTACAGAGCTACAGTTGTCCAAAGAATTGCTAACATATGGAGCGTCTGTGGGCTGAACTGCAAACTTTATTGTTAGTTGGCAACCTATTTTATAACACGAGGCATGGCCAACTTTTGTTCCTTAAATTAGCTCGGCTACAGTCCTTTTCAAAGTGTATTTTGCTTGTTTGTAGGACTACAATTGATAATATGAAGTGTGTTATAAACATACAGTAGCCTATTATTATTAATATTAACTTCGGCACATGTAAAGGTGTGTGAGGGTGCATGTGTCCGTTGGTTCTCGGTCAGTAACCAAAAAACAAAGACGTTAAAGACTAAAACCTGAAACTTTAAGAGTGTTGTGGTGGAAGGACAGAAATTGGACAACATGACCGTCTTTTAAATGCAACCAGTCAATGTAGGCTATATTTTTTTATAAAATGCAATCAATTTTCATACTTCGTTTTCCTTTTTGATCCATATCTGGAAAATTCCAAAAGTAATACCCTAAACAGTTCTAAACGGTGTAAAAATTCTGACTAAAGTGACAAAAAAAGTTAAATGAGAAGCAAATTGCCTAAAGAAAAGTGTTGGTGCTTGTTTTTAATTGTGTCAGCTGACAGTGAACTTTTTATCTGGGCATTTTCAAAACACCTTCAGTTGTTCTTATCTTGACATGCTTATCGTTGGTGTAGTTTGGAGAACTCGGATGACGAACTGATGAGAGATTTGGGGCATTCATGCTGTTCTGCAGTTGTGTAAATAATACATCTCTTGGGAGATTTTCTTTAATACCTTTGAGCAGGCGAGCATTCAACTTTTTTTACAAACAACGAAAGGGGCTCTGAATAGGTGACATACATTTGACATTTCACTGCCTTTTGTATTACTGAAATTAATAACAAATGAACAGCCCCATAAATAATTAAGTACATCACACAAGCCAATAAAAATAAAAACTTTGGAGTTTCAGAATAAGTTAGGTCATTAAAACTGATGTAGACAGATGATAATGTTTTTGTGTATCTTCCCGTTAACAAAATATCTCATAAACCACGAGACGATTTTAATAAACTCAGAAAGCAATCAATGGAAATACAAGTGATTAACTTTTGGAGTCAACCCAATTCAAGAAGGTATCCACAACCAAGGTACTTTAGAAAACACAAAAATGGCTATACCTCGTTCAATTTGTAGGATTTTGACCTAAAACTTGTTGTGGTAGTAGCTGAGACTGCTCTCCAACACATACTCTGAGCGCTAACAGGTCGCATAAGGTCTTTGTTGAAAACTTTGTCATTAATTATTCGCAGTCAGCGCTGTTTGTTAGCGTCTTGAACCACTGAACAAACTTTAACGACACTTCCAGGAAATAATCAGTGGATGTATCTCTATAAGTGATTAACTTTTGGAGCCAATACCTTAAAACAACACAAAAATGAAATGATTTTACAGACCCTGTGCTAAAACTTGGTGTGGTAGTAGCTGACAGTCATTCACAACAGGTAGTCCAAGCGCTTCTTTATTTAAAGCCTCAGCTGCTGGCGTCAAACCTGTTAGCACAATATCTCATGAACCATTGAACGGATTTTAATGAAACTCTCAGAGAGTCATCAATGAACTGAATAATGAACGCACAACTACAGCAGATCAGTTAATGAAGTCAACTCAGTTAATGATGGACGCCACAGTGACATCTGATTTCTATTATGCAACACAGAAAAGGGCGATATAGATGAGTCAGTTTTACAGATTTGACGTGGTAGTAGCTGAGAGTCATTCCCAACACATACTCGTGTCATCTCTGGCACTGAAAGGAAGGCGAGGTCTTTAATTTGACTTTAACGTCACATCCAGTGGGCTCGATTCGGTTCTGACTTTTGTTATGTAACATGCGCGAGGACGGGATTTGAACAGTGTGTGTGTGTGTGTGTGTGCGTGTGCGTGCTGCAGCCCGCTCCCTGCAGTAGTTGAGTAAACTACGCGGACATTAGCGGGCGCAGCGGCACAGGCGCCGAGCCGGGAGAGGGTCCGAAAGCAGCGCGCTGCGTAACCGAACACCGGGGCTCGGTGAACCGAACCGAGCCGGCCAGGCGACACGACCCGGACGTGCAGGTCGCACCAGTTTGCAGCTGGGAAACGGCAGAGGAAAAGGAGGGGGGGTTAAAAAAAAAAAAGAAAAAGAAGGTGGCGGTGGTGGGGGACAAAAGCCTCTCGGTGAACTCACAGCGCCGTCTGCGTGCGTCGTGATTTTCTGCCCAGGAGAGCGCCAGCGGGGTCGGGTCTGGGAGGTGTGTGTGTGTGTGTCTGTGTGTGTGTGAGGGGGGGCACAAGGACAGAAAAGCTCGGCGGGAATGGCTTCATCTCCGTGCGGCAGCACCAACTTTGATTCCGGGCTGGAAATCAAAACTCGCTCGGTGGAGCAGACGCTTGTTCCTTTAGTTTCGCAGGTGAGTGTCACACAGCGCTCTTTTTTTAATTTTCCTTTTCCTCCACAAAACCGTTTTGAACTTTCACCACCTAACTTCTCCTCCACGGGTGTGCTGTGCTCGACTCGCGAGTGTTTACCTGTTTCCGCTGTTTTTGACGTCGGGAATAACTTCTTCCCATAACAGGCAGAAGCGCGCATTGGTTTTAGTTTGTTTGTTGTTTTCTTGTTTTGAAAAGAGGTAAGATGGAGAAGTGGTGACCAACCCTTTCAAAACACCATAAAGGGATTATAACCATGAACAGGCCCTTTTTTTTTAGTTTTTTTTTTCTTTTTTTTGGAGAATTATTTACAAACCTTTATGGG
>NC_051434.1:12149955-12217540 GCF_001649575.2 Kryptolebias marmoratus
CAGACCTCCACGTCAAGAAATCAGAGCTTTTGCTTTAATAGTACAGAGCTTCTGCTTTCAGTCTGACTAACAGCGTGCGTCTCGGAGAACGAGAAGTGCGTCCCTTGAATAGAGAAATAGCCGTCCCTATTCTAAATGCTGCTGGCGTCCTCTTGTTGTTTGGAGGCTAAAGGGGGCAGAGACCTGTAAATGCTCTGTTGTTTTCACTGGGAGGCAGGGGAACAGAGAGGCAGCTCATTGTTGGGGTAACAGAACGGGTGGGAGTGTGGCGTTCATGTCCGTGACGCTGTCAGCCCCCATGTCTGCTCTGCAAACTAGCTTCCTCCCTCTCTCTCTCTCTCTCTCCCTCTCTCCCTCACTGTGCTGGCTCATTTGATAGATAAGGTCATCCTGTACTGAATGGATGAGTTGGTTATCAGAAAAAATGCATCTGGTGATGGGGGGTGTGCTTCCCATGTCAGGCATTTGTTTAGATTGTGAAGTCAATCACGAGTTCTTTGGAAAGTTCAGAGGTTTTCTGCTGAGAAATAACATCCTTTAAACTTACACCTGAGACTCAAGCAGTGGTTCGTTTGGGATTATTTAAAGTGAACAGCGCTGTAATGTTATGCTGATGTGCACAAACTTAAGTTGCACTCCTTCCTGCTGAGGGAGACCAGCTCGGCTGCGGTGTATAGCATAAAAGAATGTGTTGTACGATGCCTCGGCATTCAGCACATCACAGGCTTGTTGAATAGTGGGCCTCAAGGACAATCTTTCCTAATTTTTTTTTTGTTTTTCATCATGAGACATGTACCCATAGCAACAGAGCTTTGCAATACTGAGAGAAACTGCTTTTTTAAAGTCTATGAGCTGCAAAATTGTTAGCTATTGTTGCTACTGTGACGCCATCAAGACACTCAGTCGCCGTTGTGCGATAAGTTAGGAAGTGTGTTCTTCTGACGCCGGTCAGAAAGCTTGATTAGAGCCAAATAGAAAGAAAGAAAAATACATAAAAATGAAGTCAGATTACATTGTTTCAACGTCAACTTCAATATTGTGACAATCCAGAGGATGAAAAGGCTGATTACTCAAAGAAAAAGTCTGTAGATTGCTTTGTGCGGCCTATTAACCTCCCCCTACCCCCTTCAACCTGTGCAGGAAAATTTATAGTGAAAGCTAAGAATGCAAAAAGGCACGAGAGGCTGTCGAAACATGTTGGCTCGGCATGACGAGAAGGACAGTCCATCCTGTTTTTAGATAAATGGAAACTAAAACACACTTATTTTCTATTTTTTTTTCATGTGAATCAACTCAAATTAGATTAGGGTATGAATGATAAATTGCATTTTGGCACAACTCTTCCCCGAACCCGTGTCTGCTGGAGCTTGGATGAGGAAAAAGTGAAAACAGATGTGATGGAAGAAAATGTATCACAGAAGCAGGAGTAACATGAATTTTGCACCAAAAGTCGATGTTTAAGGTTAGGCCTGGTAGCTTCCTTTAAAAAAACTAAAATAAAATACATAAAGCTGTTTATTTCATTGCATTAGAAGAACATCTTCAACTTAATCACTGATTTGTTCGAGTGTGTTTTTACACGAACGAACTATCAAAACACTGTAATATATCTGTAATCTGTTTGGGATAATAGGCCTTAGGGGAGACTGGAGCTTTAACAAGCCTTGGTAATACAATTACCACCTTTTTAAAGAGTTTATAATACCTTCGCCAAGGTGGTTATGTGACATGTCGGTGAAGAGGTTTTACCTGATTTAGATTTTATGGAAACACACTGACTGGGTGGGCAGTTGTTTTGTGGCTTTTCTTATGAAAGATCATCTATACGCATACACGTGCAGGTCGTCAGATAAGTATCAAAAAGGAAATGAAAAAGCAGTGCCAGTGAAAAAAGCGGATCTTTAATAACTTTCCTTTCCTTTCCTTTCCTTTTCTTTGCCCTCCTCTCCTCTCCTCTCCTTTCCTTTCCTTTCCTTTCCTTTCCTTTCCTTTCCTTTCCTTTCCTCTCCTCTCCTCTCCTCTCCTCTCCTCTCCTCTCCTCTCCTCTCCTCTCCTCCATATATTCAGTCCTCAGTTATCAGCTTCACTCCCACCAGGCTGTAATTACAGGCCTGGGAGTCTCCCTGCCTTGCACTTCTTACGTACACACATGCTCCAAGGGTACACACACGCTGTCCCACCCACGTCTTTTCCTTTTATGCCTGTGTGTTCACCTGTCAGGCTGATTGTTTGTGTGTGCATTTAGATTTTGGAGACTGGATTTGCATTTCAGCTTCATCGCTGCTGTTGCATCTGCTCGGTTTTTCTTTCTTTTTTTTTTCCCCCAGTTCAGTCCTAGTTTAATTGAGCCCAAGTCCTGTTTTGCTAATGGACCACCTGGGTACTTTTGTGACAACATCTTCCATCATTCAAAGGATTCTTTTTTTTCCCCCCCTCTTCAAATTCTTTGCAAAACAGAACAAATATTTTCCTGATTTATCTGCTCAACTGGAAGTTGTTATTGCCAAGGTGATTTTTTTTTACCTCACTTTCACCAGTAGACTTGTTTTGGTCTATTTGGGCATAGGATTAATAAATTGCTGTGGTGGTGGTCAAGATGCAGTGGGCATCACACAGAGAGAAGGGATTCAAAACATGCGTGTCTGTGTCCCACCTGTGGTATAAAACCACGCTGGAAAGCAATTTGCAATTATGTGGTTTATTTTTTCTAAATCTCTCCTTATGTTTTGATGGGATGGTTAGTAAAATACCAGATGTTTCTTTCTGATTAAGGCGTGTTTTCCTATCAAACACGCCGGAGGCCAGTCCGGGTACAGACACAGTGGTCCGTGTCAATGAGGTGTAACCGCGATGTTCTCGGGCGAAAAACGCGTAGGACCCCAATAGCAGCGAGGCGATATTATCTGAGGCTTTGATCAGTTTGATGCACATTCAAACACTTGTGACACCCTAGCCTGCTGATTACATAGCTCTGCTGTCTTCATCACTTTTCTTCAAGGCTAAGCTCGGAGATTTTCGGTTATAATTGGGCCTGGAAAATCCGTTCGCCGTCCGAGTTTGTTAGGATCGACTTTGTCATGCTTCCAGGGTTTCTGTGGTGTTTGCAGTTTTGCTTTCTGATCCGCTGAGGAGGGCTATGGTTACAAAAAAGTTTTCCGTGTTCTCTTTATGCTTGCAAACAGGATCAGAATTGGATGTTTATTACCCAAACAAAAGCTCAGCGGCAGGTCTGAGGATGTGATTTGCTCCACGGTTCAATTTTAAAGGGGTTGCTGACAAAAACAATCCACAGAAACATAAAAAATTTACCATCCTGTGAGCGTAGCTATCAGTCAAATTTTCCTCCTTCAGTTTGACAGTATTGGAAATGCAGTTTGCTGAGGTCTTATTTTCCTCCTAATATTCCTGACCTTATGGTCGAGCGACAAGACAAATTTCCAGGTAGTAAAGTTCCTTTTTCTACCGAGACACAGAGGCAGAACAGCTGCCATGAGCCCTAACAGACCTTCTTCCTCCATCCGTATGATGATAATGAAGACAAATGAGTCCCTGGAATGAAAGCACACAAGGATTAGAGTGCACGCGCATGTGCATACGCACTCACAAAACCAAAACGCACAAACCTCATGGGAACAGGATACAATAAGCCTTTATTGTGTCTATTAGAATGTGTGGCGAAAGGGTGGGAGGTTCCCGTTGTGGCCTGTGTGTCTTTTATCTGCATACTTGATATCTGCTCACTGTGGTATGAGTGAGTGTTTGCTGATGGATGTCAGAAACTAGACAAATTAGTGTTGCCAGCGTTGTCGTTTCTTGTGCTGTCACCTGCGTTTTGTGATTTGCTGCTAAAGCTCGTCACCTCTTCAGTCTTCAATGTTGAGACCTTGAACAAATGAATACCACGTTTAAAGCAGTCAGTTTCTCTTTTATACTGAATTATCAGTTGAAAATTGTGACGGATAGCCAACTCATACATTTGTGTGCTGCTTGCCCGGCGATCAAGTGGACAGCTTGAGTGCAAAAGTTACACGAGCTGCCCTTGACCACATGAAGGGCATTGCGTGCCAAAACTGTTGTCCCGTTATGTAACCGGGGTCAGATAGGCTGGGGGGATATGCCGTTGCAGTCAGCCACGTACCTCCTGATCTTTCTTGTGCTCTCCTGAAGTGGCGTCTAGTAAAACAAGAAGAAGAATACAAAACACAACAAAAACAATGCTTTCGTCATTACTGTTTGCAAAAGCCAAATGTGAGAGTCCTACCTGGGTCAGAATTTGCAAACCAACAGCTTTCATTCTGGTGATTAAACTGGTGCATTGGATTGCCACAAGCTTCAAAGTTTACCTTTTTTTATATATATATTTTTATTTTTGCAAGTTGCAAGTAGCTGCTGGTATGCAGCTGAACGACTGAAGTGATATGTAGTCCAGACAACCTGTGAATGGAGTCCGAGCAGTTGTTATTTAACATCCGCACGTAGAACTGTCAACTGGTCATTGCGTCACCCACAGAGCCTTACACAATTGAGTTATTTACACGGTTAGTCAACCAGTACCACTTCAATTAGACTGAGCTGAGACTTCATTCCAGCCAACTCCTCCCGTTGTTCGGTAAAGTAGTAACATCAGTCAGCTAACTAACCTCATAGAATTCGTTATTTCTTTTTGGTGTTTGCTCTCATTTCACTTTGCTCTCTCTCATATGTGGTTTTTCGTCTCTGGGACACACACACACACACACACACACATGTGAACACAGTTGAGAAAAGCTTAAATGACCACCGTTTAACCCTTGGCCCCTGTCTTGAAAGCTTCTCACTATTGCTATCATGGGAGTCATTACGGGACACCATTTCTCTTGAGTGCCTATAAAAGGGTCCGCCTCACACGTTGACCTTTCCTCTGCTGATTTACTTCCAGATGCAAAAAGTGTATATATTTTACGCGTGTAAGTGAGTGATCGCGCTCGCGCGCCTCAAAACAACTCGACCGAAGGGAATCTTAGCACCGAGAGAGCACAACAGAGTGAAGTGTTGAGAAAAGCTAATTCACTCTCTGCAATTAAAGCCAGCTGAATTCTAAAGCTGACGGTAAAAGCTGTGTTCAGATTGTCTCAATGAAAGGCTCGAGATGTATAGCTATACCTTAAAGGCTGATTAAGTATTGATTAAACAAGTGGCATTACCTGTGCTCACATTGCCCGGGCGCCTCCATTCTGTGTTAAATGAAAGTGGAGAGCAATTCTAAAGAGCACTTCTTGTCTTAGCGGTCTTTAGTCACACAAATGGTTTGGCTCAATTTGTTAAGGTTCTCCGAGACACTAAAATCTCTGCCCCAAAAGCTCTCGTTACAATTGGTCGTCTTTTTGTCGAGATGGAGAGATCTTGCTGTTTCTTTTTACTCTGAAGGAACTAAGTGAAACATTGGGTTCACCTGGCTTCCCTGTTAAAATGACTCTACTTTGTATGAAATCGTCTAAGACCTGAAAAGGCCTTGAGATGCTCACCGTTCTTGTTTATTATCAGCTGACTGTCTTGTGCCGTCCAGCCTGGATTGAGATGGATGCTGAAACACACCAGAACTAATAAGGCTATATTTACAATGACTAGGCTCGAGGGCCATCTGTGAACTTAAGCCAAAGTTT
Organism: Kryptolebias marmoratus; assembly: GCF_001649575.2. Classification (NCBI taxonomy): domain Eukaryota; kingdom Metazoa; phylum Chordata; class Actinopteri; order Cyprinodontiformes; family Rivulidae; genus Kryptolebias; species Kryptolebias marmoratus. The sequence continues at coordinate 12,155,598 of NC_051434.1, forward strand.
TTCCCTCGGGATTGCCTCTCTTGCTGTGCTGCATCGAAGCAAGAAATCAGCCAGCAACGTCAAGTAAAAGTATGCGTCCAGAAATGCAACATTAATCATTTGTTGTTTGGCTTTATTAAGCTTGTACGAAGAGTTCAGGAAGGACTGAAACATGTTTATGTTGGGACTGCTGAGTGAGAAAGAAAAGACGACATACTGTCATTCTGAAGGCATGCACTCTTCCTTTTTTCCTTGTCATGTCGTGGTGGGGATCTGTACCGTCCGCTGCCCAGACAACCCCAGGTAAACGCTTCTCTCTGTTCGTCTCCCACTGCTTTCCTGTTCACGCTCTCTTGAGCTCGGCACAATGATAATTCAGGTGTCGGGAGCATGACGTAGACATCTTGTTCACACTGTTGGGGATTGACGGAGACATGTTGCACAAACCCGCAGTGCCATAATTACTGTACTCTGGGTATGCTCAGACAAAAATATCAAGGCAATTTGCCAGAACCTGGTGGAGAGGAAGACTGCATTAGCTTTTTTTTTTGTTTTTTTTGTTTTTTTACCCAGATCACTTTCTTTAGAACTGAATTAAAGTGTAATTTGCTTGTCGATGATGTGCTCTTCAAGTTCAACTCTTTAATGGCATTGTTAAACCTTGTTATTGTGTTATTCTGTCTTCTAATTTGCTTTATACGGTTGACCAATGAAAAACTCAAAGCATTCAATAAATGCTTTTTGGGTTTTCTTTTTTTTAATTTGCTTTATGCCTCTTTATTAGAAGATTACCAGATTTTGAAAAAAAAAACTGAAATAAATTGGTTCTTTGCCACAGATTGGCCTCAGGTGCATGAGAGGTGCCTTGCCCTTAGTCAGATTTGATTCATCAGAGAACACCAGGCCATTCAGGAGGATGACCTTAAAGAAAAGAGCAAAAATGGGGAATTTAGGCCCCCACTACATTATGCCGAATTTTTTTTTTTTTTTGATGAATATGTTTTCCTCTGTTCGAAAAAATGTCTCCATCCAGATTATTAGCAGTAAATCTGATAAAACTGCTAAAATACTTATGATACGCCACTAGGTGGCGATGACATTCATAGCTCATCAAAATTCAAATGTTGGAACATTCTGAGCGCGATGAAAGAGTCTTATAGAAGAACTGCAGCTTGCTTTCTTTCTATGACACCATTTATCAGTTCTTCTGGCTCACAGTGTCACCATGAAGTGAGCCAGATGAAGAAAACCTGAAAAATCCAGCTCCTTTTTGTGGCTGTGGTTTCTTTAGTTCACAAAGCTAGGTTGGACATGCACAACATTGGCTGCGATGTCATTAGTTTTTTATTATTGCTCTGCGAGGCAAGTCTGCAAGGCTACACCGAAAACAGACTTTCGATTTCAGATCTCCTATTTTTAAAAAAGAATCTTAAAACCCTCATTTTTTTCTTGCCTAATTTTACATTTGCATGTGGATGCAAGGTGCAAATGCAGCAAGAAAAAGGTTGTTTTAGTACAAAGTCTCAGACAGACGGTGTCAAGTGGTGCTGCAAATTGTTACCCTCCGGGTGTGAGAATTATATTTATTTAGTTATTTCTTGATTTAACCTTTTTCCAACACTCAGTTTAAAGCATCTGTTTCTTAATAGACCACCAAAAATGAAGTACCTCGAAATAAGTTTTATATTTTAAGAACCAACAGGAAGGGCAGATGTGACTGTAACAGCATACTTGTAAATTAATATGGAAACACTGGCAAGGAATAGTAGATTTCTATCCAACCCCATCCGGCTAAGTGTAATAAGTATACTCCTGAGAGGAAACCCAAAACAAATCAGAAACTGCTTTACCTAAATTACAACCAGATGCCATAAATAGGATGGTAAAGCTGTCCTACCTGCTTCAGTTTGGTCTCTTGGAGTAAAGATATAACTATGTCAGTAAAATGTCTTGTATCTCAGTGCACAGCATAGTGTGATAGCCCTGCTTCTCAGCTCTCTCTTATTTATCTCATTAAGGAAATGACACCACCTTCATGGGACAAAATAAGCCAAGTTTCGCAAATTAAAACCTGGCAAATATTTGGTACTGCTTGATGAAGATATCTGGGATAACACTAAAAACAGCTGGATTGTTAAAAACAACAAAACAAGTGATCTGCTTTGATTGGGAATGTTACATAAATAATTCAAGTAAAAACGCTGCATGATTTCGTGATGATTCATACTAGGAAACAGAAATATATGACATTCGCTCCGCAGCTATCCCAGGTGACCTCCTCGTCTCCTGCAGGAACATGGCTGACTGTACCACGGGGGAATTTCCTACGTGTTAATTGGTTTCTTGGAGTGTCTTTGAACTTCTACCCTCCTCATAATGAGTTCTTTAATGAAATGAAGTTTGACATGACAGTACAAAGACTGTGAAGGACACAGAGAGCATTGAATACTAAATATATGTGTTTATTTTTTTCTTTATCAGGTTAAAATATTGGGAAATTTCAAAAACATACATATCTCACTTGTTACCTTGACCTTTTTCCATTGTAGATCTATTATGGATCTTTAATAAATCAAGAGATATGTCTGATTCTTGCCCACCTCTACAAAAAGTTGTCTTAAGTTTGGTAGGTGGGTTTCCCTAATGGGAGGTTTATACTTGCCATTTTCAACCTCACAAATGGTGTCACTCACTGAAGTTGATTTTAAAGTCAGCTTTGAGATTATTTTGTTGTTTCAACTGGTTTCTACTTGCAGTGTAAGACAGAAGTAACAGGAGCTAAGAGTTTGCAAACGAGTTTGTAGTTGAAACATGTTGTAGTAAAGCTGTGTTTGTCTTTTTTTATCTTTTCTTTGCTGAACCCTGAAGAACACAGGTCTGTACAGAACAGATGAAGTTCTCATAATGTGACTTAATCTTTATAAATTACCGAAACAATTGATTTGTGTATGAATTTCAGTGAAAAATACGATGCGTTAGCTTTTCTGTGGTATTTTCAATGTTAAGTTAGCATCTATGCTAACTGTTGGTCAGCCTGTGATTAAATGGGTTTTTTGATGAATGTTATGTTACACTTCTTAAGCACAAAAATAAAAAATTAGTGTTTATTTATGTGAAATTAAGCACAGTCATTTCAGTTTGTAAATTTTTGTTTTTGCCTCTGTATTTCAGTTTCAGTGTTTTGGATAAAGATCATAAGCTTATCAGCTGCCTCCTGGTGTTTATTCACAGACTTGATAATTGCAAATAATCAAAATGCATCACTAATCTTTTCATATTCAGATTGCAGCCTTCTCAAATGTAATCGAATCCTGAGGTGCCCAATGATTCCCACTGCTAGTATGCTCTAGGCTTCAGGTTTTTGCATTGATTTTGTAGAGTTTGTTTGTCTAGTTTGTCTGTATTATTACCAATCATGTGGTTTTTGATGTTCAAGTACTTTTAGTGGGAAGAAAAGCCATAAATTGGTATTTTCAAACATAACAACCCTCATAATGTGAATGTTTACGAGTCTAATAACTCCTTAAGCTTGATAGCTTGATACTGAAAGGTATTTTTTCCTTTATATAACTTTGTTATATTCAAAAGGGTAATATTTAAAAAATTATACCACAGCAAGTGCTTTGCACAGTCTAAAATTACTTAAAATTGCCTTCTTTTTTCCCCCAAGGACTGACACATTTATGCCTTAAAAATCACTAAAGGGATTATATTTTAAAGATTTCAACTCAGGTAGTCATTTTCACCCCGCCAAATGCCTGTAAATGGACACAAAGTAAGATTTTCCCTGCCAAAAATTGATCACGACTCATTCCCTTACAGTGAAAAAAGGGTTTCTGTCTTAAAATGACAATTTAATTCAGATGGATTTCATTTTAAAGATATCAGCTCATGTTGTCATCTGATACAATTAATTTTTTCATATTTGCTCATTTATTGAATTACGTTCATCACAGTACTGTTATGTCACAGTATGGTTCCAAATATAAGCAAGCTTAATATGTCCAAATAGCCAAAACCTTGTTTATACAGCTATAATCACATGTAGACCAGAAATTTGCAGATATTTAGGATCAAATTGAAACTGACACTCTAACAGAGAGTTCAATACAGACACATCTTTGCTATAATCTTGGTTGTGTTATTATTGTTTAATTCCAAGAACTAAAGCAGCAGAAACGGCGAGTCGCACCAAGGGAGACGCTCAAACAGGCTCTCCTGCTGGTCCTTGGCAGTGCTCTCTCTGCTTGTGGGATTTGGATCACATGAGCAAGTCGGTCGTGTCTGTAAGCTAATGATGACGCTCCAAGTGAATTAGCGCCTAATACAAAGTTAAACGTTAGAGGTTGGGTGTGTGGCACTTTGGGATGGGGTGGGTGGGTGACAATATGTCAGCTTTGGCATTTCCCTTAGCTCCCGTGAATCGGTCACGTGCGAACGCCATACAGACGTTTAATAATTTATTACATTCCACAACCTTCATGGGAGGGCGGGCGGTTCTGCTGTGGGGGCGTCCCCCCCTAGGATAATGCATAACAAAATGCTGCAACGTGATTAAAGATGGCTGCCACAGCCAGTTGAACTTAACAAACACAAAAATTGCTGCGACTCAGTCAACTTTATGGTGGTAGCTGAGAGTCATTTCCAACACATACTATGAGATTGCATGAGGTCGCACATAGCAAATGTTTGCGATTTGGCCAAAACCCCTAAACGCTGTTATTCCTCAGCATAAAGTGTAAAACTCTGGCATGAAAGGAGGTGAGTGATATGACTTCATTCAAGGAATCCTAGGCCTTAAATTCGATTTGTCTTATAAATTGTACTGCACACTAGATAGTCAAGGGCTCAACCTTTGTTCAGCTTTAAGTATCTGTGGAGGACTCTTACCCTGATGAGTCAACTTTAGGTTGTTTGTGTAAGAAAATATTTGTATGTGAGATGCTGAAGCACCTCTTTTGTATGCCTTCTGACCCTCCACTGTTCCGCTGCACCGTTGCCTGATTTTGTTTTCATGTCACATGCATCTTTCGTTGTTGCTCCCTCGTTTTGTCTTCAGCCTTAGTTTCTCACCACCACCCTCGCCCCTCCTTGCTTTTAATCTCACCCTCTCCAGAGAGTCCTCCGTCCCCGTATCACTGAATTAATTATGCATCCTCCTGAAAACCCAGCCAGAGGCTACAGGTTGTGCACAAAGCTCAGCAGCTCAGCCTTACTTTTTTCCTCTTTGAATCTAATCCCTTTGCTCTGCTACTGTAAACTGAGACACAGTCCTCGTTCCTGCACGCAGTCCTAACAACAACGATGTGAATTACAACGCGTAACCAGCTGAGCCAGATTTGGATGTCTCTTTCTTTGACGGAGAGCACCCAAAAGTGATCACGATGATGGTATTGTTAACGTTGTTTGTCTGATCGTCACATACCTTCAGGGAAAATGTCTTTCGAAGTCCTTTCAATGCTGAAAGCACAACAAAAGAGATAGGATCTAAAACACTGTGCCGAGAATTTATACCAGAAATAGCTGGGACAATGTGTTTTTTAGCATGACACGGATGAGATTACAGAGATGTGGTACTTATGAAAAAAAAAAAACAGGTTTTGTTTTCTATTTTGCAGAATGAAGCAGCTTTTTAAAAGTGTCCTGATTTTCTCAGGCTGTTTTAAGTTGGGCATTTGTAGCATTGTAAATTTCCCTCAGAACGTCTTGTTATATAACTCAGTTTTGCTCACTGATTTATTTGCATCACATTCTTTGCTTTGAAAGCCAGTGAGGCAGAGGAATGAAGACCGTAATTCTGGCTGTTCGGGCTGGCCAAAGGAAGTCTTATCAACGGAGTCAAGTTGTCACAGAAACACATGTCGTTTGAATCGACTCCAGTGAAACGCTTCCCTCATCCGTAACTGATACCTCGCCCTATCAGTATGGGGAAGGTGTTTTTGTCTTGTCACTGTTTCTGGATGACTGGCGTCGGTGGGTGACAGCCGGGGCCAGCCATCCAGGAAACGGAGCCCGGTCTGTGCTTAATGACACGTACTCAATGCCAACACCTATAAATAAGTTAAAGTCACTCAACTCCTATAAATAAAGTTCTGGTTGTTTAGGATATTTTATTAGACTTGTTGTGTGAACTTCTGAAAAGAGCTTTTGATGTACATTTTGTGCTAAATGTGGGAGTTACTGATCTAGATAAAAGAAGTAGTTCACGTCTTTTGAAGTGGGGTTCTGTGGAAAGGTAATGGACAGTTAATATCTTACTTGTCATAGATAACTTTTTGAACAACCTCAGTGTGGAGAAACAGAGTGATGAACGGCTAGTTTAAGCAGGGCCAAGACTACAAACTTCATGTGATTGCTATTTTATATACTGTACCTTGACATCACAAATAATTTTGTTATTTACATACAATTCTGTTTGTTTGTGAGGGCAAATAAACTAGCTGTAGCACTTCATTTGCTGCCCTGGGGCACTTCTAACAGAACTAGCATAACGTTGACTTTTGAATATTCAAGTTCTAGCTAAAATGGGTGAATTTGACGAATTGGTGTATGTGTCACAACCATTTTGTTCTTCTTTTTCTTTTTTTTTCCACTTGCGCCTTTTGACTCATTATGTACAGCCCTACCGTCTGTCTGTTTTTGTCGGCATTAATTTTATTTTCAAAGGATTAAAAACTGGAAGGTATGGTCACGGGTGAGCTCAGCTTTGCTGTCAGAATCTGTGCATCCCTGTCTAAGTTCATCTAAGTGGACCAGTGAAAATGAAGGAATGTAAAGGTAACCCGGCTAACAGAAATAGCAGCAGCTCATGTCTCTGCACCTGAAGCCTCTGTTTCATCTCCTTTACTTGAGTTGAACAAACTTGAATTCATGGCAAGTTTAGAATATTTGTCAAAGAATTAAATAGTTACCCTCTAATCCGAAAAAGAGTTTTCTGCTTAAAATGTAATTCTACAGCGTTACAGCTGGGTTTTTTTGTTGTTAGTGTTGTTATGTATTTAAACCTCTGGTGAATTTTTGCTCAGATTTTGCCAGGGGTTTGGCAAGTGTGTCATTTAGTCTTATTCCAAGCAAAAAAAATCACATTTCTTCTCTCAATTTTGTGTCTCCAACAGTCACAGCACAGTGAGAAACGAGTACTTTAAAAGATCTGAAACATCCCTTAAATTATTATTCATTTGCAGGTATTTTTCTGTTTAGTGGTTCCTTGTATTGTTCTATTTAAAATTTTTTTTTAGATTTAAATAGTGCCTGTATATAACTCCAACTAATCAAAGAGATAGGCATGTGTCATGTTGTGAAAGCTTGTTCCCGAAGCCCTAAACGTGTTTGAGACTCTGAGTGTGTGCTACAACCCAAGCCATTATGCAGCCAGAAGTCAGGGGGGCTGCATTCCTCCCAGAGCTCATGTTTCAGGCCCCTACAATGTGCATTGGTGTGTGTAGTGTCTAAAATTGTGTCTGTGGATTCTTTATAGGGGAATTAAGGCTCGGGTCAAAGGTCAGAGTCCCAAAGAGTAAGACTCTGAGGCATGCCGGACTGGTTGGTATGCGTGAGCTAACCACTTTCCCCTTGAACAACATCTCTCTTTATTTTGTTTACCACTTTCATTAACGACTCTTCCTGCTCAGCCACAATTCCTCTGTACTGACAGTTTTGTGTTCTGTTTGTTTTGTTTAGTTTTCTTTTTTTTTTTAAAGGAATGCAGTAATTTATTTTTTTGAAGTCATTTTTTCTTTTCAAACGTCAAACCCTTCAGTAAGTCCACATTTTTGGAATTCTTTTCTTTTAGTTGTGTTTAGACATGACGGTTTTGTGGAGATGTTGACTTTTTTTTTTCACCCCAGCAAACAATTTCTCAGACTCTCTTGCTTTTTATTTGAAAAGAAATTTCAGAATCTTTAAAGTTTAAAAGGGGAAAGATCCTGGAGTCAATTTTGATCAAGCACACCCCCCAAAAAATTAACTTTTTGCACTTCGTTCAGCAACAGAAGGTCCAAATGTAGTGTTCATCTAAATAAATGTAAGTTCATCTAAATGTAGTGGTAAATGCCATCGACAGAGGCTGTAACACAGTCTGGTTAAGCCACTTTCACACGCTGTTCACCGCACACCATTATTTGTCCATTACTTGTAATTACCCATCACAATGACTGATGGAATGTTTTTTTGAGGCTGAGATCAAGCTGTTAGGATTATTCTGTTTAGGACTTTATACAATTACTTACTCATTAAACAGAGCTCAGCATGAGGGCGACCTGGGTGGAAGGGGTAGGCTGCTTGGGGGGAGCACTTCCAGTGGTTTGCATGAACTGGTCCCAAGTTGTGTGGGCAGGCTGTTATCATCCTGCAATGGCATGTCAAAAAAATAAATAAACTGCAATTTTTTTGCTGTGGCAGCTGCTTTGTGTCACTGTGGTTTGCAGCTATTAGTGCTGCACTTGGGTGTTTTTAAAAAAAAATCTTCAGCATATTTTACCCCCAGAATGCTGCTTTGTGAAGCTTGCACTTTTAAGCTCTAAGTCTCGGTGTGGGTTTTTGGATTGTGCTTGTCTGAATCATGTTTGGTAGACGACATGATTGGGTTTCTTTGATTTACAGTTTCAGCTCTTTTGAAGGTTAGAACCCATCCTGAGACCTTTTTGAGGAGCAGAATGTACCCCCTTTATGCGCTTCCGTATTTGATTTCGTCAACAAAAAGGAATCGTGGGTTGGGTGCGTTCAAGGTTTGGGGTCCAAAAGTACTAAAGGAACGTAGCGAAAACATTGCTGCAGGTCACATTTGGGTTTTCCTGGCTCAAAGGTTTCAGAAGAATTTGCTGTGGCTCTTTTTTGCTCTTTTTTTTCCTTTGAAGTGGTCTTTCTTTAACAAAGTAAATCTGATTTAATTTATTAAATCTTTTCTGGGGAATGTTGTTTTCATGGTGGGCTTTACATTGGTTGTCTTGGTTTTCTACATTTTGTTGTGCATTAATTGGAAATTTTGGTTTGTTTATTCAACCCAACAGCAAACTAAGGCTGTGTTTGACTTCTCCACTCAAAGCACTACATTGAGCCCTAGAAACTGGTCACACGATAAAGTAAAAGTATTGTAGAGAAATTGTCCACCACAGCAATAAAAGTGGACCATAATGCATTGTGGCCTGAGCCAACATAGCAGGCTAACCGAGGGTAATGCTAACATCCGTAGCTCATTAAAGTGATTTTCAGGCTCGCTTTACTATCATCTGCTACTCTGTTGTTGTTAATGTGCTGCTAATGTTAAAAGCAGCTTGTCTCCTGTTCTTCTTAAGAAATAGAAAAATGTGAACTGATCCTGTATTTAAGCGTTTAGGTCTAAATATGAAACATATTTGGCACAGCACACAGTTATAATGCTGTGCAGCTTGTTTTTTATCATTTGCACACATACTACAACCCTAAAAACAGTTGTTCTGTACTGAAATATTAGATATGAATTGATCATTTTAGTTTATTATAGCATACAGCTAAAGTCTGTGGTTGTGTAAAAAAAGATACAATGAAAAAGTTTAACAGTAAATAAATTTAATGTCGGAGTTATAAAGACAGATAACAGTTTCTTAGCCAGAAAAGCAGAATTATGCTGTCCATCACTCCAGATTACAGCATATCTTGCTGGTGTTTATGCGACACCTGACTGTGAATACTTGCTACATAATTATGAAGTACTGCTGCATTCAAATAGTGTTCGAAATGTAAAAACAGCGCTGTGCTCTGTCCCCCATATACTCCATTATATAGTAACCATGATGTAGAGAGGGAACATTTCAAATGCTGCTTGCAAATTAAATTCTTCTAATTATGTATTCATTCTTAGCTTCTTCCCTTTTAGGAATATAATTATTTTTCACTGTAATGCGACTTTTCTGCAAGAGTGTAACTTTCTTTGTTGGCTGTTTGAAACTTGAATCTTATCAGCAAACAAACGTAACTGAAATCATCTGATGTGTTCCTTTGGTGCTTTTCTGCTTTTTGTTACACCTTTTTTTTCCAGATTAAATTACTAACATAGCATTATTAAAAGGCTTGTTGGGGGTGGGGGGAGCGTAACATTCACATGAAGTCACCTGGCCTTGTATGAAAAGAAAGAGGCCACTGTAGCCTGAAGAAACCTGTATCTGAATGCGGCGTACGTTTCCAAATGGGTGGGATCTGATCCGTCTCAGTCAGAGATGTCTTTGATATGACTTCCTGGATGTTTTGCAAAAACTGGCGGAGATCAAAGATGCCTGCGCTGTCAGTCTGGGTGTCAAGATTTCACCTTGAAAACAGGTATAGCTTCATAATAAACTGTCTCAAACTCAAGTTTTCTGTGGTTTTAGCATCCAGTGTTGCTTGTCTGTCAGTTTTTATTAGAAGCTGGCACGGCTTGAATCAGACTGTGATTTGCCTTCTTGCTATTTTCAGCAGAACATTTGATGCTTTATGCAACATTTTCAGTCAGTTTTACTTAAGCAAAACTTAAAATTTTCTATACCTGTGAAATATCTGTGACTATAATTGACAGTTTATGTTTTCTATAAGCAGTTTCCCACTGTTAAAGTTGTATTTGTCACCTACTTACTAGTGGAGAAGGTTTAGCCTATTCTCAGTAAATTGTCTGGACGTGTAGTTGTGAAATATTAACTCCAACCTTTACCCTCTGCTGTGATTTCCTTAAAACAATGGTCAGACATGGTCATTTTAATTACATTTTTAAAGAAATATCTGTGGAAATAATGCTTATTTAAATAAACAATAAGCAAAGTGAACGTATGGAACTAAAAAAAATGGGTTCTAAGTCTGCTTTTCGTTTGAAAGGTGGACATTTTGAACATTTTCTCAAGAGCAAAATGAACTTTATTTGCAAAAAAGCATTTTTTTGTTATGTTTTGAGAATCTCATAAACATTTCAGGACTTCAGAACATGTGTGAATATGATTCACAAACAAAAGATTAAAATAAAATCAGGAAGTAAAGTTAAATACATTAAATTAGCATACCTTGAAGAAATGTGAATTGCTTGCCACCTTAAATGAGAATGTTGCACAACCAAAAGACAAACTCAACAGCACAGGCCATAACGGATAAAGGTGATAGCGTTCAGTTTTTCTTTTTTGCTTATATTTTTCTGTTTTATTGCTGCAACCTCGTGTCTGTTATGTGACATTTGTAAATAGCAGATGATCAAAAAGTAATACTTCTTAGTATTTCATTAACGAAGAATTAATTAGACATAGCATTTCATTTTTTTCAATGCCTAGAGGTTGTTTTCATCAGCAACTGCTAAGGATTTTAGAGTAAAACAAGGTCAGGAAGTAAACCATTGAGTCACGGTCGGGTGTACTGCAAACAGAAGAGATTGATTCTCCTCTCATCTTGGTTAACTCTGGATTGTGCTTAACAGAGCCAGAATTGATCAGCAGCCACGTTTGCCCTCCGGCTACTTCAGAATCAGAGGCCAGATTAATTCTCGCTCTCACAGCTCGTCCGTCCACAGTGTCATTTTTTTTTACTGACCGTGTGCGTTTTCTGACATAACCAGACTTTGTCGGTAAAGACTCGTTTTGCGTCGTATCCACGGCATCTCCTCTCGGTTGTGCTGTCAGTTCTTCTCAGTCTCCGTCGTCTGCCATCTTCTTTTATTTACTGTATGTCCTCTGCCACTCGTCTCCCTGTCTCTCCATCACAGCTGCCCGTCTGTCTTTTCTCCCAGGTTTATCATTTGCTCTTATCAGCTTCTGGTTCCTCTGGGTTTCCCGCACCTCCTATCAGCCTAACTGATTACACTGTAGCAGTGCTTCGCTTTCAAGAGAGATTATGTGTTACTGTCAGTGTGTGCACTAACCAACCAGGTCAATGTGATCTTATTTCTCCCATGCCATTTACTTTTTACCCAAATACCATGTAAGAGTTTTGTTATTATCAATAAATATTGTTGTCCTTTCCAGTAAAAGATGGTCACTTTAGTAATGATTTATTTGTCATTCGCATAAACTGCCATAACCTCAGGTCAAAGTGACTCAGAGAGCCTGCTTAAAAGTTGATGGGCTTCCCATTACTTTCAGACAGCTGTGATGGAGTACCGGGTTGCACGCGGGCCTCGCTGCTTTCCTCTGAGCTTCTGTTTCCTGAGTGGAAACGCTACCAAATGGCGAGGCAGTCCGCTGCCAAGGCCCCCACAGAGGAACAGTTCTTCATTTGAAACAATCTCAGAAATGGAATCTGAAATCCCCTGGCCACGCTTCCGTCTTTCTATTCGAAAATCCGTCTCTGGGAAATTTCAGGGAAGCACTCGAACTGTGCACAGAGGATTGGAGCCAAGCTGTAATAACCGAGCAATAAGTGGGATTATATTTGCCGTTTAAGTGACAGTGAGTGGTCCCTTGGAAAATCTACGTTTATTTGGTTTGGTTGTTGTTGTTTTTGGGTGCCAACTTTGCAGTTCATTTTGTTGTTTTGCTTTCCTTTTTCTGCCTAAATGTGCAGCTGATTGACTGACAGATTGATGGAGCTCTGACTAGATTAGGAATGTTGTTTTTTTTCTCTGTGTTTGTTTGTTTTCTGGTAACTTTCCACTTTGTCTGATTTGTGTGCCGCTCAAAGAAAGCCATTAAATCACAACAGCGTCTGACAAACTGCCATGCTGAGTCATAAAGGGAAACATTACAGATGACAGAGGTCAAGGACGTTCCCCTCAGCTTTAAAGGGAAACTGGAAAACTTTGAACATCACTTGAATTTTTTTTTTAAACTCTCGATCATATAAATGGCATAAAGCACAAACAATTACTTTAAATCAAGCTGTTGGTGTGACACAAACACCAAACTGTTTTAATGAGCTTTTGCTTGCTTATTTTTAAGCTTTGAGTTTACAGATTATTTTTGTGCTCTGACTGTATTAAAAAATCATCCTAAACAGAAGGAGAGTGAACATAATTAGCAACTATTTTGCTACTTTGTTTGTACCCAATTTAAGGTGAGATCACGTAAGACCATGTTTTGCTCCAGGACAATGATTGAAAATTTAATTTCATTTGTTTTTAAAGCCAACCTGCTGAAGTCAGAACATTTTGAATCAATGAAACTTAAACAGCATTAATGGATGACTGTGACAGTGCCTTTTAATCGCATGTATTTAAGCTGGTATTTTTGTAAATGACAATAAAAAGAATTGAACCGATCAATTTTAGATTTTTTTACAAATTCATTAAAAAAAAGGTAAACTTTCATGCCCTCTGAATGAACTCTCAAAACACGGATAGTGATGCAGTCCGATTCTGTCTTATTTTGAGGTTCAGCCTCAGATGCACTGAAAAAAAGAAGCAGATGAATAGTTAAAGACAGCTGAAGTGAGTTTGACTCAGCAGTTCTTCCGTGTTTAAGGTACACCTCTCCTCTCCTAGGCTGACCCCTTCGCCGACATTCTCTTTGTCTCTCTCTGTCTCACTGTCTCCCTCCCGCCCACCTTCTATCCACAGAATTACGTGAGCAAAGAGTAATGAAAAGACATATTGTGTTCTGCTGAAAGCAAGCTGTGTGTTTTTGTAGCAGTTCTCTCTCTCTCTCTCTCTCTCTCTCTCTCTCTTTCTCTACTTTACCGTGATAGAGCTATGCGGTGGCTGCAGCCTTGGCTCTCCTCAGTGGGCAGAGAAGCAAGGCCTGTTTGAAGCATTACTAACCAACGAGTTTAAGTTCTCACATGCAGCGCTCACAAAGCTCACTTACACATTATTAATAGCGCAATAAGCTGATAAAAACTAGATTTTTCAAAGCTCTATTTCACAACTCGTACTTGTTCAAAAACATCTGATTTAGTAACTTGGCTGGGAGAGTTTAGCCAAGTACAAGTCCACTGTGCAGAATCCATAGCCTCATAATGGCTGTTTTAGGTTCATTTGTGGGACATTGCTCAGGCTTCAATCTGTGAGAGCTAAAATGGCGTTCACATCCGTGCTTACAAGTGGAATCTTACTATACGGCACATAAAATGACTTCGCAAGCGTGTATGCTAGTCTTTTTTGTTTCTTGTGTGATGATTTGGCAACTTTTCCAGGCTTACCTGGCCTGCTAGTATAGTCTCCAGCTCCCCTGCAACCCTAAATAGGGACAAAGTTGTAAAAAAAAAATGGAACATTTATAATTTGCAGTTAGCAAATGAAATGTGTAGACAAAAAAACGCACTCTAGCTGTAACAAGTACAGGAAAGTGAATGGGTTATCGGCACCAACTAAATCCTACTGCCATTGCTTTCTGTTCTTTGCATACTTGCAGGGTATTCTTCCTCTCCACTAGTTGGTTCTTCACCGGGTTGCAGCTAGTTGTTATTCTCTGTGAACCCATTCTAGGTGATATTTGCTGTAGATTCTGTTCGCCTCTCTACATATTCAAATGTCAGCCTTGATTGCTGAACCTAAGCTTGAAGGCCAAACAGTGCCCTTTTCTTACACATCTCCAGCAGGGTATAGTCTGATAGGAATGCAAACTCATTCAACTGCCGCCCCTGTGCTCCTTTCAGATCATCTGCGAGTCGTCCTCTCTGTTTGCCTTCGTGTGTATCAAACTGCCTTATTACACTCCCACTTCTTCTTCTTCTGTCTGTCTGCATCAGTGTCCTCACATGCTTGTCTGTCTCGCTGGCTGCATGTCTTTTGGCGTACGCGAGTGGGCTAAAGTTCACGTCATGTGCTCGTCCTGTTGATTTGTAGCCTTTTTGTCACATGTCAGCCGCCCCCTCACCAGTCATGTTTACTGTCTGTGTCTGCTGCCCGGACTTTATTTAAATTAAGGAAAAAAGCTCAGTGAGCAACTGGCCCACCAGCAGTTCAGATAACATGACAAAAACCCTACATTAGCATCATTTGCTCTCTACATATACCAAATCCAATTATTCAAAATGAAGTTTATTATTCACTTTAAAACAGTTTGACTTTTGTGTAGTATTTACTTTTTTGTAAGATCAGTATCACACAGTTAGCTCTACTTTTTGGTCTTTAAAGAAACCACATAAACACCTAGAACCTACAGAAACCTATGGGTGGCAACTGGACTATAGCGTTCTCTTTGTTTTCTAGAAACTTATCACCTGTATTGAACTGTGAAAGTGTACTTTTGCAAACTGTAAAAGGCTTTAAGTTCTCCTTAAACATCTGGATGTACAAATAGTTTCTGCATGGAGTCAGAGCTCCGAAGGCTTTCGGAATGAAACGCCGGTAAATATTTTTTAATGGATTAAGACAGATTTGTGAAATGAATCTTTCTGCAGGTGTGTTAGAGGAAGATTACAAAATGTAAACGGCTCTTATGCAACTTAATACCCAAGGAATGCTTCCAACAATGTATAGCCTACAGCCACAGTAAACCGCAGTCTTCTGGGTTTAATTTAACAAGGTACAAGAAAACTTTTGTCATGCAATTGTGTAACTCTTTCCAGTGTGTCTATAGGTAGCCCATGGAGCAAACGAGTACTCCTCGTGTTTAAGGGCATGACATATTGCTGCAGATTATTTGTAATTTGCTGCTAGCCTGATACAACTGGTCCCCAGAAAACCGACCACATTCATTTGGACCATTTTCTTCAATTTGTTGTCTGCAACTGCAAGTGAGTTTTGTGGCTAAAAATAGACGCAATAAGTGAGCTCATTTTGCAAGACTTCGACAGACCATAAAGCCACATGAGTTGTATGTTTTCCTTGTGCAAGACTTGGATGGTGAAGTACCATCGGTCCAGGTTTGTGCCAGTGTGGTTTTTACATCTCTCCCTGAAGGATGTAGCTCTACAGAGTCACAAATGAGGGGAGATCTGAAGGATGGAAGTTTGACATCAGTGACAAAGAAGAAGAAAAAAACAAAACAAAAGCAAGGTAAAGGAGGATGTCGTTCCAACGTGTTCTCTTTCTCACTTCACCTATCACCATCTGCTCACTCTTTTTTTTTTTTTTTTTCCTCTCGTTTCGCCTCCTCAGATTCAAGACTATCAGTGCTGCGTTGAACTCTGGTCAGCTTGCAGGCAATTTGCAGAGAAGTTGCGAACCCATTAAAGTGCTTGTTCGGTGCAACTTTCATCCTTTTCCTCTTATGTTCCCCCCTGCCACAAACACACACACATCATCTCCAGTGTACAGCCCGGCATGAAACTCTTCCATGAATTAAGGCTGAACAAAATAAACCGAGTGAATTTCTCCAATTTTTTTTAGTCCTTTAACCTGAACTTGGCAAAAAGCCAAGTTCAGGTTAAAGGACTAAAAAAAATTGGAGAAATTCACTCGGTTAGGACGAGTATCAACTGTGCTTTTTAATTTTATTTACAAGCCACAAAATGCTTTCGTTTTCCCCTCATTATTACCTTGTTTTTCTGGAATCCAGCTGGTTTTGGTGCAACAATAATCCATTTTATGTTGTAATTGGCTGAAATGAGACCTGAAAGTTTTTTTTTTTTTTTTATCCCCCCCCACACTGTTGAAATAAGTGATTCATGCAGCGATTATATAATGAAAGGTGTGCAAGGACAAAAAGCTGAAGACGTTACAACAGACGGAGACACTTTTTATATTTCATGAAGCAGGAACAAAGGATCTCTATCAGATAAAATGATTCTGACAGTTTTTTTCCATTTGGCAAAAAAAAAAGCAAGACTTTGAACTTCTTTTCTTTAAATTATTTTCTCTCTGCCTTGTCTTTCTTTGGACAAACACTTGGCCAATTATTTCTTTCTCAAACTAAAATGCTTGTATGAGCAAGCAGGTGAATCCAAACAAGCAATTATTGTAATGACCGTCTACAATGTGTGTTTATTAAAAGCCCCCAGAGGGTCCGAAGCTTGTTCACACTCACTTTTATCTTGCTGCTTTTGTTTGAGGATCTATTTAGTAGTTATTGAATGACGTGATCGACATAAACGATAAACCAACAAAAAAAAGGAGTTGAAACTGATCTGATTTGAGGAATTTTTTTCCTCCTGCAGGAGTCAACAATAAGAATTGTATAAAAAGGAAAAAAAGAAAAAGAAGAATGGGCCGAGGGACAGAATCACTGATAAAATCAAACTTTCTCCCAGCATGGACTTTCAATGAAACTCAATCTGTAGCCATGGGAGGCAGCCACAAATGTTTCCACCTTTTGTTAGCCTCAGATTTATGGTCAGTCATTGCATCCTTGAGGTGTTAGCTCAGATTTCCTGCTAACCAGTGAGTGGACTTGGTTACGCACAGTGAAGTGTTGATGTTGTTGTTGTGCTTTCTCTCACAGCCTTGTAATTATTGTGTACAAAAAAAAAAAAAAGACGAGAGATGAACTGATGGACTCTGATTTTATTTACATGCAAGCTGAAATAGAGGATTAGCAGCTTTTTAAGAGCAGGACGTCTGCTGTTTCGTGTTTTTAAGCATAAAGTCCAAATCAGAAAAGTCAGGAACTTTGATGATTTTGTATTAACGTGTTTAAAAAGCACAGTGGTGATAGTAGAATTACTGTCATGATATAAATTATTTGCTGGTCCAAATTTCAGACCTATATCATGTATTATTGTCATTTATATTCTCTTATTTGCCGTTTTTTGTGTGTTTTGCAAAGTGCAAATAGGCAGCTGTTGTCAAAATTAGCCGTGAGTGGTCGGAAATCCACAGCGGAGCGTTTTTCTGAGCTCAGGATTTGAACTTTGCTTGTTATAAAGTTTCTCTTTTTTCTTTGCCTTTTTTTCAAACTGACAAGTGCAAAAGGAATGTTCACTTTTCTCCCTTCCTGTTCCCATTGACATACACAAACACAAAGGCTCGCCCTATGTGATGGCACTGGATCAATATTATGTTTTCTCCACCCTGCTCGCTTCCTGTTTGCACAGCCCGGTCAATGTGCCTACCAAGTAATCCCAAACGGAGGAAATCCCAGTGAGTGCTTGTTTTCACAGGGACTTTTTTTTCTCTTTATGTATATGTATATTTGTTTTACTCCCACAATGTTAAACTTGTTAATCTGTTAAAAAAAGAAGTCTTGTCACAAAGAAATATCTGTAGTCAACTGTGTCTTAGTGTCACCTTTTGACTTTTTTTTGTCTCTTATTGATTTTTCTTCTGTCACTTTCTCTTCCCCTTGTCATTCTTTTTTTGCCGCTCTCAGATTTACTTCCTCTTTCATGCTTTTTAAAGCTTCTCTAAGACGCAAAGGGGGAAACCTGAATGTTCATTGCCCGCCGCCGAAAGGCTTAATTAAGTTTTTGCTTGTGTCTGTGCGTGTGTGTCAGAGTTTTGCTAAATATCTTAAGAACCAGTAATTACTGTATGTACATCTACAACTGATTGGCTGTTGGAGTCATTCTGAGTCAATATGACCGCCACAGCCAGCTGACCTTAAAAGCCCCCAAACTGGCCATAACTCAGTCGTTTCCACCGGTATTGTGCTTAAAACGGGTGTGGTTGTAGCTGAGTCCTTCACAGCTCATACTCTGAGCGTGACATTGTTCATAATGTAGTTTTCAAGGTCTGATCAAAACGGCAGCATCTCTCTTCTCTCAACATAAGATGATCTTAGCCTCAAAATTCGGGCCTGAAAAGCTGTGGGAGATTTGCATTTCTTTAAGGGATGCCAAGCCTTTAAATAAATAAATAAAAATCGGCACTCAGACATGCATGCAAGCATCTTGCAGAGTCACAAGAGGACATTTATTAGGCATATTGCATTGCATAAAGTCTGTGCGTGATGTATATCTGAATCATGTGTCAGAGTGCCCCGATTTCCTCTGTTTGCCTGGGAAACGTCCAGTCAGTCATCATCGGTGTTTTCTATTAAAAATCACCTATTCTGTGGGGATGAGTCACGATAAACACCAGGCTTGCAGCAAGGGAAATTCTAACACTGAGGAAATAAAAGGCAGAACGGTACATAAAATGGCGACTGATGGACTAAGAGAAGTACTTAATAAGCACTTCAGGCTGTAATAATCTTGCTGCAGAACGACAGTCTGACAAGTAAGACCAAAAAATGCTGTTTGACAATGTGTCAGGTGGATACTGACAGGGGAGGGTTTTAACAAAAAGCATGAATTTTTTTTTTTTTGGCAAAGCAGGATCCTTTATTTCATTCACTCTTTTTCAAACAACAATAAATGAACAGGAACGGCTGCAGGTTTTTGTCCTGGCCGCTGACAGTAATCTGAATGAAAAAGGTATTGCAAATGATGCAGAAATGATAGAGCTATAGAAAGGGAAAGTAAAGCCTTTTTCTGGGGGGTTATTTAGAACACAAGCCCCTTATATGTTTTTTTTAAGTGTGTCACATAAGGGGGTTCATCAGTTTGTGAAAGAAAATGCTTTGAGCCATTCAGACCCTAAATTTGTATTTACTATATGCAGAATCTTTTTCTCAGTTTCACTCAGACTTGCCTGTGACAGTCAACAGAGATGCACCGAATGCAGTTTTTCTGCACGATTTCAATTTCTCACTCTTCTAAAGCTCAGATCTGTCAGTTCGGGTATTTGCCAACTCGTTTTTTTCTCTACAGACTGTAATTAACAGCATAGAAAATAACATTTAAATAAGGAATTTCAGTTTCCCCAATAGCAACCAAGGGAACCACAATGTGCATGTGATGTTTGCTATTTACGTGATTTAGAGCCAGGGAACACCTCGTGAGCTCTCAGTAGGACCTGGATTGTATCACTGGTGAGAGAGATGAGAGGGATGTCTGGGTACTTCCATCTGGACCTGCTGCCTCCAGGACCCAACCATGGATAAGCAGAAGAAAATGAATAAATGAATGAATGGGCTCGAGCTCTCGCAGTAGAACAAGACAGGAATAAAACCAATGATTTAGGAACCCAAGTGTGCTTACATCGACATAGTGGAATGTCAGGTGTACTGTGTTTAAATCAATGCAACAGATGGTTTGGCTTCCACTTTTGTGCTTTTACACAATTAAAGGCAAACAAAGCAGGATATTATTAAAGAACCTTTATAGTCTCATAAAAATGGAATCTATCTTTGTTTTACAAATACAAATATGTCTGTGATTAATGGTCAACGTTTGCTAAATGGGGACAGATTTCAGTGTGAGGTGGGGATCTTTAACAAAGGGTAACCGCCTACATCTAGGCAATTTGGATTTAAACAAGATCTACTTGTTTAAATGTAATTTATTCAGATAGTTTTGTGAGGAGAAACCCTTTGTCTCACGTTCCTTTGTCGGCATGCTGCTCCTTCAAGTAGCCTTCTGAGCTCAGCAGAACTGGCGTGCGTTCTGAATCCCGCAGAGATTTTCACGTAACAGATTCCCCTCTCTGACCACCTACAGCTGTGTGCCAATTAAAACCACCACCCACCACTTCCTGACCCAAAGGGTTTACCCCACACACACACTTAACCCTCACTTAAGCCTGCAACAAGCTGGAGAGAAGTAAAGGTAATCAATAAATAATTGATGATGACTGGGTCTACCTATCTATAATTGATACCTTCGGTTATCACTGAAAGAGCCCACCTAAGCTCCTTGTGTGCTTTTCTGTCCAACCAGCTGTGGATTGTGAACAGCTAGAGCTAAGTTTTAGCTGCTCCATAATCAGCTTGCTCCTGGAAACTAGTTTGATCCTCAAGTAGCCTTCTGCGATAAAGCCTGAACTGAATACCCGACTCAGATTTACCGATTCTTTTTATATGTCCCTCAAATTCCTGCAGATCACAACTCTGATCAACCACAAAGACAAGCCAAAGAAGTCCGAGCGCACCCTGGCAGCGATCCACAGGGTGGGTCAGGCCGTGAACGTGGCAGTGGGACGTTTCGTTGCCGTCGGGGAGGCCATTGCCTCGGAGAACCAAGAACTGAAGGACGAGATGGGTCAAGCATGCTTTGAGGCACGCCGAGCAGGTAGGCATCCTTTAGCTGGACCTTTATTAGTGCTTGACATTTTACCAAATTGCTGTGTTTGAACCTAAAACAGTGCTGAGTGTTTCTCGTTTTCTGCGAAGAGGTGGCTATTTTGCTCTGCTGAAAAACTGCGTGACTGCTCTTCATCCTAAAAGCTTCTCTCTTTTTTTTTTTTTTGGAGGATAATGCTATTTTTTTCTTTGTGCTGGCACTGTGAAGGCTTTATGATATTATGAGTTTCCCGCTGAGTATGTGTGGAACTCATCAGCCAGTGAGCTGTGCTGCTTTTCAGTGTTTTGTGGAGACAAACTGTGACAGTTTCATAAAGCGTCAGGCATCACCTTCAGGCCTCGCAGTGTTATCAAATTTTAGCAAATTTCGATCAGTCTGGACAGCCTTACTGTCAAACAGTATTACACTAGAAGACCTCCAGAGTCCTCTAAAGACATTGTGGTTATTGGATTGGGAATAAAGGCTGAATAAAAAAAAAAACTGCAGCACCACCTAAGGGTGCGGTGTAGAAAAGGGAATTAAAGTGTCTTTACGGGCATGGATAGCACTGAATAACAGACCTTAATGGAAAGTTATTGGACACTTCATGAAAGGGTATTAGACACTTTTTGTTATCTCGAAACAAATCTATCATTCTGACATTGTGTAGGCTGTGAGCCTATGTAAAGAAGCTATAAATATGCCTGCAGTGTTTGTCACACCTCCCAGCCTAATTTGAATGACTGAAAAATGGCAAGTATCACCAAGTATAATGAGGTTTCAGGATTATGAGTTGTGAGCATGTATTTGAGTTGTATTTACTGCTCTGTAATGATTGACAGATTTCACACCATTAGAAACATCAACGCTAGTCAAAAGAGTTTGCTTTAAATATACAACAAAAACGTTAAACGCATCCATCCATCCATTTTCGTGACCTGCTTCTCCTTCGCGAGCTGGCGCCTACTACATATTATCTCCAGCAGTCACTGTGCGAGAGGCGGGGGACACCCTGGACAGGTCCATCACAGAGACACGTAGAGATAAACGAGACAAACAACCATTCACTCTCTCACTCACAATTTATAGTCACCAATGAACCTAACATGCATGGTTTTGGTCTGCGGGGAAGAAAACGGAGTACACCTGCATGAGCACAGGGAGAACATGTAAACTCCACCCAGAAAGGCCCCAGGTCGGGAAGCGATCCTGCAACCGTCTTGCTGGACAGTGGAAATATTAAGTATTTTTTACCTTTTTACCAGCTATCTGCGTTGGAAAATGTACATTCTCTTGCAACGTGCCCCACCTTTTCCTGCATTTGTCTATCTCCTCTCAGACAGCTATGACTTCCTACCCAGGAATTACTCTTCCTTGTGACAACTGTGTGTGCACTGTGAGAAGCCTAACTTGTAATTTGTGTGGAAAAAGACAAAATCAAAGCCAAAATGGTCAAGAATTGAAAAGATGAAAGGAGGAGTCAAAACAGTAATGAAGGTTGGAAAAAGTGAGAGGAAAAAGAGGAAACCAGTTGTGTCAAACAAAAACAGTGGTAGGAAATCACCTGCAGGAATATCTCTAGTTTTGCTTTTCTATGCACCATTTAGAAAATGACTAAATAAGAATATTGTTCATGAAATGGCACCACAAGTGAAACTCTTGCTGTCAGATATCAAGATTGTGGCTTCTTTGATACCTTGCACTCAATTCGAACAATTAATTTTACATTATAAACAGATTTTCGAGACAAACCCTTAACAGCTTTTAATAACTTGAAGCTTTGGAGAACAAACAACCAAGACTACCGCTGCAACAAAACAACCAAAGCAAATACAAATGGTTTCAAAGAAGAAAAGGCATGTTTTTTTTGGAATAGCCAATTGTCAAATTTAATCAATACAGATCCACAGAAACAGTCTGATTTTAAAAAGTAACACAGCTACAATAAATGTTTGATGGAGGCTGTTGCTGCTGAAGAATCTACAAGTTACTTATTACCAGCACTCACACTATTTTTTCCCAGCCCACACTGAGTGACAAAAAAAGTGCTTTTTTTATTGAGTCATGCTGTGTTCATCCAAAACAAAGGCTCGGATTTAAAATAAGACATTTTACAAAAGAATACCATTGTTATTTATGTATATTGAAAGAGTTTATAAAGGGTTTTTACCCATCTATAGGTGTATTTTTTTCTCTCATCCTAATAAAAGCAGAACATGGATCTTATTTAACCCTTTCCGGAGCAAACGGGAAACACATTCACGCTGGATAAAAATTTGGACACAACGCTACGACAATAGGTTTAGGTTTGGAGGAATCAGCTTGCGTAGCAAAGCGTTTAATCCCTGCATTGTGCTGATTTGTAACGACAGCTAAAACTCGAACCAAGACAAGAGCAGGTGGGATGAGAATAGACTGGTGAGAAAATGTCCGTGTGAATCCGTGTGCTTATAGATGCTTATACCTGCATTTGTGTGTGTGTGTGTAAATGTACATTTTTGTTGCCTAGTGCATCTAATTTATTCCATTTCTCACTTTTTGTCCTCTCAGGGATGTGTTTTCACAGTTTTCTTTTCCGTTTTCTCTGACAGACTTTGAGCAGTTGTTGACTAATTAATTTTTCTTCTGGCGTCTATATATTTTTTTTTATTACATAAATGCCTTGAATGATAAAAAAGGAGCCTCTTTTTTTGGAAGATCTTCCAAGTCTGCAGGGGAGAGAAGAGCTAGTTAGCAAAAGAGTGATGTTTCACTAACACCTAGCCACTAGGAGGGTTTAATAAAACTGGGCTTCAGCCTTGTGTGCTATAATGAACGAAATAAAAGCAGGCCCAAAGCCCTTGTTTAATTTGATGCTACCCTTCATCTGAGTGTTTGAGAGATCTAATGAGGCAGGTCAGTGAAGGCAGCCTGCTGGATTTGTTGAACTCGTTCTCACATTTGCATGCTAACTGTCTCACTCGCTCGTCTGGCTTCAGAGAGATAAAAGGAGAAAAAGATGGCTGTCAGGATCAAGATAAATTGATACCCAACTCAGGTGGTGCGTGTTTAATATTTGAATACAACGTGGACTACGGGGTTAGAAAAAACAAAGAAGCTTTACCTTTTTCTTTCAAAGCAATGGACAAACATATCAAGTATTCACACAGTAGTGTTGGACGCGCCGTGAAGCCGTCCAACACTTTATATGAGCATAAAAAGGACACATGTAGCTAGTTTTGACATTTCATTTAAATACTGCACATGCCAGAGTTGTAGGCTGAGATCATCTTTTGATGAGAAGGGATGGAGTTACAGCTGTTTTGGTCAAACCATGTAAATGACATCACGTGCAGTCTCATGCGACATTGTGAGATCTCTTGTTTTGTGGTAGTGCACAAGTGACGCCATTTTTGTGTTGGCTAAGGTCGATTACTTTCAGTGGCCATCTTGAAATGGGGTGACTGAATGTGAGTTAACCAGTTGCAGGTGTAAACCCAATGATTACTTTCTGCCAAAAGCAATCATTGAAGTGTTTTGTGAACAGCCAGACAGGATTGATGTCTACAGTTAATGCCAAAGTTTTAGGCACTTAATGAAGTGCTCTGACTATGTGTTGGGGAGAATGCTCAGCTACCACCACACCAGATTTTAGCTCAACGTCTCTAAAATTGACTGAACTATAGCAAAGGTTAAAAGCTGTTATATCGTTTACTATCTTATTTACCACTGACGACCCAATATTTAGCACTAAACACAATTCAGCCAATATTATTCATCAGTTTTGACGGCAAGTATCTATAAACAAGAGTTGCGGATCATTTAAAATACTGAGTTGGTGAAGGTTTTATTGAGAAATTAATTCAAAAAACACCTGACTTGTGGCTTTTTTTAAAAATAGAAAGCAAAAGAATGCCTCACATCAGACAAAAGACAGGTAGTCTTTGTTTTACATTTATGTAATTTGATATATTTTGATACTAAAGTGACTCAAGCCTGTGCTTTCTGTCCCAGGAGAGTCAGTCAGGGAGTGTTTGAACACCTTTCTCTATGAGCCGGGACACGAAGGCTTAACTGGTTAGCAGAGCTGCCACTGAAACTCAGCCTGTCAGATGCAATCAGATCATCTGGGCTGCTTCTTCAAAGGACCAGCAAAAATCAAAAAGACAATCGAGCTGCTTGACCTGATACCAACCTTTTTGTTCCCCTTCATTCCTCCATCTACAGGTCCTTTTTTTCCCCTGAGATTTCTCCTAGGTCCTATTCCGAAGTCGGGTTTTCCTCTTGGTAAAAGACGTTTTGTGAGAAAAAATAAGCAGGTTTGAAGAATTGAACAAAAAAGGAAAGGCAGTCCCACTCCATAAGGATGTGACTGATGATTTAGAATTAGCATCTTAACTAGCTGGATATGAGCTTTTAAGTTTCCCATCCCTAAAACTGGCTCAAGGAAAGTATCCTTGTTGTGTTTGGGTCAGAGTGGCATAGTTATCATACCACTGTGCTGAATATGGTTCTGTTGGACTTCGTTCAATCCAAGATGAAGTGGACTCCCAGAGGTGTAGAGTTACAGATTGGCACAACATCTTAGTATCGTTTGAAAAGAACTGAACTGGTTTTGGCTGCCTAGGGTTTTTACTCTAGAAAACACTGAGAAACTATGCTATATAAATGTAACACTTGCTGGTAATAGCCGTTGCACCACTGTTCAGCACGGTCCAGGACTAAATGTACCCCCTGAGGTGAACATGACACAATGTAGTCTGAGCTAAGAGGTCATTAAAGAATTCCAAACCCGTTCTTCCACATTCTGCTTCTTGTTTGAACTCAGCACTCACTGACATCAGAACAAAGTGGCCCTGGAGGTGTTTCTGTCCACATCCTGCAGATCGTTCTGGGGCCTTACCAGGATACTTCGAGACCAGATGGGATCTGTGAACCTTCCAGCATGTTCTTGTTTTGCTTCCACCGCAAACAAAGGACTGACAGTTTAAAAAGAAGTTTCCGTGGCTTCTGTTTATTCAGTTTTTGCCTCCGTAGATGCTGCCTGCCCTCGTGCTTCCAGAGTCACTTGTGCTGACTGATCTTACCCGACTAGTCTGAGTCCAAATTTATAAGTGAGCAGTCAAAAAGGGAAGTTCTTAAAATGAGAACCTAGACAGGAGTTTTCTTGAGCAGAAAATAGATATTTATCTGTTTATTCACCTCTTTGTTTTCAGTGAACAGGCTTCACTATAGAATCATGCAAACTATAGCATAAGTATGTTTTCTTTTAAAAACCTGAGCATTACCTTACTAAGTAACCTGATTTAAAATAGTCATTGATTCCCTGTGTTGTATTGAAGGAAGAGCAATAATGTGAACAGTCAGGTTCTGTAGCACAAATCACATTTGAGCTGAATTCTAGCTCCTTCTGCACATATAGAAGCTGCTGCCTCGTCTTTTTCTTCTGGATAATCTTATTCAGATTCAGAGGAACATGTCTTTAAGGTTCAGGCACTTCAGTGAATGCAAACTCTTCACTGCAAAGCTCGCTCTGCCCAGGTCATTCACTGCAGGGATAATAAAAGTGCAATATGGTCAGGAAGACCTAACTTTCCGAAACTGAATGTGACACATCATCAAAAAACAGATTTCTAACGTTTTATTCTTGTAAATTGTGTTTTATGTATTGTGAAATTCCTTTCATTTTATTTTTATTTTTTCATTTTTAATCTTAAACTTCAAATTTTCTTTATTGGCTTTATACATTTTTATTTTATTTTAATGCTTTTCCTTAACTATTACATCCTTATCCCTTGTGCTGAAATAAAAATTGCAAGGTTTTTTTTGGGGCTGCACAATAAATTGGAACTTCATCGTCATCGCAGTGTGAGAGAGCGCAATATCTGCATCGGAAAGGACGGATTGGACTGCAATAATTCATAGTCTGTTATATTTCAAGCATCGTGTATTCATGTTCTGCCTGCTAATAATATATTTGGTCAACCCAACAAACTCTCACTGGCCTTGATGCCCACACTGATTTAGATGATGGTGATGACAGAAGAGACATGGAAGCAGCAGGTTGCTTATGAAACAGTTTCTAAATTACCACACTTTGACCTGACTGCACCCTCCTCTGATCCTTCACAGGTGATGCCATCGCCCAGCTGACTGACATGGGATCAGCCGTGCAGTCTCAGTCGGACGGACGCGTCACCGTGTTCAGTGACAGAACGGGGATGGTGAAGGCCGCCCGCCTCCTCCTCTCCTCCGTCACCAAGGTCCTCGTTCTCGCCGACCGCATCGTCATCAAACAGATAATCACGTCGCGCAACAAGGTAAACGAGGACCTGAAACGCAAACATTGGCTCTCCGACGTGCAGGCGAGCCAACTCTCTCCCGAGTCCTTCACGTACTACGAGATAAGCCCTCTTAAAGAGCACTCTGGGTGGAATTGAAAGCGAGCAGCACTTTCAGCGACTGCATAAATCCACACAGAGCCTGACTCCCTTGTTCGTACCTGGCTGTGTTCTTAGCCAGACACAGAGATGTAGCTCCAGACTGAGCCAAGAATGGAAACTGGGGGGGCCTTAATCATGACTGGTTAGCTTTGTTTGGGCAGACAGACGACAGCCCTCTGTTCTCCATTACTGGCAAACACAATTAGATCTCTTCCTCTTCTTTGTGCAGCACAGATAAAAGCTGCCTCATTGGCAATGCCAGCTAACATATCCTCAACAGCTAAATTAGCAGCTTGCAAGAGCTATTATTACCTGAAATATAGCTATAGGGCTGCCTGATCTGAGTACTTCATTTCAGAGTTCACTGAGATAATTATGTCATATGGATTTACCAGGAAAAAAAAAGAGGTGATTGAAAGTATTTATATAAAGAAAACAATTAAAATGGAACTAGTATTCCTTGAAGGAAGCCTTACACGCCAAAAGTTTAAACAAAGATCTTGCATGCCCTGTGGCCGTTCATCACTCTGCTTCTCCTGCCAGGTTCTCGTAACCCTCGACAAACTGGAGAGAGTCAGCACCTTCCAGGAATTTGTACAGATTTTCGGCCAGTTTGGAAACGAGATGGTGGAATTTGCTCACCTCACGGGAGACAGACAGAACGTGAGTAGCATTTGATGAAACCCTTTTCTGCTTTCTCTTTTTTTATTTCTTACATTGCAATCATCGGATCGCCTTAACTATCTCTCGTTGGAAGAAAGCCCTGCAGCAGCCAGGTTTTATTTATTTGTGTAGATTTTCTCTTTTTCTTTTTTCTTTTTCCAGTGATTTTTATAAATACAATATGAAAGCAGGTGGTAAAACTGGAATTTGAAATCTGCAGAGGCTGCGCTACGAAACTCAAACCCGATCAATAATCCTAGCATGAAACATTTACACAATCAAAATACAAACCCAAGAATTAAATAAAAATGCTTATTTTAGCTTCTTTTGTTCCCTTCACCTCTTTGTTTGTTTTATCAACCTGTGTAAGAAGCGCAGATGTGATTCATTCTCCTCAAAGACCGTTTCCATCACGACTCGGTGTCGATACGAACTGACCCGTGCTTTCAGCCGCCCATTCTCTCTGCAGCACATCAGCCATTCTGCGAAACAAAACGTGCGCACAAGGCTTCAGGAAAACGCTCCCAACTTCAAGGGGCTTCGAAGTTTGTGCTGTCAGAG
Organism: Kryptolebias marmoratus; assembly: GCF_001649575.2. Classification (NCBI taxonomy): domain Eukaryota; kingdom Metazoa; phylum Chordata; class Actinopteri; order Cyprinodontiformes; family Rivulidae; genus Kryptolebias; species Kryptolebias marmoratus. Next base: position 12,184,067 of record NC_051434.1, read on the forward strand.
ACTGCTAATCCCACTTTGATGCATAAATTCAGCCTCTGCAGCTAAAGCGCTTTGCCCGCAGAAGTTGACGTGAAGTGCAGCGGCTGCGATATCTCAACGGGGAGGGAGAGTTTCGTCAGGCCTGGTGTTTTGAAACGCACGTCATGTCTCTCTCTAGCTCTCCGCGTTGCTGCTAATGCTTCCTCTCCTCATTCACCACCCTGTTTTTTTTATTTTTTGATTCATTTATTTATGGGCGGGAGGGTATTCACTCCCACTCGTGCACACATGCATGCAGGAGCGCACATCTCGTTCGAGGAGCTACCATCTTCATCTATTGAAGCCACACGAACGCAGGCAAAAACAAAAAAAGAAAGAAAGAAACAACACAAACCATAATGACAGATAATCACATCATCTTTGTAATCTGTGGCAAAGTGCCCAGAGAGGAGTTGATTCAGCTGCCTTTTTCAAATCCTGCTTCTGCATCATTCAAACTCTGGTTTACATGCAGAGTGACATAAGCACAAAATCGACTTTTACATTCTGATAGTCTCTTTTTTTTTTCCAAGTGTGTAAGCTTGCAAACAAATCTGCGTTACACTATATTTGCGTGTCCCAACAAGAAACTCCTCAGACACTTTAACTTGTTACTTAAAGGGATAGTTTGAATTTTTTTTGAAGTAGGGTTCTGTGGAAAGGTTATGAACAATTAAAATCTTACCTGTCGTAGATAGCTCTTTGAAGGAGGGATAGGCACTTTAAACAAAATTACTCTTCAAATTTCAGAGGAAGCAGGTTTAACGAGCGCTCATCTCAGCTGCTGCTCTATAATTTAGGTCTGTTTCATGTTTTAGCGACAACTTGGCTACCAGGTGTCTGTTTTTATTTATTTATTTTTTTTAAAGTGTGTTTAGTGCAAATTTGTCTGTTTTAACTAGACTTTGAATATTCATAAACCACTACCCATCTCTACTTTGAGTGCCCTCAGTTTGGAGAAATGCAGTTGAATTCTGCACGGATTGATGAGCTAACGGCTAAAGTGGACGACTGCCCTGTGAAAACAATGTTCGTCTCAAAAGGTTCACAATAACACTTTTTTAATGAACATTTACACTGTTGTCAGCTTTGAATTACACCGTTATTCCTGCAGAAATACTGTGACATTCCTGCCCGAAGTGCTACAGCTAGCTGCTGCAGCTGCTTTTTGGCTTGCAAAGGTTTATAAAATAGGCTTTTTATGAACCTCCATGAAATCTTTGAGATCGAAGTTGTTTTAACAGCAATCCACTTGGGTCTTGGCCCTGCTCAGACTAGACATTAGCTTGTCAAAATTTAATCTGAGGTTGTTGCTACCTGTAGTAGTTAAGGTATTAATTGTTAAATAACCTTTTTCCAGAGCCCTGCTTTAAACTATCTGATTTATCACTTTTAGTAAAGCCGTCAGTTGTCGTTTGTCATGTGTGTTTATGCTGTAGGACTTGAAGGACGAGAAGAAGAAAGCCAGGATGGCAGCAGCCAGAGCAGTTCTGGAGAAATGTACCATGATGCTCCTCACAGCCTCCAAGGTAAACGGACAGGGAGTTATTGATCAGCTTCAAAGTTGAAGACCATCTCAGGTTTCTTTCATTCCAAGGAAGGTCTCCGATATTCTTGACTAATGTAATAGCTGAGTCAAGCCACAGACAAAAAAAAAAAGAAGAAAAAAGAGAAAGCGTAGAGGAGGTTAGAAGTGTCGACCTTTCACATTGAATTTCTTCTGCAGACTTGCCTGAGGCACCCGGATTGTGAGTCGGCGAGGATCAACAAAGACGCCGTGTTCCACCGAATGCGCTGTGCCCTGGAGCAGGTCATCGAGATCGTTACTGAGGCACGGAGCAGTGGGGAGAGCAAGGTCCTTCCTACCAGCATCTACAACAGCATCAAAGATTTTAAGGTAGCCTCGGAAAAGCCTCCCAGTGAAAGCGTCACAGTTTGTGGTAAATGATGCCTGCCTGACATCGATAGGGTTAGGTCACTGCCCTCTGAAGTGACTTACAGAGCTGAACCTTTTTAATAGTTTAGAAATATGTGTTTCAGGAGCAATGCACACTTTTATTTTTCTTAATCAGATTTTTAATTCTGTGTTCATTGTGAGTCCAAACTGTGGTTGCAGAATTAGCAAGTTTGCGTTTGTCGTGTTTGTTGGAGCTTCGGACGTGACTCACACCATCAAACCTACTCTTTTTGGAATACTCCTAATACAGTCGTGTGAATCACCGTAAAACCACCCTCACACTCCAGTAATCTACTCTCTCCGTGCTGCACGCTGGCAGATGAAAGAAGCGAACCCTTGTGAAAACACTTTGAGGGCACCTCCTCCAACAGACAGACAGATACGAAGAAGAAAGTATTTTAATGGAAGGCCCGGAGATGGTCGTTTCTTTTGAAAAATGGCTCGCCGGATTTTTATGACAGAGTTTACTGGGGGAAAAAACAAAAAAAAAGTAAACTGGTTATCACATCGGAGAGAGCTTTAGTTGTCTTAAAAACAGGTCTTTGTCAGAAAAAGAAATGAGACAAGGGCAAAATGCATTAGCTTTTATGTTCTGCTTGTGGATTTGGTTTTGCACCTTTTGGTGGCCTAAAATGGGAAAGATTTGAAATCAGTTGCAGTCCTTTCCTTAATTGCTCCCTTTTTATTTTTCAACCATCCCCTCCCCTCCTGCAGTGCAGCGTGGAGTGCCTGCGGGAGAACCTGCACTCCTCTACACCACAGAGTATGGCCGGTCAGCTGGAAGCCCTGGTGGAACGGACGGAGGACTTCACCGATTCTCCCTACACCAGCCACGAGCAGCGTCAGGCCATCCTCGGCCTGTGCCAGCTGGCACGTCAGGACACCAAGCAGCTGGTGCACGCCTGGACCGAGGCGGTACGTTGGCACAGGCTGGAGGTCAGATGTGCACCGGTGCATTCATACCTGCAGGAGGATTCGTAGAAAACATGAAGCCATGCGGGGAATATGAACAAGTTTCTCATCTGTGACACACTTGGTTTAATTAAAAAAATGCAAAGCAGGTGTATTCAAGAAGAGATGAGGAGCTGTAGATTGTAAGATGGCGTGCAAAAGTTATTAACCCCTCTCAGTTTTTTTTAGGATTTACTTTCAAGATGCCAAGCTTTCTCATGAAATTTATTTAGGATGCTCTTTTCGGGCTTTCTGAAGATTTTTCAGTAAGACCTAAGACATGCGTCATTCATCTATTTTATTACAAGTTTTCAGCTAAAAGCTCTTTGAGGATCACATTATTGGTGATAAAACACAATTTTATGTCAGTCAAACTGTGTTGTCTTTCGTATTTTTTATTTTTTCCGATAAAGATTTTTTAACAAATTGTGTCTTTGTGACAAGATGCTGGTAAAGTTCCTAAAGATCCTATTTATATTTATTTATTTATTTGTTTTGCTCTGGTTCATATATTGAGTTTAGGAGACTTTTCTTGTCTGAATGATTCATAGGTCTGGATCAAGTGGTCTAACAAACAAAAATGTGGCCAGGTACTGGACTGAAAATTAATGCAAAATCAGTCCAAAGAAAAACTTTTAAAGACCTGCAGAAAGCTTGAAGCACTACCGGTCAAGACCACTTTAAGAACATTAGAAGAAAGCAAAATAGAAAGAAATGTGGAATAATTCAAGACTTTTGCACAGTTCCGTGCAGTATACAAAATTACTGGGGACAAAATGTAATATTTTACAGTATCCAGTTAACAGCATTAAAAAGATCAATTAAATAATAGCTATATTGACAAAATTGACTAAATATTAAAAACTTTCAGACTATATCTTCACTAAATGCCCTAATAGGTCCATTTTTCTGTGTGAAACATGTCAAATAATAAATCTAATCAAAACCCAGACCTAAAACAAACACCTTACATCTTCAAGTTTCTCATCATTTATCAGGAAATTGATCATAGATTACTTTCCTGTCCTCAGTTTAACTAATTGTTATTTTGATAACATAATTGTAACAACACTGGTTTGTGGATTTTCATCTTGCTCTCGAATTGTGGACGTTGCACTTCGAGCTCCTCTTGACTCTTATTTATGGACCCAGTAAAGAGCAGTAATTATGTGAGATACTGAGCGGTGCCCAAAATAGTGATTATTTGTTTGTGGAAATAAATAATGGTAGATTGGGGGGTCTTACAAGTACGTTGTTTCTTTCTTTTTATGTAATGCTGGAGTGTGTGTGTGTGTGTGTGTGTGTGTGTGTGTGTGTGTGTGTGTGTGTGTATTACTAACCTATTTTCTCGTGTACACAAACCTAAAATTAGCGCATATAGAATTCCAACAAAAAACTCTGAGTCAGGACTGAACATAAATTAACTGTGAGAGCTGTGTTCAAAAACGTACAGGATTCATAGGAAGTCCTAGGAACACACACACACACACACAGGCAAAAACATTATCGCCTGCCTTTTGGCAGAGAGTGATAAAAATGAGGTTTTATATATATATATATATATATATATATATATATTTATTTTGCTGTCCTGTTTGTTTAGTCTAAATATTAATGCTCTTTGGAGTTTACATTAAAACATCCAGATCATTGTTGAAACATGTCATAAATTCATGGCAGACTTTTGTTTCTAGAAATTCAAAATCAACAGCAAAATCTGTGATTTAAGTCTGGAATCCTTAAATTAACCCTTAAATACATCCCAGTCCCAATTTGCATCCCCTTTCGTTCTATTCTAAAATAAATTGTAAAGGTCAGTTTGTCTTCCTTGATCATTTATTGGGTCGTCATTTGGTTAATCGAGACGGATGACTTGATAAAGACAGTCATCATCAGCTGCAGCCTTTTAAAATACTTTTCAAATGGGAGCAATCTGTGCGTTTGTCTCTGTGGGAGCCTAAAGACTGAGATCAGCAGCGGCACAGCATCCTGCATGCACTCTTCATTAACCTCCCCAGTCTGTTTCCTCGCTCCTCTCCTGGAACAGCAGCACATAATAACCCACCTGAATAATATTAATGTGTTGGTTTTTTTTTTTTTTTTTTTTTTTTTTTTGTTTTTTTGGGGTTTTTTTTTCACGGAGGCTCAGTCAGGCATCAGGGAAACAACATGCAGTCCTCTCTGGCGTTCAGCAGCGTCTCCTGGGCCTTAAAAAGTGACAGCCTTACGAAACGCGATGCCTTTGTGCTGCAGCTCCTTCTCACTGTAAACTTCTCCCGGAGCCTTCAGAGAGCCCGCAGCTGCATAATTGTACGGTAGTGCCTCATCTAATCCTCGCAATTGAAGGTCGCGCTGCGACTTGAAAAGACCCCGAGTGCTGCAGTGTTTAGAAAGTGGAGAGAGAGAATTTGCAAATATTATTTCTGCCCAGGTCTAGCCGTGCCTTCTTGTCGGCAGGTTTAGCGGAACGAAGGCTTGCTTTAGCTGCAATTTCGTCGCGACTCGTCTGAAATTTCAAAAAATTGCGACACAGTGTTCGTTGAATTATATAATTGGGTTTAATCACTCCACTTTGATTGCACAAAATGATATACTGAGAGGCCTCGCATACTCAGAAGACAATAGTTCACAAATGTGGAACCGTGCTGTTAAAGCACCGAGCTAACGTGTCATTTTCATTCTCCTCCTCCTGTTAGATCACCGTGCCTGTTTGTGTCTAAAGCCTCCTCGTGTCACATGTTTACCCTCCTCTCGTTCTGTCTTTGGAGCAGCAGTCCGTCCACGCCAAAGAGGCCACAGAGGAAATGGAGGTGGCCATCCTGAAGACATGTCAGAGCATCAACGACCTGAGACGCGAGGTGAGCCACATAGTCTGAAAAGTTTCAGACGGCGGCGTCTCGCTTCCCACTTTTTACATCACTCCAGCTGTCAGCTTCACTCTGTCACCTCTGCTCCTCTCCCCGTCTCCTGCCCCCTCAAAACACCAGCCGAGTTCCTCCCTCGCAGTCGTCTCTCTGTCTCTTTAATCTTCCCTTCCTCCCCCAGCTCCATAAGGTCGCGGTGGGCCGTGCCTCCGACTTGCTGAAGGTTCACGGGGAGCATCTGCCTCTGAGGGCTCTCAAAGCGGCGGGGGCCGAGGGGAACCTGGAGGCAGTGGCGGAGTACTCACGCACGCTCACCGAGCAGAAGGAGCAGCTGGTGGAGGTGGGCGAGGGCGCCGGCGGGGGAGCTTTCTGGGGCACTGGGAACGGTGAAGCCGAGAGAAGGAGGACTTGAAGTTTATTAGGAAAATTGTAATGAAGATTAGATTTGTCTGCATAATTTAATAATGTTGAACTAGCACCAGAAAAATTGCAGTAGTCCAAAAAGCTGTTACATGCTCTTAAAAAAAAAAAGAAAGTACTTGCTTTTTCCAGTTCTAAAGCTTACATAGCAGATCGTGAAGTAAATACAACCTCAGACAAACAATATTACATAACATAAATCACACTGTGTCACTATTTATTGAACAAAAACTAACACATTTAGCAGCAGCAACTTTGTCTTTTCTATGGTTGTTGTGGAGGAGTTTTCTTTTTCACTAGGTTGCTTCACTTTATTTAATTTTGCATGTATATGTATGTCTGTATTTTCTGCCTGCCGGGCATTTTGAGGTCTGGACTTTTGGAGTTAGTTTTTGTCAAATAAATAATGATAACATGTCATGTGTTGTTCATCTGAGGTCATATGCACCTGTTCTTTCAGACGTGGTGAGAACCAGATGATTTGTTATGCATTCAGACTAGAATTGAAAATATACTACCCCCGCACCACTAATTGACCATGAAAGAAGAAGAAGAAAAGTGCAAGTTAATCTTTTTTTTTGTTTGTTTTTCTTATGTGTTTCCAGACGTGCCGGCTGTTGTGTCACGTGTCAGGGACGGAGCCGTTAGAGATAACGTGCATACACGCTGAGGAGACCTTCCACGTCATTGGTCCACAGGTGGCACAAACTGACTGAAAATGATCTGCTCTGAAAAGTTGTTTTGAAGTTAGCGCTTTAATTGTTGACTTGGTGTGTGAGTGGCAGAGGCGGGAGACAGACACAGAGGTTGACTTCATTTAAACTGACTTTCAGCAAATCCAGCACTCAAAACATCTGATTTTTTAATTTATTTATTTTTTTGAGGGGGGCGGGGTTATGAGTTTGACCTCTAGCATTTTAGTTTTAGATGTCCAAAAATGGAGAGGAAAGAAAACAATAACCTTAAGCTTGATTTGGAGAAAATATAACTTTTTTGTTTATGTTGTTTGTTCATCCAAAATCTAGCAAAAAAAATTTTTTTTTTCTTCATGCTTTAGTAATAGTTTTTAGAAAGGAAAAACGGTCAGAGCGTTACAAAAACTGGATATCAGAATCGGGCTGGAAAACTGCAATTTGTGCATCTCCACTAAAATCTGTACCGGCTATATTTAATAGCTTTACTTTATGTCAGTGACCTCAAACTGGTCTAAGACGAGTAAAAGCCGATTTATTTCCCGTCTCCTGACTCCTCCCCCTGCCGCGTCCACTCAGGGCGTCCGAGAACCTGCCGCCCACCTCCATCTACACCTAATTATATTTGCTCTTGAAAACCATTTGTGACAGTAATTATCCGGCAGTGTAGAAGGCTCCCGTACAGCGGTGTTAAAGCCAGGCCCCGCGTGACTCTGCAGTAATGACTCTGCTCCTAAGGTCAAAGGTCGCCCAATCAATAACGGCGCGGTACGTGTCGTTGGTGGTGATATCTCCCTGTTCCTGCCCCGGGGGTAATGCAGCGGTGGCCCACGGGGTAATTGGCAATTAGATACAACACTGTAGGTAGGAGAAGGATGTTCGGCATGTGTGCATGCACACAGAACTGTGTGTTTTAAACTCCGGTTGACAAGTTTTATTTTATCTTGCTGTCAGAGATCAGACTTGATTGCAGATATAAATTGTAGGATATGGTTCAAATCTCATGGTAAGTTTTGACTAAGTTGGAATGTTCAGACTTTGGGAAGTATTGATCTGATTTAAACTGAAGTCTCCACAGTAAGAAGTGTAAAATATTAAGTATTTTATGTGCATAATTCTCACGATTCTTCACTCCGGGGCTCAGATCATCTCGGCGGCCCAGACGCTGGCCCTCCACCCGTCCAGTAAGATCGCCAAGGAGAACCTGGAGGTGTTCTGCGAGGCCTGGGAGTCTCAGCTCTGCGACATGGCTCTGCTGCTCAAAGAGATTAATGACGTCTTTGAGGGACGGCGAGGTGCGTTGAAGTTAACGGTGCATGCGAACACGTGTCATGTTGTAATCTCTAAAGGCAGATACTCGAATTTACACAAAGTATTTGAAGCTGAATCCAAACACAGTGGTTGTTAACAAACTTGAACTAAAGCTCTGAATGATATGCAAATTAAAAAACCAACTAGTCTGATGACAGATTAGCTTTTAATTATCTTTTGTTCTGCGTGTAGGAGAACTACAGCAGTAGCCCCTCCGCAAAACTGGCTGTTGCCCCCAGAGACATCAGTCATCAGATTATTGCTGATTGTTCCTCAGATTCCCTTCATCTTATTTTTTATTCTCTCTGAGCCTGAAAGAATACAATTCTTTAATAAAGCCTAGATGAATCACTTCGTCCTTGAGATTTTTTTTCTTTTTCTTTTTTCACAAGCTTTAATGAAAGTTAAAGTTAAGGCAAGGTGGCACATATCTTTTCAGAATTATTCATTCATCGCGTGGACCGTGGGAAGTATTTTGTAAAAGAACAGTCGCCGGTGCCATTGAACACCCATGAATTCATTCCTCCCCTGCTCCTCTTCTCCGGACTCGTCACTGTGGCAGTAACCTGACGTGTCCGAGTGATGTGGAGGCACTCTTTCCAATTTAGCTGGTTAGCTGTTCTGATGAAAGCTGAGAGAACGATTGCATAAGATGCTGACGTCCGTGCATTTAGTTCCAACATGCATTTTTCTCATTTAAATCGGGTAGAATAAAATCTCTTCAACCCTGTATTTTAATATGGCGGAATGTCTGGAAAGGTACTTTAATTCTGACCAAATTTCAAGGGATAGTCTGGGTATATTTTCAAGTGATGTTCTGTCAATTTAGTAGGTACCTTATCAGACTGATCTGTCATAGAGCATGGAGTATGGAGAAAAAAGGCAGATGTTTTCCTCCAGGCTAGGCTAATGGCTAGCCAAATTAGACAGGTAATCTCATGGAGACAGGCAGTGTCATTGACAAGAGGGACCTGTAACACAGACACAGAGCATCAGTAACATTTTAAAAAATAATAATACAATGATCATAAAACATTATCTTGACATTTATTGTCCCTGGAGGGATCCAACAGGACAATTTGAGTTGTTGCTGCACCATATTCCAGGATTCCAAGTTCTGTTCGAACTGAGGTCACACTGAAAGAACTAAAATCCCGGGAGCGCAGGCTGTGACTGTACTGTCGTCGTAGCATCTTGGAATATAGATAGGAGGCCTAGGATGGATTTATTAATGAACGTATAGCACTGTAGAAGCCTGCGGTTAGATAATGATGGCCAGTTTACCAGCAGGTATAGGGTACAGTGGTGTGTGAAAGGCTTACATTTTGTTTTAAATCGTAAGGCTCGGTGATAAGCAGCACCCAGTGTGTGCAGAGAGCTGACCGGGGCGTCCATATAAACAACATCCCCGAAGTCCAGCAGTGGCAGGAAGGTTACATGTGCACAAACCTCAAAAGAGAAGCATGACATATATAAAAAAGCTCTTTCTCAAAAACAACACAGTAATATGAAAAAATGCTACATTATCTAATATCAAACCTCTACACTTCTGTAGACAATCTGTACATTATTTTCAACACATTGGTGGAGTAACTCAAACGTTGTTTGGTTGAGAAAATAACTAAACAAATGGTGTCACGCAAAAGTGTAGAGGTTTAATATTAACAAATGTAATGTAGCGTTCTTTCACATCAGTATGTTGGTTTTTCAGAAAGACTTGTTTTATAAGTCTGAAAACCTATTGCACAGCAGACAGATACTAACTATTGATAACTATTTGACAGAACATCACTTCAAAAATGACCAGACTGTCCCCCTTAAGCATTTAAAGATCTAGTCCCAACAGGAAGGACAGTCATTGTCGAAGACCTTTCTACAAAACCCCACTTAAAAAAAATTAGAACTATCCCTTTAACATGCCCAAGGATCAGATCCATCATGCTGCTGCCAGAATGCTGTATTAAAATGATTGATGCACACTTTAGAAGAGTATTTAACATTTTATCTCGTATTACTTTACTTAAATCCTCTCTGTTGAACATGATAATATAGTTTATTTTGACCTTAAATTTAAATAATGATTGAAGATAAAAACGTATCAAACTGAGTGATGTCAAAAGCAAAATTATCCTCCTATTATTACTGTTTACCCATAATCCCCACTCAGACTGCCTGGAAGAAAATTAATTAAAATATTTAGTTGGCATTAAAAGAAATGAGTGTGATGACTGCGAGTTTTAACCTTGAGATAATCAGAATAATTTTCTTTTCCTAGGCGACAAAAGACCCTATTTGTCACTTCCGAGACCTGGGGTGTGTATCACGCCATCCATCCTCATAAATGTTTTACTGAAACAGTGGTTTGCAGTCTTGTGATTAATAACACCCTGGGTTTTTTTTGTGTTTTTTTTTTTTCTTCTTCTTCTTTTTTCCTCAGAAACACTCCGCTAACCTGAAGTCTGCCAAGGCTGTCAAGCTGGATGCAGAGGTAGCATGCGCCGCTTGCTCATCTGGCTTTCAGCGCAATTAATCACCTCCCTTCTCGTGGCATGTTCTGTCAGCAGAATATTCATCTCCAAGAAGCGTCGTGTCACTTTCTTAGAAAATTGTTGGTGTAGTAATCTGTTGCAGTTTTGCTTGGCTGCAGTTTTTTCTTGCACTTTACCGCCGCAGGAAGCGGCATTATGGTGATTAGAGGCCGTCTTAAGTGTGCAAACAAGTGAAAAGAAGCCTGTTTGCTCATTTGCATTTCCAGAATAACATCCATTATGCTTCGGTTCTCCCCCCACCCCCCCTTTCTTTGTGTGTCCCTGTGGGTGCAGGAGCAGACGAGCATGGCCAAGCTGGGGCTGGAGCTCCGGCTGCTGTCGTCGGACGTGGACTCGGAGGTGGAGAAGTGGGAGGAGCAGGAGCACGACATCGTCCGGCAGAGCCAGAGCATCGCCAGCATGACCTACAACATGTACCTGTTCACCAGGTAGCCTGCTCAAACCGAACCACACACATTTGATAAGATCCACAGCTTGCTGAACTGTCTTCCTTTCAAACCCTTTATTATCTTTCTCATCGATTCCTTCAGAGGGGAGGGGTTATTGAAGACAACCCTGGATCTTTTTCATCAGGCTGAGGTATCCACATCCACTCTCCTCCCCTTATTCTCTCTTTTTTCCGTTTTATTGAAGCTGTAGATGAATGCATGTGCTGTTTCATTAAACAAGACTGATGCTGGCAGATCAATAGGTTTATAAATGCTCTCATTCATTGATTCATTAATCCTCTGCAGATTTGACAGATTATGACAAAAAAAGTTATGAATGTGCTGGAAAGGTAGTGTTGTCGTCTCAGAAGGGATGAGGTCGTGTGAAGGGGTGTAAACTACCGAACTGAGATCATTGCCACTAATGTAGAGTCATTTGTAGAACCACGACCCAACGTGTCAGCCAGGATTTATTCAGTTTGAATGAGAAGAAATCAGAGCGAGAGATGAGAAAGATCCAAGAAAAATATTAAACCTTTAAGCTTTAGTGACCAGTTGTCTTTATTCTATCGTGCAGCTTCTGCGTAGAACTATGACTGGATACATATTTTCACTTTTCTTGTTTGTCATTTTTCAGGTTCTGTCTGAAGAGGGACTCCAGCTTTGCTCATCTCTCCGCACTTTTTCCACTCAGGTAAATATTGCAGAATTCATTTGCTTGCACAGTCTTCAAGCTGAATAGCTGCTGCTTTAAAGTTTCGGTCTTTTTAAGACTAAAAGTGACTGCATTTGTATAGGAGGGTGAAGCTGAAAGGCGATGCCCTAAACATAATGGAAATGTAATATTTTTGCACCCTAATGTTTGCTGTGCAGTTATCTTAGAAAGGAGAACCACCTTACAAGTACTACAGCACACTTCTTCACTAGAAGTTCAAACTCCTTAGTCTCAAAATTATATCATATCATCTAAAATAGATGGATAGATGGACAGAACTTTACTGATCCCTTGGGATGATTCCTTCAGGGAAATTAAAAAATGTTTTTTATTTATGTCAATATAACAAAAAAGAACATTTTGTCTGGGACTGCAGCTTTCAGGCAGCAGCATTTATTAGCACAAACGTGTCTTTGTGCTCTAGGGAATGGAAACATATAGTATTGCCATTCTGATATCGATGCAAAAGTTGTTGTGGAAGTTCTGATATGCAAACCAGTTTCTTTTCCTTTGAGCAGGGTGGGACGGTAACGCCCTCCCCCACAGAAACCCACTGGCACCTGTGTCAGCACCTTGATCTCCGTCACGCACCCATATCACCCATTCTGGCATGTCTGCTGCTGCCTATAAATCACTCAACCGGAGCAGGAAATTAAGGCTGTCACACACACCTCTTTTCCTCTCCAGAGCTGAGATCTAACAAACAAACAAACACAACCCGTGCCCCTTCCTTCCTTCCTTCCTCTTGCTCTCGACCAACTCCTTCCCCAGGTTCTCCAGGTGAAATTAAACAGCGCTTTTTGACAGCCTTTAACGACCACCATTACTCACTGCTGGGGGATGTGCGTGTGCTTTTTTTTTTTTTCCACACATGTAGAAGGGATGGGTGGGTTTGACCGCATCTGCTCAGGATTCAGAGCCCCGGCTTTTCAAGCTGCCTCGTGCTTTCTGATTAATTACATCAAACAAACTGGTGCTAATGCATCACCCTGCACTCTGATTTGGCACCAAGCATGCTTACAGCACACCTTCGTCTTCCTCGTTGGTAAAGTCAAAATGACATCTTTTGATTTTAGGTTAACGGTGGCAGTAACTGATGTAGATTATTGGTGTCTCTGACTGATATTTTCCAGATTAACTCAGCTGGTTAACAGACTTAAACAGGAGCTCACTGACAGAGCACCTTTATTTTTATGTCTATTTTACCTTTTCATGATGCTGATTTTTGTTAAGAGCACTGTAAGCCTGGTCCAGTAAACCTGTCCAAGTCTGCACACATTAACCTCATCTTCTTCTGTTTCTTCTGTCTTTCCAGCTGGTTGATGAGGAAAAGTCTGTGCTGCTGACAGAAATGGAGAAACTGCTGGGGCTGTGCCAACAGCTGCAGATGGGGGCCAAGACTCCCATACAGGGCAAGACTGCCACCTTCCAGAAGGTGCCCGCACTGCACCTGTTTGTGTTTACACGTTTTTATTGAAAGGCCGCCCCGAGTGGCTTGTTTTTGCCCACTATTTGATCGATTTGTGCTCATTAGGTTTGTGATCAGGGCAGGCGTACAGCAAGTACTTTTTTTACACAGCTCTTAGTGTGTCCTTGACGCAGGGAGCACACAAAGGAGCACAGCTGAGCTTGCTTTTTACTGGCTTTTGGCTTCGTGTTGGAGTGATCTGTAAGTAACAGCAGCATCGAACAGAGTGCTGCATTAATGGACGCCTATGAGGAATTAATGAGTATCTGGGGCACTGATGAGTTTTCTGAAGTCGATGTGTAATAAAAGGCGAAGGAAGGTTTGAATCAAAAGGAAAGAGTGAAGAGCAGCTTGTCCTCTGCTGATTAATGACTCCCTCTGACTGTGCTTCATTTAATACCAGCAGCTGAGGGTTTGTGTCCTAGTTACGCGCTAGGCTTAATCTTAAAGTTTATTTATGCATTTATTTATCAAATGCATTTTTCAGTTGCCTCAATAAACTATTCTGTACAGTAAAAAAAAGACTGAAAAATCCCATTTTCATGAGTTTTAAGATGACTAGCGATGATCCAGCTGAGCTCTGGTGCATTCCTCCCCCATCAGTGGTCCTTATGATGTTTCTTCAACTCAGCTGAAGTCCCGTCTCCTTTTATGTGCCTTCCTTAGACATAATTAAGAAGGCTTTTAAACAAAGCTTCAGTTGCCAGATTGAGATAATCCAGAAGATCAAGACAGTTTGAGTGAAGACACGTTAGAAGGCGCTCCCTCGTGTCTCACATCTTGGGAAGAATGCACAACAATTACTGCAACGTCCACGTGAACGTCAGGATGCACGTTTTTTTTTTCCCCAGCAGGACATTCCGTTCCAACAAAATCCGCTGTTCTCGCTGGGGATTTTAATGTTGTGGAAAAAAAGAAATATTCTTCTGAGAAAATTCAGAAGTGGCTTCAGCCCAGAGTCTGGCCAGAACTTCAGCTTGGTGGAGAGGAAAGGGAGAAATCTCTCGACGAAACATGTGCCAAGCTTAATGAATCATTCCTAACTGTAAAACTGCAAGTTACTTACTTACTGCAGCTAGAAGTCATTTCAATTTACGCCATATTTATGTGTTTTATTTTCTTCTCACCTTGTAAGATATATATATATATAGGTGGCTTTTTCTTCTGCTCTTTTTGTGAGGCAGTAATACAAAACATTTTGTGTTTGTCTGTAGGTGGACTCATCCATTCAGACAAGCAGAAACATCATGGCTGTGGTCCTCTCCCTCCTCCCCGTCTGTAACAGACTCCACAAAAAGGTGCCGTCGACACTCGTGTTTAATAGTTGTGCTTATCCATTTAATAAATCAAGCAAAAAAAAAAAAAATGCACCGGCCTTAAAGTCGGTTTTAAGTAAGATCTTAGCAGACAACCACGTTTTGGCAGTTTTAACATGAAAATGAGTAGAAAAAGAATACTGATCTCTGAAACTGTTGTGTAAAACATAACAATGGGCTAATTTTCCAAAAAGCTGCAGAATCTGACAACAATGCGACACCTGTTTTATAATACAAGTTAAAAAAAATCCAATATCATAGCAAAATAGGCTGTTTTTGTGTTTGTTACCCAGCCTAATTCTCTCTCCTGTCCTGTCTGTTTACAGTACAAATCAGAGAAGACTAGCCTTAGCTCACCACAGGACTGGAGAGAAAGGCAGGACGCGTCCACTCCAGTCAGAGACGACGGCTCTGTCAGCAGCAAAAACACGAACGGCTTTGGCGTCAAATCCATGGAGCAGCACATGGCTGGTCTCAACCTCTTGGAGAGCAAATAATCTCCTTTTTCTCCTCACTTTTCCTGTCAGAGCACCACAAACCCAACCTTACCTCTGCGGGCATCCTGAAATCCACGAAACAGAACCGACTGCAGCTGCGGGGTGAAGATGACACGGAAGTTTGACATCTGGGTAAAGAACACCCAGTAGGGTGGTTTTACGCCACGTTATCTGGTTACCAGAAGCGCCAGTTCCATTCCTGTCCACTAGATGGAGACAATCAGCCAACACTACGACACGTCTCCAGAAAAGCCTGATTTTTGGAGCCCCTTATCTTTTCTCTTACAGATTAATAAATAAAACGATTTTAAAAATATATATATTCTAGGAGAACGCCACTTGATGCATAACTCCGCCATAGATCTGTGCTCACTATGTGCCTACGTGTAACAAGCCCGTTTGTTTTGTGTTGTGCTGTAAAAGTGTTGCACGAGTTCAAAAAAAAAAATGGTGATGCAAAACCAGAAAAGACATGCCGTCGACACCAAACTCTCGTACGGTCGCAACCTTGTGGAGTTAACAGTTTTATGTGTTGTTAGACGTAGCAGTGATATCTATAATAGCCATCTCTTTACAAAGTTGACCACATGACATCATTATGGTCTATTTGCCAGAACATTCCCTGTGTGCCATGTTTATAGGAAATTAGAAAAACCATTTCATGTCAAATGCGACTGTCCTCGTGAAGAATCAGATCTTTAGCTTCTTAATATTATAAGAAAAAGACGCTTTGTTCTTGGGTGTTTATCACTGGATGGTGTTTTTTTTTTAAACATAATTTCAGCCTTGTTTAAAAAATAAAAAAAGCTTGTCAATAAAGTGATAGTTCAAATCAAAATGGGATTCTGTTGAAAAGTTATGAACGTTAACATCTTACCTGTTGTAGATAGCTCAGTTGGGAAGAATAGGGTTTATTTCTGATGGCTCAAAGTGGATTCCTGCTTTTATAGAAGTCTGAGCTACAGCATCTACAACAAGGATTAACGGTTCATGACTTTCCCACGTCAAAAGATCTGAACTATTGCTTTAGGATGCATTGTGAGTCATACCTCTTTGTTAAATGGAACATTCAAGTGTACTTGTTATGAAGACTATCACTGTAAAGCTGCAAAACAGGCCAACATGTATTAAGTTAGATGTATATACATATATATATATATATATTATGGTACTTGAAGTATACAGAATAAGATAATGACTATGGTACTAGATGACCGGAGTGTGTAACCTACAGTAAGCTTTAGAGAACTCATGTTTCTACTGTTTGACAGCAGGTAAAAATCCTTGGTATTGAAGTAACAGATATGAGAGGGGAGTTATAGTTTTGAATCATTTTTGGAAATCTGAAAGCTTAACAGTGACGTAATAAAATATTTTCTTAAATTGCTGTTTTCTTTATTTTACATAATAGAACGGGGGAAAAAAAAAACATTCAACAGAATGCAATATACACGCTTTTTCTTTAAATTAGCAACAGAAAGCCAGAAATAAAGCACGTAAAAGTCAAAAACATCTCGGATCCTTCATCAAAATTTAGACTTTGAAAAACGTCAAATAACTTGAAGGCACAGTGCTTGTGTGGTAGAAACAAACAAAATCAGTCTTTCAGGAGTGGCTCTATCCCACTTCTCCCATCATAATGTTTTCAGCCTTTTAACAGTTTATGCTTCAGGTCCACAGCGCCTCCATCAGGAGCGTTGGGACCGGGGACGCTCGGAGACTCTCTTCTCAAACTCCTCTTGTGTCAGGAGGTTTTCTGTTATGCTCTTGCTTTCCTCAAACTTGGGCAGAATGACAGCAATATATCCTTCTGTAGATGGCTGTTAGGAGTTAAAAAAGCACAACTGAAGCACTTCAACTAGTTTATTTATGGAAAGTACTATATGTAATCTACTACCACACTGCAAAGTATACAATAAAACTCCAAATTAGATTTATCTATAAATGCTTTAGTATGAATCAGCAGCATACATGATCAAATGTAAAGACTGAAACTACATGATAAATACAAAAGTAAAATTATGAACAACATACCTTTTCAAGCAAGAGATCTGGCGTTTCTAAAATGTTCTCGTTGACCTCTAGAAGGCGTCCCCGGATGCAGCTAAAACAGTCAGTTGCGTGAGTGACAACATACAAGCACAGCCGAAACAGACGTGTCGTGAAAAATACGAAACGCCTCACCTGTAGATCGTGTACTCCGTTTCGTCTGAGCAAGTTATTCTGCACAGAGGTGCAAAATCAGTCAGAAACTGCCCTCCCTGACAGGGGGGGATAAGAGGATTAATAACACAAAAGGTTTTATAAACGTTGGCAAAACGACAGCCAAAGGTTCACCACGTTACCCGCTTGGACTTCCCAGACACTTTATTATTCAGGCGACTGCAGCCGTTACTGATCTGGTAATTGATGCTTTTGATTGTGCGCCCATCCTGAAGGATCGGGTGGGTCTCTGCTAAGGTGACAACACAAATTCTGCAACGAGAATAAATATAAATCCCTCAATTCTATCAAGCACTTTAATAATAATAAAACAGAATTGCTAGATGTAAAAGAGCCTTCCACTCTGCACAAAGCTAACGATGTTACGTGTGGATTATTGTGAGGCAAGATTGATAAAACCTCACTTTTGGATTATGTTAGGATCCAAATTATGGATGCATGTAACATAAACTTAAACACTTAATTTGACTGAATTACTGTTAGATATTATAAATGTGTGGTATGAGGGAACAATTGGACTAATTGAATAAAGATATTTTTACCTTGTTATAAGTTGTAAATAATTGTTTGGTCACTTTTAAATGAAGTGCAAAAAAGAAAATGAACACCAAACATACGATGCTGTCAGTAAAATAAATAAAAGTGAAATTGTTTGTAAAATAAAACTTAGCATATGTCTCACCACTGACTTTTACCTGTTTGAATGTTGAAGGATGCAGTGGTCTTCACACGGTTTCCCCTTCATATCTATAATTTTTAAAAGACAATATACGACACACTTTTCATTAGCTTCTCCACATAAATTAATACAGTTTTCCGAACTATCAAAACGTTAGCTTCATTAAAGAGACATTTTTTTCATTGAGACTTTTCTAACCTGCTCTGTACCACCGAGTGAAGTATCTGTCGATAACAGAAGGGGCTTCTGCATTCGTGTCTGTCTGCTCCACGCAGTCCATTAACAGTTTTCAACCCGCGGACAAAAACACGCTCATGTGAAATCACAAACACGGTGCATTAGCTTGAGCGACGTTTAGCCGATAAGGATTAGCTTGACGGACAGTATATGGTGTGACACCGCGCGGTCCGTCTCAAAAAGAAAATGTCCGAAGAATTCAAAGGTTCCGGGATTTAAATAAACAGGCCATAAAATATTCTGAGTTTAATAACACAATTAAAATTGGTTTATTTTAATTTATTGTAACTCATGTATTACCTAATTCAATTATTGCTGATTTGTTTTTCAGTTAACAAGAAGATATTGTTAACTGAGCATTTCAGACATACAGTATATTTTATACTAGTTTACTTTCATGAAGTTAGAACTTAACTCTTAAAACTGTGAAGAAAAAATAAGATGATACATAACAAAACAGTATGTTTTAAAATGTTGTTCTTCGCTTTAGTTTTTAACTCTAAAAGCGTGCTTAAATAACAGTTAAAGTAGGTTGCTGTTTTAGGGTAAAAACATTATATAAAACATGATTTGTTGCACTTTTATTAAATACAAAATTTACCAAAGAACCCTTATATGAAAAGCATGACATTTTTAAAAGAAAAGTTAATATTCTGTATTTTCTGTATTTTTATTTCTGTAAATTTCATATTGATTTATTTGCATTGCCCACAAGATGGCAGAATATTCCTATACTAACAGAGCACATGGAATTTTAATGCAATTTTACCTCTCTAAACCAAAAGTCCTTTTCATAAATACAACCGTTTGGTCGTTATCTTTTCTCAAGACTCACTGGGTATTTTTTACAATCAGTTAGACACATTTGAGTTTTACTTGAGCCACTTCATAAAAGGCATAATGTCATCTCACACAGATGGTTTTAGGAACATCTGTGAATTTTCCACACTTTGGACTTGACGTCCTTTCACTTGGCTCTAATGCTTCTCAAATATGGCTTTTTGACGTGACTGTTGAGTCTGCTGCTCCTTACGTAATGCAGGGGTCTTGGAGATGATGAGAGTGATCTTCTTTTCCAGGATCTGACACAGAGAAGTTACACACCAGCATATCTGGCATTAAAAGCTGTATTACTTTAACTGTTTGTACACTGCAAGAAGAAGAAAGGAAAGAACTTTGCACAGAGTGATGGACGTAATGATGACTTTATTTTGGTAACTGAGAAATGGATTGTAGATGGTAGAAAGGTTTTGGATCGCCATATACTCATCGAATAGGTGCAGCTTTGAGAAATTCTGGACATTTTTGTCATCCTAATTATAAACCTTTTATATTAAATCAAGTTAGTTAAACAATGTGAACCATTCTGCTGATTTTTCTGTACAGGGTTCAGTAAATATGTACACAAAATACACAAAGTAGTTGGTTTTTTTGTATTATGGGTTATATAAACATAAAAAATATTAATGATTTAAGTAAATATGTGTTAATTATACACTGATGAAAAAGAAAACCTTTGATAAAACCATGTGCTTTTTATTTTACTGACATGTGAAAGTAAAGAGATCCTTCCTTGGAGGGTTTGAAACTCGCCTGCCTCATTCAGAGACAGAGGAAATTATTAAAACCGGCAATGGAAAGTGTTACTCCAAAGCTAATCACCCATTATTTGAGCAATCGTAACCACTAATTTTCTGAACTGAGAGCACAGAAACCATCCAGTTTGACAGAGACACGTAGTACCTCTAGTTTCCATCGGCGGCTCATGTTTAAAGTTTAAAGACATATATATGAAAGTCCTCAGTCCAAAGTTCGGCATTTTGTCTGGTGGCTGGCCCTGTTCATCTGTGATGTAGCTCATCTAAAAATACAAACGAACAAACATTCAGTCAAACTAAGAGCATGAGTCAAGAACTATTAATCAGAAATATAGGGTTTTTTAAGGTCAGTTTGTAAAAGAAGTTCCAGTCAAGTCTGGGATATTTTGAGAAAAGTGATTCAGACTTCAGTCAGAATTGTACTGATCTTATCAGCTTTAATAAATGTTTATCAATACATCCTTGTTGCTCAGAATATAGAAAACTAAGGCCTCCAGTACTGCTTTAAATCACTCGTGTGGGTCACTCAAAAAGATCCAGTATGGATCTATGCCACACCTGTGAAGTGGATGGATTATCTCAGCAAAAAAGAAATGCTCACTAACACAGATTCACACAAATTTGTGAACAATATATGTGAGAAACAAGGCCTATTGTGTATTGTGTATCTTTCAGTTCAGCTCATGAAAACTGGGAGCAAAAACAAAACTGTTGAATTTATATTGTTTGTTCAGTATAGTCAGGGCGTGACCCATGTCATGTTTCTGCTCATTAGTTTTCTTCACCGCCACATTTAGATCCAAAGAGTAGGGGCAAACAAGGATACTTAGCAGATTACGTAAGCCCACTCTGTTTTTTTAACTGACCTTGTGGAGCTTTCTGTTTTAAAGAGTGTTTGCTCTCTGTTTGTTTTCTCCTTGGCTCTCTGTGCAGCTTTGGCTTTGGTTGTGTGTGTTGGCTCACGCTCTTAGTTCAACATTGCAGGCCGTGTTCTCATGAGCTTTTTTTTTGTCTGACAGTTCACGAAATGTTGAGACTTCTCTCTGGAGCTGGTTCACAGAAGCGTTCTCATCTGATGCAGACTAACTTGTTGCATCCCTGGCAAACAGTGTTTGGTTGTTATTTGGATGCTTTTTTAAAAAAAATTGCCAGTCTGTAGGCTAGAATATTATTGAAATCTTGACTGCGTTCTGTTGAAGGTGATTGTCAAAGTTTCACAAGAATGTAGCTTCCGCTCATTGTGTGGTTTTACTGATAGGAAACAAATACACAAATATCTGTTGTACTATGTATAAAGTACAAGAAATAGCAAAGGGGACTTTCACATTCAACATTATTTGTGAATACTGTCATATTCTGTGATTATTTTTGATCTTCGGAGAACTTTATTTGGTTTTGTTTGGATTAATATGAGTTCTGTTACTTTGGGTAGTGGTTTTTATTTGTTGTTCCATCATTGCCACTAGATGCCCTCTACAGTTCTTGTTTTCAGCTCCTTAAACAACACTTGTATTCCATTAGCAATCAGCCCTCTCAGTACAAATACTCACAGGGTTTCTTCAGTTTTTTTTGCCCTATCCTCTTCCAGTGTGCATCTTCCCTGTTTCAGTTTGTCTGAGCTAAGGTAGTAAAAGTCTGGTTTGTTCCTGAGACCGTCTGCATTTGGGTCCTTGTTCCGCACGCCGTCCCCCATTCGTGACACGCAACAACATCAATATTGTGAAAAACTGCCCCATTTTTGAGCGGTCAAAGCAATTGCAGAGGGAGGGGGGTCATTTTGGATCAACAGGAGAAGCATTCAGCTGGGTTCTGCAGCTCAACAACTAGCACTCTGTGTTGAAGTGATGAAGTCAGAGGTTTGGACAGCTGGGTTCAAAGAGCTGGATTAACAGAAAACAGGTTATGGGGATAGAAATAATCTCCATCAATCCTGAATCCCATTTCTAGACACAAACATGTGGACGTCAATTGCCTCCTTCCAACTTTTGCCTTAAGTCAGGCAGCAAAAATAGACCCTGGACAGCTTTGTTTGAGTGATTTATTTCTAGTGCCTAAATACACTGTAACACAAATTAAAGTTTGCCACTTTTACACAACTTTGAATCCCTTTTGTTCATCATAGAGGCATCTTGAACCCTGAGCTTTTTTTCATAAGACAACAACTCTTGTGCGGGTCTCTGGTTTTGTTACCTTTGAGCTGTAATTCTTCCGCTCTTTTTAAGATGTGCACAGAGATTTGTGATGATTGGCAGACAGATGCTGTATTATTTTTCCTGTCTGCATCAGTGTCACAGTAAGTCTCCAATACTCCAGGGAAGAAAAAAGTGTTTTTTGTTGAATCCTCCCTGACGTGAACATGGATTGGTGGTGGTCTAAAGAACAGATCAGTTTATTTTGAGTATAAAAGTGGCCTTTGATGGATCACAGTCTGCATGCTGATTCCAAGATAAACCTTTCACCATTTGCCTTACCTTAACTCTTATTTATGACTAAAAGCGAATTATGCAGATGGTGATTACCAGCTAAATTGTTTGTCTTATATTACCCTATATTTTCTCTGAGAGCTGTTTTTTCTTATTTTACTTTTTACACACAGCGGAACAGCCTGATGTGAGCTGTGAGAAAAGCTGACTGGACAGTTGTCTCTGCATGGTGCAACATTAGGCTACCAGATGTGTGAGTCTGCATCACTGGTTGCTCCATTCAACACACTCACAAGCACACGCATCTTTGCCTTTCTGCTCTAATCGGTTACCTGCAGAAATTTTACAAGCCTTCAAACCAAGCCAACACAACGCTCATATCCGTCTCTTTAACAGAGAAGAAAGTGCTGAGCTCGAAGTGCCTGATCGCGCATGGTTGGCTCGTAAAGTTAATGAAAACATAAACGAGAACGGCAGGGATGCCAACTCTGCAGCCACTGTTTTGGGATGTACACTAGCTTTCTTTAAATTAGACTTTGTCAGCGGGTTTGGTTAACTACAGCAAGGAACGTCTCAAGTGTGTCTGCGACAGGGACAGAGATTTGAGCAGAAGGGCAGGTGCACAACGTTAAAACAAAGCACATGGAGTCTTATTCATTCAGAAATCTATAGTATTTCCTCTATAACCTGCTGCTTTTTGCAACCATTACAGTGAAGACGATACATTTGTGTAAGTAACAGTAAAGCCTTGGCACCATCAGATGGGATGGACTACTTCACCTGAAAGCAGGGACCCACAATGCAGCTGGAAAGTCAAATTTCAGGTCTCCATTTGAAAAGAAAGTCTCTAAAAATGCCTATGAAGACCCATTCAAAGTTCCTAGAGTAGTTTAATGTTCTAAGTTATAGCACCTAATGTCTGTATATGCTGTAGAAAGGTTAAAAACAAACAAATACTGACTTTATGCTTTGAATCAAGCCCACAAGAGTTCACGTTATGCCTCTGCATCATTACCATTCATCATGGACATAAAATAAAAGGTCAGCCGGAATGATAGGTAGCTGGTGTGTGTGTGTGTTTGTTAATAAAATACTTCATGAACCACAGAACAGACTTTAATGAAACTCTCATATAGTAATCATTCACTGTTTACCTTTTCAGCTGATTAAAGTTTAGAGTCAAGCTGGCCACCGCATCTAATCGACATTAGCAAACCTGGAAGTGGCCTCAACTCAGTCATTTTGACAGATATTGAAGTAAAACTTGGTGTGGCTTGGTGAGTCACGTATACTCCGAGCACTAACAAATCAACAACTGTGTGTAAAACTCAGACATGCAAGGTGGAGGGGTGATATTCATTCTCACTTTAAAGAATGCAGTGGTACACCGCAAGTCCATCACAAGGTCCCGTAGAGACAAATAACTGTTCACACTCTCACTCACACATTTAGAGTTACCAAATAACCTAACATGCATGTGTTTTGGTAAACATTGTGAATCATTATGGGGTAAACACACAAACTCCACACAGAAAGGCTGAGAGCCAAACCTACGACTTTCCTGCTTTCTCTGCTGCATGTAAGTTAAAGCTGTGTTTAAGTGTTAGATTGGAAAAGTACAGAAGCATGTATGGCACCATGTTTTAGTGAAGGAGCACTCCTTATCTTATAGAGCTCTGGGGTGTAGGAAGCAGTTACCTGATTCCTACACCCATTGGGAGACCCCTTCTCATCCTACGAAAAGTTATGGAGTGTGTTGAGCTGGGTATTTGAAGGGGGGGGGGGCCTTTTGTTCTGTGGTCAGACTCACTCTGCTGACTCACCTCAACTCAGTGATTCTCAGCTATATAGCTTAAATAAATTATCCTAAGACAAAACTCTTTGTTTTCCTCTTTGTTAAACAAAATCCCACAACAACCTGCAGCAAATTTCAGTCGTTCAGAGCTCAGCATTCACATCACATTTTCTCAGAAAATGCAAAAGTTTTTTTGTGGCCTTAAAATTATTAATTTTTTTAATGATGCGGCTACACATTCAGAAACAACAAGAAAACAAAACAGCTTTATTAGGAATTGGTTAGGCAGTCACACAGATTAAACAAAACACAATATGCATCAACATCCATTTGTTCAATGCATCTTTATCTTGATCATGTCTCGTTTAAAAAACTAAAATTTACTCTGTAGGTTTGGTCTAAGTTTAAACATAGAAAGTAAACCACCTGTCTGTTCTGGCCAAACTATTTTTGAGAATGCAAAGTGGAGAAGTCTGAACATAAACGGGCCTGCTACCAGAAATATCACAAAACCCGACACTTGTCTCAGCGCTTAAAGGTGCAGAACATGCATCTTAAGTCAAATAAAAGCGAAAGTCTATAAGAAAAGAAAAAAAAGAGACATTTTCATATTAAAAAGGGCCTTGATAAAAAAAACAGACACTTTGACATTGGATTTAAAGGCAGTGCTTTACATTTAACCCCCCATTTAGGCACTTGCAAAGCTGTTTGCCAGTTTTTTCTTTTTATTTGAACACTTTAAGGCCGTGGTTCCCAATCTCGACCCTAATGTTGGTCGTGGGGGTCCTTAGACAATCTCCAGATATCAACTTACATGTGAAAATAATTGCTTGAGACATATTTTATTCATTATAAAGAATAAAATTAGTCATCACACATGAATAAAAATGGTATTGTGGATATTAAGATTGTTTTTGTTGTCATTATGCCCTGGTTTAATAGGGTTTTAAGTGAATTTTGTTTATTTAAATAACAGCAATAACTGGGGACCGGGTCAAGACTGTGCTACTATCATTCATTGTGTGGGTCAAAAGCTGAATAAAGCTAAAAAGTTTGGGGGATTTACTGCTTTTATGCATGAAAAGGTAAAAAACAAAAATGGACTTTTTACACAGATGCAAAGGGAAGAAACATGATTTAAGCTTTTTTTTTTTTTTTTTTGGTATTTGCGTCATTTAAGCTTTTAGGTTTTGACATGTGAAAGAGTTAAGTTGACATTTTCCTCACCAACTAACTGACCGACTTATGACTCAACTCGGCTTCAGATGATACTTTTAGACATGTTTGTCACACTATACTCCCTGACACATATGCAACACTCACAAAAAGCAAAGAGTTATAGATAACCAACCACCGACTGTATTAAAAAAAGAAGAAGAAGAAAAAAAAAACCCTTCTCTATTTAGATGCAAAGCTGATGTTTTCACATGTCATTCTCCTTTAGGGTTGGTGGATTGTGTTCAAGTCCAGGCAGCTGGTAAATGCAGAAGCGGAAATTGCTCAAGCTCATTGCAAAACAAATATTGGCTTTAGGTTTATTTTTACGCCACAAATATTTCCACCGTAGATGTACTAAATATTCACGGTTTGAGATGTGCAATTAGTTAGAGCAAAGGAGTTCCATCTGCCAGTCATATGGAAACCAAGCAAACAAAAAAAAGTTGAGACAGATTGAAAGATTAAATCGAACCGAACAACACAGACTATGTACAGGTTCATATTTATTCTACATTTCTTTTTAAACAAGTTGTACATGCTTTTATTTGATGCAGGCGAGTGGCATTTCTCAGTGTAGCAATGCAGTTAAGTTGGTGGTTTGATTCGCAGCCTTAGCTTCTCTTCATGGCAACACAATCCTAGCACATAGTGATTACTTCAGTTTAAAACCGACAGGATAATAACAATTATCCATGCAAATGAAAGAAAATATATTGGCCACTTGTGGTTCCAGTTAAGCCATACTTTAAAACATAAATACATATTTATAAAAACCAAACAAAAAAGGCGAACAGAAGCGTCGCACATCGCCACTCTGACAGTGCAACAGCTAAAAACATAAATATATGGTAGTAGTTAAATACATCAGAAGTATAACACACATTTTACACATGTTCTGAATGTCTAATGGGTTTGGGCTTATACGGTTCAGTTGAGATTAGAATAGCAGAAAGATAGTTCAACGCGTTTGGTTATCTTTAGGAAGGAGTAGTCAGACAGGAATTGCTCGCCCACGTCTCAGTTTCTTTACTATTTCTCAGATAACGCCGAGCACGTGCATTTCTTCATACCACAGCAACAAAAACAAAAACTAATGAGCAAAGTGTGCATGTATTTAAGCAAAGAATGAGCGATGCGTTGATAATTTGTCTTTAGACTCATCAGCATCAAAGCGATAGTGTGAAAAATGCTGATTGAAGATATAGAGCAGTGGTGTCCAATCCTGGTCCTGGAGGGCCACTATCCTGCATGTTTAAAGTGTTTCTCTGCTGTGACACCTGATCTGAATGAATGAGTGATTAGCAGGCTTCTGCAGAAGTTGAAAACCTGCTGAGGAGCAGGGAATCAACTAAACCCAGGCCGGGCCAAGCCTGACAATGTAAATGAGCCATAAAACATGCAGGATAGTGGTCCCAATCCAGGACCAGGACTGGACACCAGTGATGTAGAGCCAAACGAGACAGAATACAGCTGAACCTAATTGTGTTTATAGTGGAGGTTCAACGAATGACCTACAACAAGTAAGATAATAATTGTTCATAACCTTTCCACAAAATCTCTTCAAAGGAACTAAACTATCCCAGGGTGAGCAAAAGCATTTCCTTGTCAAACATATGTGCTGAAAAAGTAATCAGATTGTATTTAGCCACGCAAATCTTTGCTCATTTAAGACGTATCACAAACACGCAATACTCAGTAATTCTTAACTCCACAGGAAATACTCTGATCCTTTTCTACTCATAAACACAATCATTTTATCAGACAATATCCACAGGATTAGAGCCTGTTATATTCTAATAATGCCAGGTTGTCTCTTTGGCCCTTGAGTAGCATCCAAGCATTATATTGTGTCACCATGCAGTTCAAGTCCCCTTCGCATGCTTCTTGTTAAATTACTCTTAGATTATTTCAAAGTGCTTATTAAACACACTTTTATGCTCAGGATCCTTGGATGGGTGTGAGGTCGGTGAAACCCCTTAGCCGATGTCCAGAATGTGTAGTAGATGTCAGAGACGGGCTCGTTTTCCCTTTATTTGAACCTTGGTCTCTAGAAGTCTTCGTCAAACTCGCTGTTCGCGTTGACATTTTCGGGGATGGCGTACACAGATTTGCTTTTCTTCTTCCTGAGCTCCGCTTGCAGCTGCGCAGGGTTCTCGTGGCCAGAAAAGGACAGATAGGCGGCGATGCTGTTCCTGACGCCGTAACTCACCACGCTGTCACTGTGGCTGTCTGTGCTGACCAGCTGTTTCCTATAAAAAGTGCAGATGAGGACAGTAGATTTTAGTTACCAGCAAAATAATCACACCCACATAGATTTTTGCTCATTCTGATGATTCCCAGGTTCTTTATGGAAAGAAATGGTGGTTTTGTGTAGAGTCATTTAGCAATGATTCACTTTTTTTCAATATTTCATTGCAAATTTTCAGAAATTTTGTTGTTGTTGCTTCTTTTTTAGTAGAAATGCACTAATCAGGACACACAAACTGACACACATATTTAAAAATCCGATTATTGCTTCTGGCCTTTTTTTTTTTTTTTTTTTTTTTCAAAAAAATTTAAGTGCATCATTTCAATTTTTTTAGCTGTGGAATAGGAAAGAAACTAGAATAGATTGTTAAATCATTCATTTATTGTAGCTTTAGGGATGGAAAATTACAGCTTGGTATCTATAGCAATCAGCTGCTAATTGTTAGAGCAAATAAGCCTCTCAGTTGGAGTTTTGATCGCAACTTGTTGCGTCAGAGTAATTTGGTTTTTGATCGTCAGATCAGCCAGTCGAGCTGATCAAGCGTAGTCATTTCACTAGTTTCCAGAAACCACAGGCAGCTGTTATTCTAACGTGGTTAAACTTGTTCCGTAGGGCCAGGAGTCTTCCATACCTGTCGACTTTCTTCCAGTCAAAGTTGCGTCGCATAACTACAGGTGGAGGTTCGGGAGCTGCCCCTGTTGTCCTCGCTTTTTCTGACAGACAGGGAGTCGTTAATGTGCAACACAGTCCATCTGCAGTGTCTGCAGAGGAAGAGACGAGGGGGGGGGGGAAATAAAATAAAGTCAGAAGAGACATTTAGTTGCATTATTTGCATTAAGCCTCACACACCATTGCTCAAGCAAACCCCACACAAACCAAACTGAGTAAAATCTGCAGTCCGTTCTTGCTCTGCACTTTGCACCACTTCAACCATCAACTCACAGACTTTCTTCTTTGAATGTTTTTGCACGGGTGGTAATTATCAAGTGACCATATTTTATCTTATTTCCTGTTTGTTCCAAAAATGCTCTGCGAGTCCCGGAAGCACATATACAAAGTCAACGCTGATAAGAAATGCTGCTATATTAGGAGCATGAAAATTATTTTCGGTCACCTAATTTAAGAGCACGCGGTCGCCTGCTTTTATCTGCATTTTTGATTTCTGACATCCTGCTCAGGAGGTAGACAGAAACCTTTGCACTGCGAGCACCTACCAGAATAGTGGTTGATCATATCTTCAAGGCACTGGAAGGTGAGCCCCGGGGAGATGTAGTACCAGCTGTTGTCCAGCCTATAGATGCGATAGTGCTTTATCTGCCTGTGCCTCACCGAGAGCGAATACAGACCTGAGGATATGACACACACCATTAAAAACACCACATCCACCTAAATGCTAATTTTAAAACACTGTGTATTTAGAGAAGAGAAGCCATAAAGAACAACATGAAATGATATGGAGCTTTGTTGACAAGCTAGGTGTCTATTTAGATGAAGATGAAGATCTTTGAATGTGTTTCACGTGTTCACCCTCACATATAAAAACAGTTTCTCTAAGCTAATAGTCTGTTGGTGTTTTAAAGGGTGTTTAGCATCAGTTTGCATGTATTTATCATGTAATTGTGTGTGTGAGTGTAAGTCAATTCAAGATGGTCACCACGGCTAATCAAACTGATCAAACACAGAAATAAGTCAGCCAGTTTTACAGCTACTGAGCTAAAATTAGATGCAATAGCATACAAACACTGGTAGAACTGTTTTAGTCTTAGTCTAGTCCTATTCGAAGGGATGTTTTGCCAACGTACATCATACGTCTACTCCATAGGTCCTGGAGTGGACGTATGAGTCCACTCCAGGTGGACTCATACGTCCACAGCCTCTCAGTGCCATACATTCACTGGGTAACGTGGACATTGTTCATTTGAGAAAATGACAAGATGTTACATAACAGCTGTTATAAGACTGAAAAACAATTTGAAAATGGGCTCCCTTTGGCTAACTATTCGCCTAGCCTGGAGGAAGACTTCTCCCCTTTTCTCTGTACTCCATGCTCTATGACTGATTAGGTACTAACTACTGATTTGACAGAATATCACTTCAAAAATGACCAGACTATCCCTTTAGAACCTCAGCTCTGTTCTAAATATATATATATTTCTTTGCAGCTTCCTTCGGTCTCAGCTCTAGTACACGTATGCATTCTTTGCTGGTTCACTTTATGTTCTTACCTCTCTCACTGGAGCTTTCCCGCACCAGAAATGAGCCCACTTTGTTCCCGGGTAAAAGAAGCAGCTCCTCGGCCTTCAGCCTCCCCACTCCTGCAAAGAGCCACCTGACAGAACGACGAGCCCATAATGAGATTAACAGTGAAGCACGTCAAATTATTCAAAGTAGAGATGAAAATAGGAGCATGTTAACTTTTTTTCTTTTACTAGCTTTCAGCAGGGTTAAAAAGACCATCCAGGCCAGCTTTAGTTTGTACCTACCCGTGGTACACCTTTGCCACGTGGGTGTTGGGTATGTAGTTCTCCTTCCCTCCAGAGCGAACTCTCCACCAGTAAGCTTCCCTGATCATCACAAATACAGAAAACGGAATTAACAGCTGACCTTTTGTGTCTCTACTTCCCTATAAAGTTTCTCTTTTTTTTAAAACTCTATTTCCTCATAGCCACTCGGAATCTTGCAACCTCGTGATGCATGCTAAGAACCTGGCATTTAAAAAAAAAAAAAGAGATAAAAACTATAAAAACACCACCATACTGTGCAATGACTAGGAGCTTGTCGCCCATTCTGTAGATGGGCTCGCTGATTTCGGCGGAGGGGTAGTCGTCGAGCACAACCACTATGTCTTCATCAGAACCTTCGGAATCTGCAGAACATAGCCACACGCTTTTACTTTTTTGGAAAATAACAAAATAAAATGTGCAACACCAAACTTCAGCCAATTGTCAGTTCATTTTTTGAGTGTAAGTCATAATTTTTGTCTCACAGGACCTTGCAGATTTGACAAACCTGGATTATTGCAAAATATTTTATGTTTTATATCTCATTTATACATTATTTGTTGTTTTAACTGCACAAAGTACCACGTAGCTGACCCCGAGAAAAGAAGATAAAACTTTCAGTGTACAATTTTTAGAAACAAACATGAATTGCAAACACTATTCCACAGGTGTTTGCATTAAGACTGTACCTTTTAGAGCGCAGTCACAGTTCTCACTGTTCCCCTTGTTTCCGGCACCGACACCTCTGATCACATTCCCCATCTCCCTGGGGGACCGGACTCCAGCCTGAAGTCAAGTCAAGAGAAAGACATGCACCAGTTTGTACTTTTCTTCTACTTAACTTCTCTCTGCTGACGTCCCAGAAACATTGCACCTCTCCACAAAATGAGCGGAGAGCACCCTCAACAGAAACACCCTGTTCAGAATGGGGAAGCTGAGGCGAGATGCTATCAAACCCAATTTTTCCGTTGCAATGCTTCACTTGGTGTACTGACAGCTATATAGCCAAGTAAGGTATTGCCAAATCCAGTTCCTAAACTGTGAAGCGCACATCATCTTGTGTAATTTGTACAAACTGGTCTGTGTTTTCAACAGTTCCTGTTTATTAAATGAACATCCACATCAGAGTGTGTTCAGTTATCTTGTATGGAGCAGCAGCTGCTCTGCCCGTGCACAAGAACTGGATGTAGAACCAAGACACCTTACCCATAGACTTTGTAGTTTACCAGATGTGGCATCTAATGTGGTGCTGAAGTTCATGGTCCAAGCGGGGCATGGTGGCAGCGGCGGAGTCAGGCGCTAAAGATGGATCATGTTCGCAAGGCTTTACGAGAATGATTTGCCCCAGAGTCCGCTGGCAGCCCCACGTCTGAGTACGAACACACTTCCTGTATTGAAATGAGGAAGAGAAGGCGACGAATGTGGCGTTGAGACACACGAGAAAAACATGTAGGAGCAGAGCGTACAACATTCACCTCGATGTAGGTATTATGAGTAAGTAAAAGCTCCGATTTTGGTTTTAATTTCATATTTCAGTTTTTTTTTAGAAAATCGTCATTGTTTTATTTATTTATTTTTACAAAAACAATTTCAAAAGATTTCTATAATAAGTGGATTTTTTAGAAGAACTATATGTGAACATTGACAAAACTGATCAGAATTTTACATGGAGGTCCAATAATCTAAGCTGGTATTTTGTATTTTAATATTAGTCATGAAAAGAAGCTATTTTAGTGCTATTGCATTGGACAGAAATGAAGTTCTGTTTTGATCTTTGTTGCACTGGAGCATAAAAAGTTCAGATCTTTTGTGGGGTGCTGCTGAATGATTATGGACAGTTAACATGCTACCTGTTGTAGATAACTCTTTGAACAACCTCAGTTTAGAGAAATAGTCTTTAATTCTGGCCTGCAAAGAGATTGCCTTGTAGGTTCAAAACTCAGCTGGGGCTTGTTTGCGTGGAGTTTGCATGTTCTTCCTGAGCATGAATGGGTTTTCTTCCTGTTCACTGGTTTCCTCCCACAGTCCAGAAGCAGGCGTGTTCGGTTAATTGGCAATTCTACATCGACTCTAGGTGGGAATGTGTGCTTACAGGCAGATACCAGATGCAGCTCACTGGCTATGAAAATACCCGAGAGACTTTGGTGAAAACTTGACTGGAAATGTTGCCCACACAGACAGACCTCTATATAACTTAATAATCATCTATATTTTGTCATGCCTGAGTGTTTTTAACTCTTGACTGCATATAAATTGTAACTTGGATTAATTCTATCTAATTGTAACTTCATTAATGTGCATTATAGTTGAAATCAAGTTGAAATCAGGGCATTTTGTTTACAGCCATAGCCATATAGGTTAACAGGTATGTACTGTATATATATATATCACACATCCTTAAAATAAATCCTTCAAAATAGAGAATTCATAGCCCAGTTTCCTCTTTATTAGGTTCCCTCCTCAGACTCTATATAAATAGATAGTTCTGATGTTTTAGAGTGGAAATAAATAATATCTTACCTGTTGTAGATAGATGTAAAAAGACCTCAATTTGCAAAAATAATGTTTAATTTGGAATGGACTGACAAAATAATGGCTAGTCAGAGTCAAGCCAGGTCCAAAGTAGATTTTAAGCTCTTTAACAAGTCCAATCCCAAACATTTTGATGAGAGGACTTCTCTAGACCTTTACACTGCTGTCATTTTGGAAGAACAATAATGAAGCTCCTATTGGAGGAGCCCCAGGAGGTGCTATAGTTAACTGCTGCTGTTTGTGCTGGTAAATAACCATAATTTTCTTTGTAAAAGAGCATATCATGTCAAATTGATGGCAATGTAAAGGTTTATAACACAGCATTTTCATTGGTACCGGGTTACTTCAATTAATGTTTTTTTTAAAACTGGAAATGTTTTAAGATGGTGGAAATCCTCATTGGTCTTGAATGGACTCAGACTACCTGTTAGCTTGTCAATCCTGCTAGAAATAAACTTTATTTCCACAAACTGAGGTCGTTCAAAGAGTTATCTGTAGCAGCTAAGATAGTAGATGTTTATGACTTTTTGACAGAAACCCACTTCAAAACATGAGATGCCTGTTTATGTATAACAGATTATACATTTCTATTTTAATACTGTTAATACATTAACATTATACATTAATATTTTTCAGGTGCCTGTTTATGTATAACAGGGCTTCTTCATTAACACAAAATAATAAAGATATATATATATATATACAGGTGCTGGTCATAAAATTAGAATATCATGAAAAAGTAGATTGATTTCAGTAATTCCATTTAAAAAGTGAAACTTGTATATTATATTCATACATTACATACAAACTCATATATTTCAAATGTTTATTTCG
>NC_051434.1:12218852-12257234 GCF_001649575.2 Kryptolebias marmoratus
AATTAAACGAAATAAACATTTGAAATATATGAGTTTGTATGTAATGTATGAATATAATATACAAGTTTCACTTTTTAAATGGAATTACTGAAATCAATCTACTTTTTCATGATATTCTAATTTTATGACCAGCACCTGTATTATCCACAATAAACCTGTATTAATTTGCTTTTGACTAACAGGCTTCTTTCTCTACCAACCTTTTAAGAAGAAAATTACAAAAAGCTGATAAAAAGAAAGAAAATAAGCTTATCCCTTTGGTGCCACTGTTGAGTTTTTGAAGATCTAAAAAATAAGAACTGTCGTCAGAAAAACACTAAGCAGGCATTTCCTGTTGCCCTCCTGGTGTGAGCGTGCGTGTGTTCATGCGAAAGAGTTTTTTTTAAAAAAGTGACACTTCTGAGGCTAAAATATCTCTGGGACATTTTACACCGAGCTGCACGTCACATTGTGTCTAAACTTAACAAGAAACCATCATTTTAAGCTGCAGTAAACAGCCGTTTTACGTATAAAAAGGGTTGGTGTGGTTTAGCTGCTGGTGGCCAGTGTCAGGTGGCAGATCGAACTCTTGTGGTTGCCAGGAAGGAAGTCGTCATTAGCTTTAGATGAAAATAAATTCACAGTCAACAAGAAGCATGATGGTTTTATCTTCAGAGTTCAGTGCGCTTCATGAGACCAGCTTTAATGCACTTTTTTTCCCATTACTTACATTGTTATAAATTTAAATCCTCTATACCACCTCTTTAAAATAATAGACAGAAAAAACATTTTTAGATCATAAACTTTGCTTGTTCTTACATAAATAAATCACTACAACTCTGTTAGGGCCTTTTTCAGGAAGTAAGAGTGCTTTTTTGGGGTTATTTTTAAGGAAGAGAAAACAGCAGATTTTCCATCCTCACAGTTTCAACCCTTATCGGTCTTTAAATTTTCACGACTGGAACACGAATCTAGCAGGATGGACAATTAAACGGAGTGTGATGATGACATGAGAGCTGAAAACTGTGCCGCGAAAACAAATGTTCTGACACGCTGAGTATTTGTTAGGAACTTTAACTACACAATCCTGCTGCTTCGGCTGCACAAACACATAAAACTTCTTTTTTTTTCTCTCATTTTAATGCTTTTCCAAATTCAGCTTTGAAAATGAGGTGAAAAGTGAGCTCCTTTTAAGCTCCTGAGCCAGGCTGAGACCAAAGTAGATTTTTGTGGTCTTAAAACAACGCCAATCTGCAAAGTTTCTATCTTATAAACCTTTACATCGCTGTCAGTTTTGCAGTACACAGTTATTTACAAACAGGAATATTCAATTATTTATGCAGGAATAAGTGTGTAATGTGTAACTGACAGCAATGTAAAGGTTTAAATAACAACATCTGCATGAACTGTATATATTTTTTAAAATATAGCTGATTTAAGATGACAGCATTTCACTTTGTCTTGGCCTGACTCAGACTAGCCATTAGCCCATCATTCCTGTCACATATAACTTTTATTTCTCCAAACTAAAGTCTTTCAAAGAGCTATCTACCACAGGTAAGCTACTAATTGTTCAAAGCTCCTCTTCAGAATGACTGAAATATCTCTTTAAGTCTTTCTTTTTAACACATTCTAGTAGCGACATAATGTGAAGGATATAAATAAAGGTTAATGGGTAAAAAATGCATTGTTGTGTATGTAATTTTATAACTCTTGTTTTTTGTTTTACAGAAAATGATCACTTCCTGATGTCAATGTAAATATTATTTGTAAAAGAAAAATCATAATCAGTCATTTACATGTGCCTCCCCTTTTCCTGTTTGTGCCTAGATTCTGCACAAACACAAAACTGACAATAATTTAAATATTTATAAAATAGTATTCCCATGAACTGCTGAAATATTTTACGACGGCAGTGATCTACTTTAGTTTTGGTACCGCTCTGACTATCTGTTGGCTATTTCTTCATATGGTATACAGCAGGTAAGACATTTATTGTTCCTAACCTTTCGACAAATAAAAAAAAGTGTGAAGTATTGCTTTAAACCACATTAGTAACGCTGAAGTAAACATAGCTGTGCAAGAAAGAAACTAAGTTTTCTGTGGGTGGTAATTGTCCACATTCCATTTACTGATGTCAGGAGTTGACACAGTGTCTTTACAGTTCACAAAAGTTATTTTAAGTCATTTTCTTCTCACCAAAGGTAGCTCGTTTTTATTCAGAACCTCTGCAGAAAAAAAAAACCTTCGGCAGGTGTTTGGAGGCGTTACGCTGGCTGTAAAGGTTATATTAAGCTGCCAGGAGCTTTCTTCACAGAGAAACATGAATAATGATTAATGCCCTCTGGAACAGATCGGAACACATGTCTGGGAAGTTGTAAGCCCTGTCTTTGAAGATTGATCTGTTCGCACTTTCTCTGAGCGACAGAGTCTTCGTCCTTTTTATGTTTCTTCCTTTCTTTTTTGCGAAGACGCAAACTGCCCGTCTGTGGCTGACGGTGGCCACTTCCCAGAGGCTTCTGTGGTGCAGCCTGAATATGTTTGAACATTTCAAAAAGCGCCTTCCACACCCTCTGTCTAAACTTAGCTAAATTACTGACTGCAGGGAATTCTCATCGTAATTTCCCTCTTCTTTTCGGTCTAAATGCAACCACCCGTTTGGTCTTTTTCGGCCTCTCTGGTGCGGATTGGAAGTAAGATGTGAGGCTTGTTATGATGAAGCTCTTCACAGTTCTTCTTTTCCTTAAAACAGCAGACTCTGCACACATGCTCAGACACAGGAAGTTTGGTCTTGTGTGGTTGTTGCACTCTCTCACAGTAAAAGGCAGTTTCTAAATTCAGATGCCAAGTTGACCTCAGTGGACTCAAAACAATATGGCTGAATGTTTCTGCAGAAAGTTTGTTTTTTGTGTCACTTTTTTTCCCCCCAGTTCTTTTACAAGTTTGAAACATTTGAGGCCAAAAACTGCTTCAGCTGTTACCCTGTATTATAACCCGATGACCGTATCTGGGTCATTTAGGCATCTTATCCTTGAAATTATCTGCACACGTAACCAGCCCCTCCTGCTTCTCTCATCTATTAATACATGCTTCAGAGTTTTCAGAATATTCCATGAAGAACTCAAGCAGCTGTGTTGTTTCTTTTTGCCTATTTAGTGATTTAAATGAGATATAATGACAGTGCGTTTTATCGTGGAGCCTAAGTGGGATCATTACTGGTTACGTAATTAGGCGAAATTGCATAAGAAAAATCGGCGCCTGTATTTGCTGACCGTCACACAGAGTTTAAAACGACAAACGCCACAGAGCTGTGAAGCTGTCCTATCTTTAAAGTTCCCTGGCAGCGAAGAACAAACAAAGCAAACAACAACAACAACGTTTGGCGCCTGAAAGTCTTTCCAGACCTGAAACCTTCAGTCCAGTCCAAAACAGTAAATGAAGCAAGATTAGGACAGAATTACTCATAAGGTTTACATCACTGTGAACTGTGACCATCCAATTAAAAACATTCAGTTTAAGGCCATATGATGCCACTTATGTTCATGTTCTTAGATAAACACCGACTTGATCCTCAGGGCAAGCTAACAGAAAAAAAAGCTTCAGTCATGATGTCACTTTATTGCATTTATGTCACCAAAATCCAATAGTTTAACCTGTTTGAGACTTTTTTTGTTTTTGTTTTTCTGTTTCTGTATTCTCAAATCCAATAATGTCTTATTTTATTTAACAACTAGGAATAAAATGAAAGCTCTGGCATTTCTTGAAGGAATGCACATCCCCCACCACATTTAAACTTAAAGATCATTAAATATGTTGTGTTAAAAATCATCTCATGTGTTTTGAGAGTAAGAGCGCCTCCTGTTGGACAAACTGTATAAAAATGGACTTTTGAGTGACTCAATCAGTTGAAAGATGGACGCCTTGCAGTTACTTTGGTTCCCTACTGTTTTTTGACCCTTTTATTTTGAATGCTGTGTAACATCAAGAGGATTGTTCACTGCCTGCTCAGAGAAACAAATAAAGTCAATGATTCTCCAGACTCTGCGTGGATTTGTGAGTAATCTGCCAGTTAAGGATTCACAGTAATATACGAAGCAGAAATGCGTCATACAACGAGCAAGTTAACCATTAACAGCCTAAACGCTCGTAAAGAGCAGCCACTCACACAAGCCTTTTGTCTTTAAGTGGCAACAGAGTATGAATGCCACATTTCTGCAGTTTATTTCATATAAAACACTGTGTATCTACCTCACATTTCTGTTCTCTGGTATATGAGAACAGCACAGTTATTCACATAGAATTTTTGTGTTAAAAATGTGCAAACAAAACAAAAACGCAGCAGGAGCTAGCTGTAGGAGTTTTGGTCCACTCTGGAGCGCTTGCTTCCATTGTGAGCATCACATTATTTCCGTCGGAATAACCATGAATTGTTGTGAATGTTCAAGATCAGAGTTCTTTTAAGACGACTTTGGTCTCAGTCCTGCTTCGACTAGCCATTAGCTCATACATCAGGTCAGAATTCAAGTTTATTTCTGTTCAATGATCTATCTGCAACAGGTAAGACATTATTTGTTCACTATTAAACTATGTAAACTATTGGTCCTTCCCAGGTTTGACAGAATGCTCTTCATGAGCAGATATTGCCTGAGGGTCATCACTTCATTATCATTTGTATGGAGTGTCCTTGACTTTAATCAAGAAGGACAGGCTGGACATGCAGATAGAAGAGCAGTTTTGCAGTAAACAAACACTCAAAGCCCGGCGGTGGTCCGCAAAAAGTGAAAGTGTGTTTGAAGAGTCGTTCGAGCTCTATAATCTGTCATGCAGTAGAGTCTCTCCTTGTATGCTGGCAACCCCACCCTCCACTTTCACATGCACACTCATACACGCAGCCATCAAAGATAATGCCAGATCTGGGTAACCATCGGTTACCTTGCCCCTCAGCTCTGCAGAGCCCGTAATAAGAGTCTGCATCAGAGGCCTCGCTCCAACAATCCAGCTGGGAGTGAACTGTTTATCGCCACGTCATCATGTGTTACCCACTCATTACACGCTGGTGAGCTATTTTCATGATGCATGTAGTCATTATGCACCTGTGAAAGTTGTGTCCGCCCACCTCCAAACACACAGGCGAACTGCTGTTCCTAAGACCTTTAAATCCCAGAGATGCCCCCGAGCCAGATCTGATAGTGGGGCTAATGCTGCCGTCGGCTTCAGGCTGAGCACGTGTTTGCCAACTGGAAACATGGCGTGAGTGATGTACAGCTGTGTAGAATGTAATCACAGTTCTGGGCAGGTTGGGACATGCAGTCGCCCTCTTCATTGACTACTTTGACAGATGGTTTTAATATCTGTCATTCCTTTTGCTCAGTCAAACATAGCTGACTGATATAAAGCTAAAAAGGAGAGTGAACACATTGATTTGAAGTCACAAATGGGACGACTCCAGGAAAAACAACCAAAAAAAATCCAAGTGTATGTTACATAACGAAGGAAAGTATTTTTCCATGGACTGATTTTCAGAATCTTTGAGCTCTAGCTGGCACTCCAGGTATCGCATTACTTTTCCAGGAAACGAACCACAACAGAGCTGTAAAAACTTAATGCCAGTTTTTCCGTTTATAGTTAATTTGCTGTGTAGCTGTCCCAGGGAGTCTATTCACAGGAATATAGATTCTGTGGTGAATTCAGGATAGGGAACAAGTCCAAATCCTTCATACTGGGTGTTCGATGTGCCTCAGAACAGACTGAAATCCAGGCTATTCTTACAGCTGCCTGAAAAGTCTTAAATATCTTTTTTTTCTCCTTTACACGGTTTTTAGGATTTCAGGAAGCCTCTAAATGTGTGGTATAATGCTCTAAAAAGAGACCAGATGTCTGACTATGAAGCCTTCAGGTTCACCAAGCACTGCAGGACTGAATTTGCACACACAGATGCAGATTTAATGCATTTTTTTTTCCTGTCGTGAATCATCTGGTAAGTAAATCATACAACTTTAAAGAGAAACCCAGTCCTTTTAAATTCATAAGAAATAAAGCTGTACATTTTTTTTTCTGAGTTTTTGCTTTCAGGGTAAGAACAGCTTTTTTCAGTGTCACTTATCTGCCTCTCATAAATTACAGAACATCAAATTTTATGTTTTGTGGAGAGGTGGAGAACGGCTAAATTAGACGCCTAATAAATTCAGATGCATGTCTGGATCGCTTGGGTGTGTGAGAAAAAAACGTTACCCTGGAGGTGTTTTATGAGCCCTGCTGCTCGTGCCTGAGTGGCGCACAACTGTCTGCGCTGACATTTACAGCTTTAAAAATATAGTTTTGATCTTTTGAAGTAAGGTGATGTGGACAGGTTGGAAACAATAAATATATTACATGTTGTAGATAGCTCTTTGAACAGCTTTAGTTTGGAGAAATAGCTGAGTTCGGACTGTGTTGATGAGCTAATGACTAGTTAGAGTGAGGCCAAGACCAAAGTGGATTAAAAAAATTCTAAGGGATTCATGTAAGGGCTGTTTTACAAATCTTTATGCCACCATCAGTATTACATTACACAATCATTTTCATAGAATTCTACAAGGTTTTTGCAAGTGCAAACATTGGCAGTAACAGCTAGCTGTAGCACCTTTAATACTGTCTGCAGTAAAGTGATATTGCTGCCAAAATCAGTGTAATGCAAAACTGACAGCAGTGTAGAGGTTTATGAAATTGTGTTTACACGAACCTTTGTGAAATTTTTGAGATCAATGTTATTTTAAGATGGTAGCTCCTGCCCCATTAGCCATTAGCTCATGTATCAGGTCAGAAGGTAACTAATTCTTCAAACTGAGGTCCCTCAAAAAGCGATCTACAACAAGTAAGATGTTATTTGTTCACAACATTTGAACAGAACTCCACCTTAAAAGACCTGAACCATTAAACTTTAAAGCTTTAAGCAAAAACTTGTCAGTAAAAATAGTAGGGTTTCACAGTTTCTTGTCTGATCCGGTCACACAGCAAATTAAGTTTTACTTCATTCTCCTTCACATTTTTCTGGTTTTTATTCATCACCACTCATTCCTCATTCCTGACATTCCTGCCTGATGTTTTTCAGTACTGAGTTTATTTTGTCTTCAGGGCGCAAAGTATCCGCGGGACAGAACCAACCTGTGCTCTTGCATCCATGATAAGACGCAGCAGCACTGTCTGGTAAGAAAAAAGTAATCACCTTTGTTATGCTGTTTAGCCACATGAGGGTTTTTATTTCTACAAATTGAACTTAATTTGACTAAACTAAAATCTGGTGATAAATACACTTAGCACAAAAAGTAAGGAAATGTGTGTTTGGTTGATTATTTCGTTGATGTAATAAGGCTTCGTAGCAATAA
Source organism: Kryptolebias marmoratus (assembly GCF_001649575.2). Classification (NCBI taxonomy): domain Eukaryota; kingdom Metazoa; phylum Chordata; class Actinopteri; order Cyprinodontiformes; family Rivulidae; genus Kryptolebias; species Kryptolebias marmoratus. The sequence goes on from NC_051434.1 coordinate 12,226,196, forward strand.
ATCTTATGCCCTTAAATGCAGCCACATTTGTTAGGAAAATAAATCTGTGGGTTGAGCAGCAGAGTTGAGTTTGTGGGCTGCACCATGGAAAACTTACCAAATCTTGCCAAACAGCTTATTCTACTATTAACTCTTGTTTGATGTCGTTATTGAATTAGATGACGAAAGTCTGAAGAAACAAGACAAATTGGCAACTTAATAATATATTTATTTAACAAACAAGGGCTTCAGTAGCATGTGGAAGAACCATACACAGCCACAACAGCCTGCCCCCTCCTCCTCCTCCTCCTCCTCCTCCTCCTCCTCACCCTGCTGTGGGACGGCGTCCCGTTCTCCAACCAGCTCCTGTTGTCAGTCAGTCAGCGTGGTTGTGTCGGTCACTCTGGAACAAACAGCAGACTCCAGCTGATCCCACAGGTGATCAGTGGGGTCAAAGGTCAGGACTGCTGGCAGGTCACTCCGGGAGGTTTGTCTCTGATGAACCGAGCGCTGTCACCGTGGAGGATGAAGTTCAGTCCCAGACTGTGGAGATGTGGGTTTGGACGTGTGCAGAGGAGGGACAGTGGATGTACTGATAGAAGGATGTTTAAGATGCAGCTGCCAGGAAAAAGACAAAGAGGAGACATATGGACGCAGTTAGAGAGGACATGGAGGTAGCTGGAGTGAGGACAGAGGACACAGAGGACAGACTTAGATGAGGGAGGATGACTCACTGTGGCGACCCCTGAAAAGGGAACAGCCGAAAGAAGAAGCAGACACAAACTCAACTCTGCTGCTCAACCACGAGTGCATTTTTCTAAGAAATGTGGCTTAATTTAAGAGGAAGTAAACAGACTTTTCAAAGGTATAAAATTTATTACTAAGAAGCAATGTTACAAAAAAAACAATCCTTATTTTTGTGCTGTTTAGTTTCATAGTAGTTTCAAAACTATATTCTTATTGACTGTAAAATATGCATTAAAACTATCTGCACAGTGCACTGTAAGTTGTTTGGGGATTTTTTTCAAAAGTGAAAGTTAACGTTAACCTTACATAAGTGACTGGGTTAAAATGCTCACACTTCTTGAGCCATTTTCATTGATTTTGCTCTTTGAGCTAAAAAAAAAAGTCCCTACATTTGCCATGTTCAGCAAATGCTGCATCTCTCCATTTGCTCTGTCAGCTCGGGTGGAATGTACTTTCTGTTTTGTTTTTCTCGTCTCTTCACGCTCCATCTCTGACTGATATTTCTGCCAAATCTCTCAGTTGGAGGCCGGTATTTTACTTTTTTTGCACAAAAACTTTTTTGTGAGGGAGGAATGTGCGGTGAGCAGTCAAGGCTGTGCTTTTACATCAAACCACAACATTTTCTAAATAGGTTGTGGGAAATTCAGCATTTTGGTCCAACTCTCACACCTCTCCAACTTCCTGCAGACTCACTTGCTGGTTGATAAAGCAGGTGGGTTTTTCAAAAAAATAAAATAAAATAAAGAAAAATGGAAGCATTTGACAATATTTTTGCCATGCACTTGGATTGTGCGTGGTATTTTTGACTTAGACTGGACATTCTTGGCAAGGAAACTGCAAAAATGACACGTCTTGAGTTCATAGAGCCCCTTGGAGAGGGGTCATCTGGGATTATGACCATTTAAGACAAAGCATTCCTTCTGTGGGCTGGGTTCAGCCATCAAAAACAGGACAGAACCTCAGCAGATGAGCCGTTTTCAAACCCAGTCCTGTCCCAAAGAATTTGATGGGTTTTTTTTAAAACATACAAGTCAATGTCCTCATGGAGCTAAAAGCAACTCTAAGCTGTGTTTTGTTTGACTTCCAGCCAAAACGTCACAGTGAGCTGAAATGAATCCACCTCACTGGGCTGCTTCTTGCCGACATGAACGCAGATACCTAAAGTCGTTTGTTTTGTTTAAAATCTGGAGAGATGCTGGGATCTTTGCAGCATCCATAATCCTTTGTTTTGACTGCGCGCTACCTCACCTCCGCCTGAAGCCAAACAAACTAACAAAACAGTGGAAAAGCTGAGAACTCACAAGAAGCTGCGTGACAGCCAGCTTTTAATCCATGCATGAGACCTTTGATTGTCTTTATGTTCGGTTCTGAAGACGGATTTGACTCAAAATGACAAGCAGATCTGTAGAATTTCATCTTATGGTTTGTTTTTTGCTTTTTTTATTTTGTGACAAAACCTTGCTTGTAGAGGCGAACCTCATTTTTAAAAACAAGTATAAATGTTGAGTTAGCGTTCACACAATGGTTTTCCTGTTTATAGTTTGTTCTGGATGTGTTTTTTTTTTTCTAACTTTGACTGCTTCCGCTTACTTTCAACTATTTTAGCCACAGGGATGAAAACATTCAGCTCATGTAATAGATCAAAGCCATGACTTTTGGTATTTGCAACTTTTATACTCTTGAATTATTAAACTTTTATTACTTTTAGCTTTGGGATTCCTCAGATCCTTGAAAATTGTGCTCTTTGAGGTCTTCGGCATACTTGCTTCATTTTAGCTCCAGTTTTGTTAAGTTTTGCTTTTAGCTACTGTTCTGGTCATTTTAGTTTTCAGCTACTGTTTTTAGGGTTTTAGTGTTTAGCGACTGTTTGATTGGTCTTTGCTTTCAGCTACTGTTTTGATAATTTTACCTCATGGCTACTATTTTGCAAATTGTAGTTTTTAGCTACTGTTTCACTAGTTTTAACTTTCAGCCAGCTTTTGATTAGCTAATTTAATGTTTTGCTCTGATCGTTTTAACTTTAACACCCCAGTTTCATCTTCTTCACCAAATGTCAGCAGTCATTCAGCTGTCAGTATTCACACTACATTTCCACAGAAGATGCTAATTCTTCCAGTTAATGATTTACTTCAATAAACTTTCAAAGCTTTTTTTATTTCAAAAATGACTAAAAACAACAGGTTTTCAGTTAAAATGATATATTCTAGGCTAATATTTCATTTAGGCTTATTTTTTTGTTGTGAGAGGAATATTGGCTCTAACACAATCAACATGAAATAAATCTTCCCAATATAAGCTTTTAAAGATGTCATGGAGGAAACTTTAACAGAACTCAGTCAGGCCTGACAGATTTGTTGCGGTGTAGTTCAGGTGTTGATTAGGGCTGTTAGAAAAAAATAATTCTGGTTTTTGTAGGCAGAGGTTTTCTTCTGCTTCTGTTTGGCCAGACTGCATGGAAAGAATGATGGTATAAAATACTTTAATCTCAAGCTCATTTTCTGCTCAGCTCTTTGCATGTGACTGGAAATGTCAGCACATTTTTTTCAAAAAAAAAAAAAAAACGAGCTTCTAACTTCTGATACGAAACTAAGCAAACAGAGCTGACAGTGTTGGATGGAAAACTAAAAGAAGAGTTGATTTTGGCTGGATGGTGTTTGAAAAGTGTCCTTTTGTTGTTCAGAAGATATCGGCATCAATGGAAAGTGGATTTAGGGTTACCTTGGAGAACAGAGACTTATTTTAGTAAGTAAAAGAAAAACACATTCATTTTTCTGACATGTTTTCATTTGGCACATAAAGTTCAGCAAACCTCCTCTTATTCAACATGACTCATAGAATAAGTCAAAAGTTTTGGTAACTGGCTTTAAGTGATGATATTAAGGATCTAAACGTCAGCCGTAAACATGGAGACTGAAGCTGGAACAGGAGCAGCTCTTCTACATCTGCGTATCAGAAGAAATCTGGGATGGATCAAAATTGGTCCAAATCAATATTTTGGAAGAAAAAACAAACTTGGCAGTATAACCGTAAACTGTGTGCAGAATTCAAAGCAAAAGTGCTTTCAATTGTCCTGATGGAGGCGCTGTAACTATCTGTCAAAAAATCTAAAACTCTCCCTCCCCTGCAGCCCCGGTTAATCGAGAAGTACCTCAAGGCTCTGTCCTCGGACCTATCCTCTTTATCATTTTGATGCATACGGAGGGAGGGGAGGGAGGCAGGGGGACTCAACAGCAGCAAACACTAAGCTCCTGGTTGTTGCCCTAGAGACTCTGTTTAGAAAGGTTGGAGATTTTCCTCTGGATATTAATGGATGTTTCATCTGCTCATCCTCTGAGGCTCAGAACCACTCTCTCCTTTGACTCTCACTGCCTTTTTTTTCTACCTAAGAAACATCTCATCTCTCCCCGACTCTGTGGCAGGAACCCTTATCCGTGTTTGGACTACTGCAGGGAGTTTTGTTTGGGATGTCTAAAGCTCCTAACAGACATCATTATGTCAAAAAACTCTGCTGCCAAGGTTCTCACCTGCACCAAACCCTGGCAACACATCACCTCACCTAACCCTAACCCATTCAGCTTCACTGGCTTCCTGTTGGGTCTCGAATTCCTTTTACAAAATTCTCCTCCTCGCCTACAGGTCACTGCATGACCTCCTTCCCCCTCACACTCCATCCAGGAGCCTCAGGTCTTCTCATGCTGGACTGCTTCTCTGTCCCTCAGTCCAGAATGCAAACTTTTTGTGACAGAGCATTCAAAGTGACATTCACAACCCTCCTAAATGCTCCCACTGCAGATGTTCGCAACACTTCATCTTCAGAAGTCTTCAAAAACCCCTAAAATGTTACTTATTCAACAATGTATACAGATTAACTTAGTTCATTCTTTACAGATTCCTAAGTTTTGTTGCTCATTTTTTTACTTATTTTTTTTTAGATAGACTTGTTTTCTTTAATTCTGATCTCCTACTTTATATGCATGCTTGGGTTTCATGAAAGGTGCTTAACAAATTTCAATGTATTATTAAGTCCTAGTAAGTAAAATTAAGTATTTTTAACCTGATTGTTTCTGCTTGTAGCTTGAATTTTTAGCACCGGAGCTGCTTAAGTGTAAGAATAATTCGAATTTTAGGTTTTTTTTTTATTTGACTTATGTGTGTGTCCTGTTGATGGCTGGTTTCTCTGCAGCATCATGAAGACCATTAAAGTGTTTTGAGTTCATGTTGCATTCTCGCCTGTGTCGGAGCCGGCAGATGTTTTCTTCGGTGCAGAACTCTTAGACCGCAGCTATATATAAAGACGAGCAGTAATTACTGGACCAGTCTGAGCTCAGCCACTTATGGCCTTGCTCGCTTGCTTACATACACGTACACAAGCCAGTCGTGTAATTTAGGCGAGGCCCACATATGGCCGGCAGCTTCCGGGTTTGTCAGGTTTTCAGTGCGAGCTTTAACCCTCCTGAAGCCCTCGTAATTGAATAGAGGAAGAGAAGGCCCTTGAAACTTTGGGTCCATTTGACCCGAAAGCCACAGGTGGGTTAAAATTAAACATGGCGGCAGTCTCAACCCGCCAGAGGAAGACAAAATGAATAAAAGGACTTGTATTTTGGGATGTTGTCCTTCAGCTTGTAGAAACACCTGCTGTTTTTGGCCATTTGCAGTCTAAATAAAGCAAGTAACCTTTTTTGCATCAGCTCAGCAGCTTTTGGTCGCCTAAAGGTGTTTTAATCTCATTTTTCCCCCTTTCTATGAAGGATTATTATCAACTCCACTCTTTAAGATTTCCAAAACACGCTTTGACTTAAAGGCTTCTCTGCCAGCTGAGGGGATTTTAATGAGGGGATTTTCACGTTGACCAGCTATGCGAAACTCCAATCATAGATGGTCAATTCGTGTAATCGGGCCTCTCCTTTCACACTTACGTCTCTCATGGGGGGGGGGGGTACTGCCAGGTCCTGGTTCTCATACAGGTCAGTGATGCTTCCTGTGGCATGTTCACCGTGCACAATGATCCCTGCTGACCTTCAGTTTGATCCCAGTTGGGTAAGCACATTTCATGCTCTGATTTTTCCTGTTACGAATCAAATGAAGATGTTACCTCACCGTCGAAATGAAAAATAAAGGGCTCAAGAAAACGGAGACACAAAAGTTCAACCCTCCCCTTCTATGAACTGTGTTAAACTTCATGAAACTTTCTGAGTTTCACAGCAGATTTGTTGTGAAAGCAGAGCAGAAGTTGCCTCAAACCTGTGGAATGTTTCTGCAAAGAGCAAAAACAGAGGATCCGACTTTCAGAGAAGTGCTTTTGGTTTGACTGACGCCACTCAGCAACACGTTTATGTCAGTCTCTGTGGTTTTAACCTGCCGCTAATGCATCAGCCAAGTCAATAGAAAGCAGATGAAGATGTAGGTGTGAGAGTTTTTCTCTAGCCTCTAAATTGTTTCAGTGAAGGACAGCAGAGTTTTTCAGTGTCTTAAAAGCAACAGCTTGTGGGTATCGAGAGAAAAGTTGAAAAAACAGAAGCTAAAATCAGTAGAACAGCAGCCAAAAGGTAAAAATACAAGTAACATTAAAGCTAAATGTATCTAAACTATAGTTAAAAGTTAAAGTTTGTAAAACCAAACCAACAAACAAGCAACAAAGAAAAAACCCTAAATGTAGTAAAACCATGGCTAAAAACTTCAATATGCAAAAAGTTTCTAAAAGCTAAATGGAGCAAAGTCTGAGTAAAATTCTAAAATGAGCATAAGATAAAAAATATTAGAGCAGGTTATATTGAAGTAGATTACAGAGAACAGCATTTTTGATGACATTTAAGAGATCCCAGTGTAATTCTATGGGGACAGTTTTTGTAAATAAATGCAAATAATTCAAAAAGTATAAAAGATACAAATACTAAAAGTCATGTTGCACTAATCCAAGCCAAACGTTTCATATATGAATAGTTAAAATAATGCAGAATGTGCAAAAATACTTTGATTAGAAAAACTCATACAGAAGAAAATATAAACAGGAAAAAAACAATAACTTTAAATGTAGATAGATAGTTTTTTTTAAAGTAGACTATTTAAAAAGTACTTTCTTTTGTGAGGTTAGAACAAGTCAAACAAATTTCTTTTTGATGCATCTGCACAAGAGCTTCCAGAGAAACCTGAGGCAAGATAAGGCTGTAATGGTTTTTCTTTTTATAGTGCTGTACTCAACAACACATCAGGAAAAAAAATCCATTTATAAATAGCAGTAAAAATGCTTTCAATGCTTAGAAAATAATAAAGTTTAATAACTTCATGAACCATATATTTTTTCTGGCTTGTGTGTTTTGGGAGCCCCGCAAATCAAACAGAATCAAAGCTTATTATTTTGGTTTACATGGTTCCCAAAAAAATCTGAAATTCCTCCACAAAGGAAGCAAAAAAACAGACATTAAATCTGTTTTCTTTTTTTTTTATTGGAGAAACCGTTAACACGTACACCAATAAAATGAACCGGACGCAGATGTGGGGGAAAAAAGACTGCAGCGGGAAAGGTGAGGTGAAAAGAATGGGTCAAAATAAAAAATATGAGAATGGAAATGTGAGTGAGTGTGAGGCAGTGAGAGGGTGCACCTCGTGCCGTGGAGGGGTCAGGTCAGAGCGGTCAGAGCAGAGACAGAAAAGCTTAGATCAGATCAGCAGCTGACAGATCTCTGACAGGGATTAGAGGACTGCCTGTAAATAATCTGGGTTCAGACCCGGAGCAAAGTGCTCATTCCTCATCTGTCACTCCTTTTCTCTCCATATTGCCAAATTCTCAGACTGTTTTTGGTTGTTTTTTTTTTGTTGTTTTTTTTGAATGACATTTTCATCTGCAGACCAGCAACAATGTGCTCTTTTGGGGTTTTTTTTTTCCATGCGCCTAAACAGTAGCACCGAGTGTAATTTTTACGACCCCGCTCCACATCGGCTCAAGTAGAAACGTTCCAGTTTCCAGGAAAATGGAAGGAAAAGCACAGCAGCAGGTTGCGATGACGTCTTTCACTTAAAGTGGACATCTGGGTCCCATGTGGCCCTGATGTAGATACAGTAGGAAAGAGGTGGGCTGCTTGTAAAGTGTGTGGTTAAGTGACACATCAGCAGCTCTTTTTTGCGGGGGGGTTGATTGGAAAGAATCACAAGTCTTAGCACTGCAAACAGACTGCTGAGAGTTAAAACTCCCCCAACAGCCTATGTTTGTTTTGTGTCTCTCTGAGGGGATTTCTTTGGTAGGACTTCAGAATAACTGCACTGTACTTAGCATTATTTAATCTTAAATAAATGATTAATTAACCTTGAAGAGAAAGTTGCGTGCTAAATATGCTTAAGGCCAGTCAAAAAAGTTCTGCGGACTCACGTTAGCAACAACAGATCTGGTGCCGGTGGGGAGATGGAACCACAAGAAGACACGACGGACAGTGCAACAAGCAGGAAGTCAAAAGTGGGACTCAGTCGTAGCTTTTTTTTTTTTTTTTTTTGGATGAAACTTTTTATGGATTTGTTCCCGGTGGGACGTGCCCTGAAGACCTCCAGAGAGAGGAGCCCAGACGACATCCTAACAAGACGCATGAACCACCTCAGCAGACTCCTTTTGATGAAGAGGAGCAGCGGCTCTCCTCCAAACCCCTCCCACGTCCCACCCTCCACCCTATCAGCTTATCTCTACTCTCCAGTGAAAGCTCATTCAAAGTCTCAAACTCTATGCAATGATCCGTACCTCATGACTACAGAGGAAAGGGATTTATTTATGTTGCACTTTTCTAGTCTGACGGACCACTCAAAGTGTTTTTAAACTACAAGTCACATTCACACACACACACACACCACAGAGCAGATCACTTGGGGTTCAGTGTCTTGCCCAAGGACACCTTGGTACGTGGTGGGGGAAGCCAGGATCCAATCAACTCTGAGGACCAGACGGACCAGCAAATCTAGAGCTCTGCCTTTTCGGCTCAGCTCCTTCTTCACCACGACGGACCGGCACAACGCCCGATCCATCGCTCCATCCTGTCATGATCAGGACTCCTGCAGGTCCCTGAGCTCCTCCGCCTGAGGCAAAGACCCGTCCCCAACCTGGAGGAAGTATTCCACCTTTTACCTCCTTCCAGCAGGAATGATAGAATATCTCTGTCAGAGCAACCATGTCTAACATCTAATCTAACAACAAACAGATGCTAACTTAATTGCATTTCCCCCCATTTTGCAATGTAAGCAATGCAAGATGGAATTGGTCTCCTATTAGCCACACAGATATGCCAAGAATGTCAAAGTCCAAGCAGTGTGGAGAAGAGGGCTCTGTTTGAAGACTGGAACTACCCTTTAACCCTAAATGAAGCTCTAGAAAGAGTCCAAAAAGAAGCTGATCTTCCAGACACGCCCTGACCCAAACCACCGGGAGAGCCCGAGAGCTGTGAGGAGGAGGAAGAGGAGGAGGAAGAGGAGGAGGGGGAGGAGGAGGTGCGGGTCAGAGAGGAGCAGACGGGGGGAAAAAAAGAGGAAACTTTCCGAGGAATGCTGAGCTCAGACTTCACGTCAGCCCGGTCCACGAGCAGCAGAACCGGGACCAGACAGACAGACGGACAGAGGGGTGAGGGCTCGAGGATGTAGCACACCTGCGGAGAGCGGCGGGGCGCGCGACCTAACGGAGAGGAAAAGCAGTTCTGGATTTGATGCACGCGCAGCTCCTCACGAGGGATGAGTTGGCTCCTGGTGTGGGTTCTGACAGCAGCTGGGATTCAACAGGTGGGCTGGAGGACACGTTAGGCTTTTTATTCTTTTAGTAAAAATCTCGTTTTATCATTATTTGGTAAACTATTGCCCATCAAAAGCTTCTACATTTAGACAATCTTAGGCCGCACAGGCCTCACCTATTAGAAAACCTTTTGCTGATTTTTCTTTTTTTTTTGCACTTCACGAATTAACCTCTCTAATATCTCTGAAGAGAGTTGTCTTTTTGTGATTGTCTTCCATCAGTGCAGGATGCTGCTGTCAGCGTTCACCTGGTCCTCTTTGTTAGACTTTACTGCCACCTTGTGGTTATGTAGAGAAACGCACCTCAGAGCTGCTCTGTAGCTCAGTTTTTGGGTGGGTTAATTGATTCATTAATTAACTGTGACAAAAGAGGGGACACAAATGTAACCTTTTGAACAAATTGAAAATAAATAAATAAATTATATTAATGGTCTTTGTCACAAATATTGAAACTTACATCTGTAAATCTTTAAGCTATTTGTGCCTCCTTTTTTCAGATCCTTTTTTAAGATCCTTTTTAAGATCCTATTTTAAGACGTTTCCCTGGTTGGTTTTGTTCTCATTTGTTCTACTTTTTCTTGTCAGGGATTGCTTATTTCTCATAAAGGATTATGCAAAACTTAATCACCAAATTTCACACGAGTTTTTATTCTGAACTTGTGAGTCACCCTCCTCCCTCTGATCTGCTCCCTTTGTCAGGGTAATAGTTTCAAGCTGAGCTTGTTTTAGTTTCGCTCTCTCCTCTGTAAATGAGCCGAAAGGCTTCGAGCTAAATCAACTCTTCCGAGGGTCGGCGTAGTGGCACCACTGAGATTAAAACTAATCTATCAGCATTAGCTTTCGACATCATTCGGAGTCGTCATTAATAACTCCACCGAAGGGTTGAGAAGACACTGTGCTCAAAGATGATTGAATATGTTTTCTCACAATTAGTTCTGGATTAAACGGGCATGTTTGTCTTTTATTGATGAAAAGCTCAATACCTGAGTGGCTTGTTGCTCAGAACAACAGTCAAGCTGTGATTTATGACTTTACAAGAAATATCAAACACAAAATCAAATGTGCCACTTCATGTCTAGACTTTGTCACACAGTACAGATACAGGTTTTTTTTATTCACCATTTATGATGTTACATTAAGGGTCCTTATAAATATTAAAGATAAGTTTGGTCTAAAAGCATTTGCATGAAAATTGTGAACAAAAGAAGGAAACCTCAGCTTCCCAGTCACTAAATGGGAACCATCAGACTGATTTCTAAGGTTTCTGTTCTCAGAACAACAACATTTCAGACTGTTAGTTGCTCAGTTTGTTCTTGCCAAATGCATATCAAGCCAAAAAAGACAAAATTCCAAACCAAATCCCCGAGACCCGGGCTGTTGGTGCATCTGAAGTGACCCGTTTCAGTGCAAACATCTGCTTTTAGAAGCTGCAAACCTCTGGAGAGGCTGATGCTGGCAACTCTCCGCAGCCTGGGAGAATGGAAACATGCTGAAGTTAAGATCCATCGGCAGGATTTTGCAACTGTCCGGCCCGCTTTCGTTCCTGTTACACACTTGCAAAACGAGCCCGTGATATTAATTTAACAGGATTATCTCAGCTGGGTCTTTAATTCGCTTTTATAGCCTTATTTAATTTGTTTCACAGCGTGACAAAATATCAGTGATCATGTTGGCCGTGACTCAACTACTTAGGGATTTGAGACTTCCCAGATCAGTTACTGACCATGATGATACCAGGATTAAGGGTAATTAGAGTGTTGCTTATTACTATGAGTCAAATATCCAAATATCTTTTTTATGAGACTCAAACAGTAAATCAGAAGCTGCTGAAGACACAGGCTGGTATCACATTTGGTTCACAGATATGTCTCCATCAGGAAAATGCTCTTTGCTATGATTTTTTTCATTGAAATTTTTTCAGAAATGGCACACTGTGATTAAACTAGAAGTATATTCTTTCCCCTCTCCAGGCCTCCTCCCTGAATTCCACTGCCATGCCGCCTGCCGCTGCCGTCCCCTCGCCCACCGCAGAGCCGTACAGCCGCACGCGCTACTGCAAGTGGCCCTGCGAGTGCCCGGACGAGCCCCCCAAGTGCCCGCTGGGCGTCAGCCTCTTCATGGACGGCTGCGACTGCTGCAAGGCCTGTGCCCGGCAGGTGGGCGAGGAGTGCAACGAGGCCGACACGTGCGACTACCACAAGGGACTGTACTGCGACTACAGCTCGGACAAGCCTAGGTACGAAAAAGGAGTGTGTGCATGTAAGTGTCACCCGCTGAAACAAACATCAGACTTTTACACATTTAGGAACATCTATTTTTGTTGTTGTTGTTGCATTGTTGTCCAGCAGAAACAGCAGGTGACCAGATATAACAGGATAAAGACCTATTGATCATTTAGCTGGTTAGTTAGACTAATTTTTGAAGCTTTTTAAAAATTCTGCATTGGTCATCTGAACATTTTGAGTCAGTTAAAAAGGCGGATGCATCTGTGCACACCAGGGTGTTATTACTAATATTATTATATCCTCCTGACTACCGGTACTTCAAATTTGTCCTCTGGAAGACATTTGTAAACCTCAATATCCCCAACTCACTTTATACTACTTAATTAACTCCTTTTGATATCTACAGAAGACATTTAGGGCTTTTCAGTGGTGCCAAATCTGAAAGGGTGGGGCTAATCACCTCACAAAGATTGGGGAATTTAAAAAAAGATGGTGATTAGACAATATTTTCTTTCCTGGTAGTAAGGAGGATATTGCATTTTTATTAAAGGTCCTTTTGTCAATGTGCTTCCCACGACAGGGTTTCCTTTTACAGAAGGGATGCCTTTTTAGGTACAAAACTGTATTTATCATGGAAAATTAATCTTACTCTCAGAGCTAGATTCATAGCTAATCATCAAAAAAACTGTAGCTCAGGTGAGAATGTGAGATGATGTGCATCAGGCCACACAGCTAAATCCCTCAATTACAGGCAACCGCAGCTTGTTTGCTCAAAATTTAGTAGATACTCGTGTGTATGAATGATAGACTTCAAGCCAGAAACAAACAAATGTGCTTCATAAATCGGACACTGACTTAACTGATTTTCGAAAAATTATCTTTAGCTGGTAAACATCCCGACGCGTCAGTGTTTCCCCATCTACGGCAATATTTAAATCCCTCACATTTGTTCCGACTTTATAGCTGCATGATAATATTTGTGTTGTAATTTCTGTAGCACCTTCTAAATTTAAATATATTTATTAAATACCAAAATGAAAAACGAGTACAAGAATGTTAATTTTTTTTTGTTTTATAAATATATGGTTTTGTCAGGATTTGGGTTTTGTTTGAGTTATATGATGTCTTTGTATAGTTTCTGCTCCTTGTGCTCTTTGTTCTTGTCATCATTCACTTTTCCTCAGCTCAGTATCAACCACCCACACCTGTCCCTTGTTAGTAATCAGTCACCTGTTTCCACTTCCTCGTTACCCTCAGTCTTTAAAACCTGGTCGTCTTCCTCACTGGTTCATTGGCACTCTCGAGTGCTGTCTGGTTTTTCCTCGTGTCTCGCCTCTCGTGTTCCTTTCAAACTGGATTTTTGGAAGTTTTTGTTAATTAGTTTCTGTTGCTGCCACGTCAGCCATTTGTTTTTTTTAAAAAATAAATTAGTTTTTGCTGGAGCTCTCTTCAACCACCAAACCCAACTTGTTTCATATCGGAAACTAAAGCGAGACTTTCAACGTTTAACGTCGTTTTTATACAAAGGGACAATTTGTGGTATCCAACATTTAGATAAGGCTGCATTTCAGCACCCAGACAATCCAGCCTGGATTCGTGCTGTTGGTTTCCTGGGCAACTTCACATCTTTGAAGACTGTTTTCAAAAAAAAAAAAAAAAGATTTTCAGTTTCAAACTGCTATAAAGTGTTGCAACAAAAGAAAGTAACATTTACATTCCAATCAATCACTTGATCCTAATTCAGCAACACACCAGAAGGTACAAAACCTTAAACATCAACCCAATTATAAAGTATTTATGTCAACAAAAAGAGTTTGAGACATTAGGCTTCACGTATTGTTGATATTACTTTGACATTTCTGCAGAAAAGACATGGCTTTGTTGTAAACTGCAACAACACGTCCCTACAATGGTAAGTGGTTACAGGTCATAATGTTACATCTGACAGGTGTACGTCAGCGAGGTTGGCCTCTATAACGCAGATGTGTGCTTGTATTGTTACGTAAAAACTCCCCAGCAGTGTATGTCCCTATAAAATGTGTCTTGTCTCCGACAGATATGGTGGGAACGGGCTGCGAGCACGACGGTGTAATCTACCGTAACGGTCAGAGCTTCAGGCCCAGCTGCAAGTACCAGTGCATGTGCGTGAACGGCGCCATCGGCTGCGTGGGGCTGTGCACAGAGTCTCAGCCTCCCAGGGTGTGGTGCCAAAATCCACGCCGGGTCAAAGTCCGGGGACAGTGCTGTGAGCAGTGGATCTGCGACGAGCCCAAGAGGGGGCGCAAGACGGCGCCGCGACACGCAGTGGAGTGTAGGTCACTTTGAATGTACGACCTCAGGTCCAAAAAAGTTGGGAAGTGGTGTAAAATGTAAATAAAAGCAGAATGCAATGCGTCCCAAATCTCATAAGCCCATATTTTATTCACAATGGGACATAGTAAACATGTCAGATGTTTATGAAATTGTACCAATTTAGGGAGAAAAAAAGACATTTAATTTTAATGGCATCAACACATCTCAAAAAGTTGTTCTAGTTTCATGTTTCCCACTGTGAAGCATCAACTCTTCTTTTCCCATCAGTCTGTAGGAGCTGAGGAGGGCAGCTGCTGGAGGTTTTGGAGGGAATGTTGTCCCATTCTGGTCTGATGGAGGATTCCAGCTGCTCAGCAGTCCGGGGTCTTTGCTGGGTTTTTTTAATTTCATGATGCACCAAATGTTTAGACTGCAGGTCTGGACTGCAGGCCGGTCAGTTCAGCTCCTGGACTCTTCTATATGAAGTCTTGCTGCTGGAATGGATGCAGTTTGAAGTTTAGCATCATCTTGCTGAACTCTAAATGGGAGCAGATGTTGTTTTAAAACCCGCATTGATGGTGCCTTTCCAGCTGCCCATGCCAGAGACACTAATGCACCTCCATACCATCAGAGAGGCAGACTTTTGAACTGCTCTCTGATAACAGGCTGGATGGTCCCTCTCCTCTTTAGTACAGAGGACATGATGTCTGTGGTTTCAAATAAGAATTCCACATTTTGATTTATCTGACCTCAGAACAGTTTTCCACTCTGCCTCAGTCCATTTAAAATGAACTTTGGCATAAAGAAGCGTTACTGGATGGTGTTCACATAAGGCTTCTTCTTTGCCTGATAGAGCTTTAACCAGTGTTTATGGATGGCACAGTGAACTGTGTTTGTTTACAGACAATGATGTGTGGAAGCAGTGATGTCCAGAACAGAATTAAACTTGTTTTTATGCAGTGGCCCCTGAGGACCTAAGAAGCGTATCTGGATGGTGTTTGCATAAGGTTTCTTGTTTTCTTGATAGAGCTTTTAACCAGTGCATCTAATACAGTCATCAAATATCAACTTTCAGCCTGGTTCTTTGCACATTTCTCCAAGATTCCTGAAATGTTTTCATGATATTTTGAACTGTAGGTGATGGATTACTCCAAGTTATTATCCTCTGCTCAGCCTTACTTTTTAGACATTCAGCCTCTCTAAAATGCTCTTTTTTTATACCCAGTCCTCTTCCTGACCTGTTGCTAATTATCCTAAAATAACAAAAGTCCAAAATGCTCCTACAGCTGTTTCTTATTTGTACCACTTAACTCTTACGGCCTTTTGTTGCCCCTGTCTTGTTTTTCTTTTTGAGATGTGTTGCTTCCATCAAATTCAAAATGACTTTCTTTTTCTTCCAAAGAATTGCTACAATTTCTTAGTTTCAACATGAGATAGATAGTGCAACAGAATAAACCTGTAAATTATTTCAAAACAAACGGACAGAGTTTTGAATCAGATATAATGTCCCAGTTAGAAAATAGGTAGTAATTCATCTTTAGTTTTTCTAGCGGAGAGGACTAGATTTAAGAAGTAAAACAGAAGCAGCTGTGTTTGACTTTGGCTCTCACAATGATCATGAGATATGGGTGTGCATCTCTGTGTGTGTGTGTGTGTGTGTGTGTGTGTGTGTGTGTGTGTGTCCAAGCCTTTCCTGTGGAAGCCCTTACACTATTTTTGGATCACTTCCAGTTTCCAATCTTTTCGAGTGCAAAAGCCACTGAGGCAAGAAAGTAAATGGAGATCTGGACGCGTTGCATAAAAGGACAAATTAGATCCAGACTGCCGGACAGACACGTTTTAAGTATTTAGATTAAAAACAGATGGTGCCATGAGGGGACATGGTGTGATTTTTTTTTTTTTTTTTTTGCAACCTTTGGAAAGAGAGTAAAAGTAGAAATATTTAACAGAAAGCCCAGACAGTTCAGAGGGTTCATCAGCCTGTTAAAGACCTTGAACTTAGCTCAATCAGATATGTTCCTCTTGTTTATTGGTTGGAGTGTTAGTTCAGATCTTTTGAAGTGAGGTTCTGTAGAAAAGTTACAAACAATTAGTATCTTACCTGCTGTAGATAGCTTGTTGAATAAATTTTTATTTTTTTTTAAAGGGCTTAATTCTGATCATAATGATGAGCTAACGGGTAGTTTGAGCAAAAGCAGAATGGATTTCATCTTAAAACAATTTTTTGTTTTTGGAGAAACATTTTCAAAATTAGTTGCTAACCTTGTACAACTAAGTAAGGTACTTTAACAGCAGGACATTCACGGGGAACCTTAAGGGTTTAATATAGCAGGTCATTTTCCCCACATGACTTATCTACTTTTTCTTCTCTGTCCGGATCCAGCTGTCCCAGCGCAGACCAGGAGCTGGCAGGACAACTGCATCGCTCAGACTACTTCCTGGAGCCCCTGCTCCAAGACCTGCGGCCGCGGCCTGTCCTTGAGAATCTCAAACACCAACGAGCAGTGCGAGATGGTCAAAGAGTCCCGTCTGTGCAACCTGCGGCCGTGCGAGGTCGATATCACCAAACATTTCAAGGTAATGAATCTGCAGTTCCAGGAAAAAAAAAAAAAAACTGGAACTTCTCCGGTGTTTCCACCACTAAACATCTTTCTGTCCTCAGCCAGGAAAGAAGTGCCTGAACATCTACAGGGAGGACCAGCCTTCAAATTTCACCATCTCCGGCTGCACCAGCAAGAAGCAGTACAGGCCCAAGTACTGCGGGGTGTGCGCCGACGAGCGCTGCTGCATCCCGTACAAGTCCAAGACCATCGACGTGGAGTTCGAGTGTCCCAACCAGACGGGCTTCACCTGGAAGATGATGTGGATCCAGGCGTGCTTCTGCAACCTCAGCTGCAAAAACCCCAATGACATCTTCGCGGAGCTGGAGAGTTACTATGGTTACCCAGAGGTCATGAACTGAGGTGTATTATGGAAGGATTTTATGTCAGTTGGGATAATTTGTAAATATCTTTTGAGAATGGATCCACACAACTTGAGCTGCTTTTGATGACTCCTTGAAGCATTAAAGAAGAAAATATATCAAAAAAAGCCTGTAAAATATTTAATTTATTTATGCAGCTTTTATGCATGTGTAACATATTTAATATTCTTGCTACTTTAAAAAAAATCTGTTTAACTCACCTCTGTAGCTTGTAGATATTTACTTCACACCAATGAAGGCATTGGAAATGTTTTTGCTTGCATCTATGTGTATGTTTTTGTTTGTCTGGCTATTAGTAAAATATATCATGACTAAGTGGACTGATTTTAATGAAACTCTCAAAAGGTAATCATTGGATGTAGGTCAATCCCATTCCAGATGGCTGCCACAGCTTATTGACCTCAGCCAACACAAAAATTAGCTATAACCCGGTCAATTTTATAGATATTAAGCTAAAATTTGGTATGGTAGTAGCTAAAGGTTTCCCTCAACACATACTTCAAGCACTAACAGATCACATCAGTTCCCCCGATATTGCATGCGATCGCATTAGCATAAAAGGCATTGGGTGATATGCAGTCTAGGCCTTTAATTTTTTGGTGTATTTTATAATTTACTGGCAAGTAAAAAGGAGACAACCCCATTTGATGGATATGTCAAAAATATGCAACCAGGACACAAAAAGAAAAGAATCTTACAAGTTTTTATTGTCATTTTTTTAATAAATACAAACCGTTATGTTGTTTTTAATGCTTTTCTACAGCAATAGATGGTTTGTGCATCTTTACAAAGCTGTGTTTATGTCTTCTGCGAAGTAAAATGTTGCTGCAGTACAAGTGAAATACAGGAGAAGGTATCAGGCTAGGGTCTATGGCTATCTTCGTGTTAATGTATGGACGTTTTTCTCTTCATTCAACCACAAACCCACAACCACTAAAGGAGCATTACATCCCAAGAGTGAACAATGCCATGGCACTTATTTTTTTCTTTGTTCCATTGTTCTTAATTGCATAGAAATCAATGTTAAAAATAAGAGGAGAAAATAAAACATAAAGTAAATAAAGCATGATGATGGAAAATCTTTTTGAATTTGTATTTTTGATTCATTACAAAGCAAATTGTCAGTCACATGTTCTAAAAAATGTTCTCATTCCCAACACAGTTTAGGTCATAGTTCACATGTGAAGTAAAGTAAAAAAGAAGAGCAATCTTCTGGGGAGGGGGAAACAAAACAATCCCAACACCTCAAAGATAATGGATACCAACAAGAAGAAATTTGCAAATTTACAGGATATTCTTGAACTTTTTCCCTTAAGTTATGAAGTTACCCATAAAATGAGAAAACAGCCCTTTCTTAATCATCCATCCAAGTGCCTCCCCGTACTGTCACTCTCTCTTTCTCATCACAACTACAAATCTGCTGCTATGCACACAAAAATAAGACTTTTCAGTCATGAAAAAATGAGAATAAATGATCAGACGATTACAGTTAGAACACAAAAGACATTTACAGTCAGGTAATGTTTGAGAAAGTTGTGATTATGGTAAAAGTGGATTTATTTAAAGAAAAAAAACAACAGGATCGAGGAATGCTGAAATTTGTTTTTGAATGCATGAGAAATAGTATTCAAGCTGGAGTACTTTGAGCCACAGCTTTCTCTGATATTCTCTGCTTCGATGTCCCCAAAATGCTGCATTGCCTCGAACTGTACTCATACCTGACCGAAGGGTTCAGACCCTTTGTGTGTTCACATATGTATGTTTGAGTCCCTCAATGACAAAATGGTGGACCGAAACCTCCTATTTTAACGATGAATGTTCAAATTCGGGCATCTCAGCTGCAATATAAAGTCTGCAGATGAGATACCTTTGTGCGTTTATTTATTTATTTATTTTACTTTTTTTTTTACATTCCCCAACATACCGTCTGCATTAGGTGTGTGTAGAAATATTTGTGTGTATAATTAAGAGGCAGCGCAGCACAAAATGAAGAGGACCTTGAAGAGGTTTGCGTGGCCACTGCGGCCGCCGCGGCCCGTCTAGCAGGTAACTTCGGTGGACTTGGGCACGGCCTGGTCCACGTTGTTGTTGGCCGTGCCGTCCGTGTGGCTGCGGCTGCGGCTGCCCTCGTTGGTGTGCGAGCGCGAGCGGCTCCCCTCGGTGGTGTGGGAGCGCGAGCGGTTGCCGTCGGAGGTGATGCTGGAGCCGGAGGCGGTGCGGGAGCGGGCCAGGCGGGTCATGCTGGCAGCAGGCACTGAGGGCGGAGGATTTACATGCAATCAATCAAATTTGTATCTTTTATTTGTAACATATTTTTAATGACCCACAGTTATACAGTCATATACAGTGCAAGGTAAATAGGCAAATTTAGGTATACTTTCTGTTTGTTTGTTTAAGCATTTATGCTCAGTCTGATTCTATAACTGTATACAACCAGGCAAAGACAAAGTCAATAAAATGCTGAGAAGCATTAAATACATAGTGAATGCATTAACAAAAGCAATAAATGAAAACAGGATTTGATGAGTGCCGCACATGTTCCTCTACTTCAATATCACAGAGTTTTATAAAACTGGTCTATAAACCAGTGCTGCTATCGTACTTTTACTGTTCATTTTTACAGCTGCTCAAAACCCACCCAGAGGTGAGCAGCACATCGTTACCTCGTGATTGTAGTTTTACAGATACTCCCTGTTCAAAAATATACAGCATATTTTTAATGTCTTTTATCAGATAAGATAACATGAACTGCCTGTGTGCATTTGACTGCAGACATTTGAGATTATGCTATTCTTCATATGTGTAGGGTCAAACAAATTGCCTGTTATAATCTAATCCTGTTGTGTTTTCACCAAAACGTGTCATAAATCTTAAAAACCAGCGTCAGGCTGTGGAATAACTGCTCAAGGGTGTGACGAGACTAACCATTTAAGATCGAATGTCCTCATCTTGCCACAAGGTGGCAGAAAAGTTTTGGAAAAGCTAGAATCTGCAAACCCTCATGATTTCAGATACATATTTGATGCAAGCTCTTGTGGAAAAGAAAGATATGGATATGTTAAACACTTACTGTATCCCATGCCCTGAATGAAGTACTTGAAAGCCTCTGTCAGTTTGCCAGGCTGCAGAAAGGAACACAAAGACAGATGATCAGTCTTATCGTCAATAATAATCACGTCAGTTGACGTAACACTGACACATTCATCCTGCAGCTTATGGCCCAGGATCAGAGATATGACAGCTGCTACAGGCAGGTGCTGCTCAGATTACAACCTCACCTCTGTGCTCCGCGTCTACTTCTTGTTAAGGCTCTTAAGTGCCACCTTCTTAAGCTATCCACCCATCCCCTCCTCCCACCTGAGTATCTGTGCTAATTATCCAGCTCTGCAGCATTAAAGTCTGTCCAACAAACGGATAAAGATACACACCTGGTCAACTTGGGGCATGCCACCACAATCAGCCATCTGCAGAGGAAAGAGAAAACAGAAGTAAGGGTTTCACTCTTGTTGCTCATTCCTTTAGGTCCCGAGCGGCGGCGCCATTTTTAGTTACCAAAACTTTAGTTTTGGCTGATAAAAGATTACCCCAGGTGAACAGAAGTAGGTCAGCTGCCCCGAGACTGAACAGGCAGCGTGTGTATGCAGAGACACGTTGAGCCATTGCAGCCCCAGTTAATATGTCACCAAGTAAATGCTGACCCACTGGAAACTTATCAGCCAAAGCGTTTCCATCAAGGCTATTATAATCTGAACAAGAACGGAGGGGTGTGTGGGGCGGAGGGCAGGAAGCACGCCTCTCACCTTCAGCAGGGTGGTTTTTGTCGGGTCCAGCTTGGTGTTGCATTCAACCTGTGTACAAAACAAGCACACCATTTAAAGACAAGCTTAGGGAAAAAAAACCCTGAAATGTCAAAACCTATATTTATTAACTTAATAGTAAGTTTTTAATTAACAGTTAAATTCATATGCTGGATTTGTGGCACCACAAATCTCTTGACTTTGAGATTACATCTAATCTTAGTCACTTGATCTTTGTTCCCAATGCCAGTTTTTTTCCTTTTTTTTTGCTCGAGTCCAGTTCAAATGTTGTCCTGAAGTGAATGGAAAGCACGTTTGTCACAAGTTAGCTAATTAACGGCAGTGGGAAGTATAGCCATTAGCAGCGAGGCGATGTTTTTTAATGCTTCCGTGAACTGCCTGAACTCACCACAGCGTCCACAGCGGGAGAACTGTCACCAACCACCAGCAGAGAAGGGCACCTGGACGAGAGAAACAGTAGCACACATTTTTTATTTTCTTTGAAACAGTGGTTTTGACATTTTCAAATGATATTGTGTGGAAAAATTTATATTTTAAATCTCTTTTACTGACCTAATTTGTGAGAAACTGTACATTTCTGACCAGATTGACAAGATAACGAATGGCTAACCTGAATGTGGCCAATACCAAAGAGAATTGCTGCCATCCTTAAAAAACTTGAATTATAAATATTTCATCGTGGTTCATGTCAATGCTTTTTTATTATGCTTTACACTGCCATCAATTTCACATTACATGGTTATTTACGTCAAATTCTACTGTGGCACATATGGTGCATCTTAGGACACGTCCACCAGGAATATCTTATTTTTGGCAGAATAACCATGTAAAATAGACCGCTTTAAGATTGTTGAGATTGGAGTTGTTTTAGGATGGCAATAAACGACTTTGAAGAACTAACAGCTAGTCCAAATGTTGCAATCTGGTCAGATTTAAAAAACAAATTTCTCCACACTGTCTTACAGCAGGTAAATTATTAGCTGTTCACAATCTACCCACACAAACCCCCATAAAGAGAACTGAACTATATTTGTATACAAACATAAATGCTGCTGGTACTTACTTGAGAGTTCTGGGATTGATTCCAGGGACAGGCCTCTCGATTTCCAGATCCCTTCGGCTGTAGAAAGATGATTCCAAAATCATTTGTAACCAAACATACACATATACTGTATATATATAATAAAACACTTTATTTGGACTTTCTGAATCTGTTAAACTGCTGTTGTTACCTTTCGTAGGCCTTGACAAAGAGATGCAGGTTAAACTGGTTCATATTGTTTAGGATGTGGTGGCGATACGTGGCAATCAAATCGTGGTTGCGGTGGATTTCCTCCTGCAGTGACCCAAAAAAAAAAAAAAACAAAATGTGAAACTCCAACAGGAGCTCAGCTCGTGCTCATTTCCACTTAGAGCGGCAGAAACTGAAACTGAAAATATTTGACCTCGTACCTTTCCGAAGAGGTGGGTGATAATCATGTCCGGCACGGCGTGAGTCCAGCCGCTGATCTAAAATTAAATACAAAGCCACAATTAGTTGCAAATCTGTTTAAAATGTAACTTTGGCTGAGTTCTGCCAGCCAAAGCTTGTAGTATACTTGTGGATGTGTTACCTTGTGTGCAGCCCAGTCCATCCATCCTTCGGCACATGGGTTGATGTTGATGAGCATCAGACCCTCGACCATGTTGGGATAGTCCAGCTAAAAAAAATAAAACAACATAAAAACCATAAAGATCTGTCATCTTATTTTAAATTTTAAGCCATACACAACTAAGTTAAACTGGAAGAAAGTGCTCTTGTTTCTTGGCATTTTGGCTTCACTGCTTCTGGAGCGAAATCTACTTTTTGAATGCAGCTGGCTGTTATCATAGACATTTTTTAAAATCAGTTCAAACATCTTACGTAAATTGTCAAACTTTCTGTGCTGCCGCTATTATCATTAATCATCAGAGTTCATGTCCAATCCATTAATGATTATCAAAAATTAACACTTAGAGTGAGGCTGCAGGAAGGAGTTAAAAGTAGTCTCTGTTGACAGAAGGTCAACAAAGTGAGACTTCCTACGGTGAACAGTGTTATTGTTGAGCCAATTGTGAACATTCCTCCGGCCTTTATGACCCAGCAGGGCTCAGGCAATAAGCCGATTGCCAAAATAAGCAAAAAGCAGCAGAAACCCTCATGATCTGGCTCTGGCAAGCCAGGATGAATTAAAACTCGAACTATGGAGCGTGAGCGTGACGTGTAGGCTTACGGCGAATCTGGTCAGGATGTAGGCTCCGGCTCCAATGCCCATCCCGATGACGCTCTTCAGCCTGGGGTGCACAAAGTTTCAGGGGGACTGTTAGAACAACGGGTTAGAAAATTCCCTAAATACAACAGTGAAAAGCTTGCGTGAAAACTGAAGCTCAATTTACCCAAAGTGCTTCAGCACAAGAGGGAGGGTCTCGGCTAGCTGGTCCATGGAAGGGTACTCATATCTGGAAAACAAATAAACATATTGTTGCAAACTTTTATCTCAATAATAAACACTGTCTTATCACCAGTATATGGCTCCCTATGAGGGTTTCAGTTTTTACATGATGTTAAGGCAGCAATAAGGCGAGCCAAAGTATCACCATCAAAGCCAAGATTAAGCAGTCTGAGATAAACACCCGCCCCAGAGACACATTTGTCAAATTAGGTTGCCTTAAGTCCATCGGCGGTGCTCCTTCGACCTGTTGAGTCAAAGGTCGAAGACGGCCTGACACACATCAAATGTCTTGTGTGGAAATGCGTGGCTCACCCAGTGGAGAAGGTGTTGGCTCCTTCGTGTTGCCCCGGAGCGTCAACGTGACAAACGGCAAAGTGCTGCATAATTTCTGACATGTCTTCATGGTTGAAGAGCGTGTCCCAGCAGGTTTTGTCTGGAAAACAAACAAACAGTGGATAAACGATGCATGTTCCAACCGAGACGTCGAGATGCGCTCGTGTAATCGACTTAATACATAAAGTTCAGCTCTGTCGGTATAATCTGACGACACGTGGTACAGGTGATCAAAACTCCATGGGATTTAGGAACGACAGATGTTTCACCCAGATAAAGCTGACTACGGGACTTACGGTTCAGTCCAATGTCATGGAAGGTAAGGATGACTGGTCTGTCCCCTTTGGGAACCCCCTTCATGGTGCAGCGAATCCTTCCATAGGAAGTCTCCACATCGTGCTCCTACAGATGCAAGCAAACAAATGTTTGGTTGAAGAGAAGTATGAATAAACTTAAAAAAAAAAAAGTTTAAAAAAAAGTGACCTCCAAAAGGCAGATTTTTTAAGTCAAACATGTGGACAGCCACCTTATTTTAAAGATTTCATTCCATTCCTCCAGAATGAGCCACAAAAATCTTCACTATTTAAAAAAAAAAAAACAACAAAACTTCTGTTCTCCCTTTAGCACCTACTCAAGAACTCCTCAAACATTCCACTGGAACCTACGGAGCGCGCAAGCAAAGAAATCCTGCCGTGTACTCACGCTGACTTCAATCTCAGCAACAATCATTTCCACATCAGAATCCTCCAGGACCATGTTTGCAGAAGTTGAACACAGCTTGCCACTGAACACTGCAGCCAGAGCGGCTCCTCGAGCTACGGATCTAACACTCTCTAAGCCTCTGACGCTGTTCGGCCGAGCGTTTTTATACCCTAGCTGCTTACCAGTTGGCCTAAGCTCCCCCAGCCTCCCATGGTGCCTTGCAGGCTGGTCAAAACAAGCTAATTCTAGATGAACATATCCTTAAATTGGATCAGCCAAAGTCAGACAGAGCAGCATCCACTGCTGCACAAACATGAGTATGAATGGATGACCAGTGGGAAAACATGCTGAGTGAGGGCAAGATGGCAGTCATTGTTCAGCAATAATCAGGAATAGAATCTTATTGACTTCTATGGCTCTAAATACATAAACAAAAAAAGGAATTTGATGACGATCTTCAAATGAAAATAATGCAGTCCGGTGGTCATTCAAAGAATTATCAAAAGGATGCGCTTTAGCAAGAATTTCCGAGGAGTTGCCAATCCCAGAATCTCTGCATCCTTCTCCTCCCGCCCTCCACCTCTGCAGGAAGCGCTCAGGCCACAGCAGGATAACACTGTTGTGTGTGTGTGTGTGTGTGTCATTTTTGTACTCACATAGAGATACACTCCCAAATTCCTGTAGCAATAAAATGCATTTGCAGGACCATGTGTGTGTGTGTGTGTACAAAAGCATTCAGCATTGAAGCTAGAAGAAAACACCACAATATCATCCCCGTTCGCTAATCTCTGGTCACCAGTTATCAGAAGCTTAGCCACCACGGATTTCTGCTCCGGACACTTTAAGTGTTTTAAACAATAAGCGTCAAGTCAAAAGAATGCAGCGTGGGCAGACTTCCTCTTTTCAGGAGGTCCTTAGGCTGCCTACTTTTTGTGTAAGAGTTGACAGTGAAGAGGCCAAGAATGATATATTTTATATGTTGCAAGGGAAAAAAACTTGCATGAACATAATTCTTTCACCCTTTTATAAATGTACATAGGAGAGGTGTTATGTCTTAACCTACTTGCTGGACTCCATTTAGACTCAAACTTGAAAAATCAACTAAAAGTTATCAACTCAGAAATTTGGAAATCTCTCACAAGCCCTGACTTCAAGTTAGTCTGGTCACTTAGCCCAACAATTAGCAAATCCCTTTCGTTTTCCACTTTGCAACTGGAAGACTTCAGCTGGATTCAAGATTCGAGTTTCAACTTTTATTGTAGAAGTGTGTGGCCATAATTAAAATTGTTACTAAAAATAATTTTTATAAGACATGCCAACACAAATAAACCTCCTTTTAACCAGATTTCTGTCATAATCCTGAAACAAACTGGCTCTTTGAAAGGACTGAACATGACACTTTGACCCCACAGGCTGAACTCATGAAACTACATTTTTTAGTATTCAATCAGAATTAGAGCTGCATGATATTTGGAAAACAGGCAATTGCAGTAATGTTGAATATTACAGTGTTTATCTCAGTTGTGATAAACCCACATTTTCCCAATCTCCACTTTTTCTACTGTCATCACTATGCTCACAACTCTTTAGTGCTACTTTAGCATTCAGCTTTAGAGTTTCAGCTTCTAAATCAGCTGTGGAAATTTAGGTCAGTTGGGATCCGTCTGATCGGAAAATGTATTATTAGCACCCAGTTTAGGTCTGTGATTTATTGCAGTACTCTGTGATATTAATATACAACAATAAAATAAATTGCACTTGATTTCTTCAAACTTTGAACTGCATCAGCAGGTTAAAGTGTCTTTACAACACTTTTATTGATGTTAATCATTTACAAAGTGTTTACAACTTAGACCATAACTTACTTGCAAAGCATTTAGAAATCTTTTATAAGGGTAGTAATAAGGCACTTTCACAGGACAGTTCTTCGAAGACCAGTTTGACTTTAGGAGAGCTTCGCAGAACCAAAAGAGGAACGGAGCAAAACCCGGCTTCGCTGAAATTGGAGCAATACACAGTAACTGTGTGACGAAGGTCTTATATTTTTAATTATGATGGATGAATTCAGTTTTGTGGAAAACTGAATTTTTTTTCCTCCTCAAATCGTCTCCTCGGACAGCACAGGGACACGCCACTGCAAGTGTGCACGTTTATTTCGCCTCAAAAAACAAAAAGTTTAAAGCGAGTGCCGTCACTTCCAGTAGCTGACCGTATTAGTTGGGCTCTAATTAGATTTATGCCCAAACACAATCACCGCAGATGAGGAGTCATTATCATGATAGATGACCAGCGGCTGGGGGATCACTGATCCAGTACCATCAGCCACTAGATGGTACTAGAAAAGTCAGAGCCATGTTTTATAAAATAAATTTTGCTAACACATTCTGCCAGATTGGCTTCATTTAACTGAACTGAACCCCAGTTTAATTTTTGTGAAGTGTTTGTGAAAGCGTACCTTGATAACAAGCTGCTGCACAGCCTCTCTCAGGCCCTAAAAGGAGAGAACAGAGTAATAAAATCATACAACATAATTTAATATCCTAAGGGCCTCGCCCGGTTAATGAACACATTTTCATATTCTTGGAGTTTGTTTTTTTTTTCCAAGAACACAAATGTGTATCTGCAGCCAAATGATCAGTAACTGAAGATGACTCTTTGCAATGGTTTAAGCGCAGATTTATAAATTTACTTTTTTTTTTAGATAAGTCACTTATTTTAAATAATCTGCAACAGATCTGAACCATTATTTAACCGGTTCTTCCCTCTTTTGTCAGTCATGTGATTCTTGTGCAATCAAACGGTGCAACAGACTAAAAACGAACCAATGGAAACAAGAGGAAACACTGAAATCGTAGCCGTTTCTAAAAGGTACAGTGGCGCACGCACAGTTTAACACATTATTCAAATAGGCCAAAATACGTTTGGAAGGGAGTTATTTTTGAACATGTATTGACTTTCAGCTCACATACCGGTAGTTCCTTGTCAACCAACAGGGGTTTGGACTCAACAACTTGGATGTCATCCATTTTCAGAGAGCTGCAGAGTCTGGGAGAGAACAGAGAATGGTTCAGTCTACATTTGTCAGGTTCAAAATCTAAAACAAAGCTGGGTAGAGATAATTTATGACAAAGGAAAAGTTACAAAAATATTTGTCAAAATTCCAGAAAGGGATAAAGTGTATTCTTTGATATGAACTTTAACTGAACTTTAAAAAAATAAATAAAAATGGGGAAACATTGAGCTGCGGTCAATAAAAATATTGGATTGTCGGAACCCCGTGGGGGCAGGGAGATGCTTCTGCACCACCACACACAGCCTGAGAAGTGAATACACAGGAAAACTTGCAGAGACTTGCAGCAACATGAGGATCACACCCTACAACTGTCCACGGCAGAAACACAGACTGAACATTAGGACACAAAACCCGACAGATAAGACCCTTCGGGCAGCTGGCGGACAAAGATGGAGCTTTAAACGGTGGGGAAAGGGAGGAAATGTGATTCAACCTGCTCTGACCCCCTCTGAAACTTGCTTAAAGGTAACAATAACAAACCAAAGCTGGCCGTCAACAGAACTCATAGCTGAGCAGGATATTTGTTTCAGGATGGGGGTGCATTTCAGGAAGGAACACTAAAGCAGTGTTTGGCTGGAGCATTTTATTGGTAAAAAAGAAGAGAAGAAGAGTGAGAAAACAGAAAAAAAACAAGGAAGGAGAGCAGCCAAGCTGTGTAGATCACATCGCTCTGGTGGGAGAAGAACATGCAGGCAGTGACTGCGCATGCAAATCAAATTATCCAGTTAAGGGGACTCTTTGTCCACCGGCCTGGTCACTCCTGAGAAGCTGGAGGCTTGACCCCTTTTCTTCACAGTGACCAAGACACTTCCACACCAACAGGAAGTCAACAAACACCCCGGTTCCCAGCGAAACATTCCAGCTTCTCTTTAGTCCCAGGCATTCTGCCACTTTGTTCTAAGAATGTGCTCTCCATCTTCTAAACTATCACAGAAAGTTCATTCACTGCTAAGAGACGGTCACTTCAACCTGCAGTTAGTGGAGACGGCTAATTATGTTTAAAAACAAAACAAAAAAAAAACCCACGGCTGTCTGACAGAGTACGCCCAGAAAGCACACATGTCCACGCATGCTCTCGTGACTGAGAAAACAAGAGTGCGGGCCAAGCCAGATCCCACAGTGGTGCAGACGAGGAGGAGGATCAAACAACAGCTTCGATTGTCTGCAGAGCTCTACAGCACGGCTTTGTTGAAGGGGGCAAGAGATCGGCCCACGCCGAGATTCCTCAGTCATGTGAGACAGAAAGGGAACGTTTATGATCAGACTGAAAGAAAGAAGGCAACTGTTCAGGTCCTTTTTGAGTAATAAAGTGTGAGGAAAAAAAAAACAGAGAGAGATAAGGTCAATAAAACTTGAACAACACCAATGTTAAGAAGTGACCGATCTTTTGCTGCAGAGATTGTGAACAAGCAATATCTTACCTGTTGCAGATCACAAGGCTCAGTTTGGAGAAGTAGGAGTTTATTTCTGACTTGAATGACAAGCTAGTTTCCAAAAATGTTTTTAAAACATTTGCAGTTTTTTTTCTCCAAATTCCCTGTGCAAGTGACGGGAATTTTGAACACGTTCAAAACATTGGGGGGGGGGNCGCGGGGGCGGGTGGGGCATATTTTCTCATTCTCATTCACCCATTCTGTGTGATACCAAGTGAGAACGTGTGCGTTTTCTTGCAATTTCATGTTCCCCACTGTCGCAGTGAGATACTAGCTTAACATAACACAACAAAAAGAATTCAGACAAAAGCTGATTTCTAAACCTTTAAATTGCTGTCATCTTTGCTCTCCACGGTCATTTAACTAATTTAACTAATTCTGCTGGAAGTGACGTGGGCTGCACAAAAAAGGTGCTACAGCTAGCTGCTACAGGCATTACGTGTGCTTTCAAATAACTTTGTTTCTCTGTAAATAACCATGTGATGCAAATATAACAGCAATGTAAAGCTTGAGCTTATCAATGCAGTCAGAATTGAAGTCTTTACCCCACAACAGGTAAGATATTCTTCACTTCAAAAGATGTGAGGTTTCACTATAACAAGACCGGACCAAATTATGAGCCTGAACAAGTCTTTTACACTCCACCACCTGCCGGCACACTGGCAGCAGCAGAGTTTGGCTGAGCTGTAGGTCTCCTGCTGTTTTACACCTTCAGTGTGCCGAGCTCCTGTTTCACCTGGCTGAAAGGAGACGACAGGCGGGCAGAGTTCCAGCCCATTGACTCAAGCAACAATACAAAAGGGGCGCTAAAATCAAATGTCAAATCAACATCTGTTGAAAAGCAAAGTAAGGTTTTGCTTTTTGTTTATCCCTCACAGATATTTAATCTGCATGCTGGAGCAAAAAAGAGGTTTTTCCCTGTAACTGTAACGCACGCTTGGAATCATGGGACAACAGTTGCACCCCTAGAACCCGGTCGGACCTGTTTTGGCACACATTGCCGACTAGAAATGTGTGTCGTCCTGTTCAGAAGATGGCATACTTTAAGGAAAAAAGATAAGGGCGGGAAAGGGAAAAGGTTCTGGTCTGGCAGAAGTGAGACTGAGTTATGCAATCGTGAACAGGAAACAGTGGGAGGATATGATAATGTTTGAGACGATCTCAAATGTGCTGCCACAATAAAACAATGCTAAACCTTTGCCGACGTGCGTTGTGACACTTTAAAACACAAAGCTACAACCGTTTCAGTTTAGAACGCCAGGGTTGTGAAAGAGTTCAAACTCTCCCTGCTATCTGGAAGAGAAGCATATCCACGGATCGGGTTTGGACTTTGAGACTTTTTTTCTAGAAAAAAAAAGAGAGAGCCAGAATCAAGGCCAGGCCTTTGGGTTTTACCACCACGAGCTGTCCGCCGTCCCATCTGCAGAAACAATCACTGCTCCTCTAATCTTTGGGAACTCACTAATCTGGCAAATCCCTGGTTCGGAAACATCAGCACGGCAGCAGCAGAAGGCCCGCTGCTTTAAGCTGCCGCAGACCTACATTTTCGGACAATAACAATAATAATAATACATTTAATTTTTAAAGAAATTGAAGTATTTTTGCTGCAACTGCACACGTGCAGGCAGGGGAGAAAAAAAAAGCAAACAGAAACAGGATGATTGCTTATAGTAGCAGCTGTTGTTTGTAGTGACATCCTGAATCATCACATGGCAGAGATCATATTAATCTGACAGGATTTAGATACATGTCAACACTGAGACCCCCCCACCCAAAAAGTAGGTTGTTTTGCTGGAAAACAGAAAGACATAGAAGCTGATATGCTCATGTTAACATCTTCCTTTTACTTTCCGCCCCCTGTCCTCCCACATCCACCATCCATCGGGCATGCTTACTTTGTTTTTAACATTGTGGCAACTGTTCCTACTTGGTGAGATTGGTTTGTCTGTGCGCATCATGTGATTGCGCGCCTGCTCACCAGAAAACACCAAGATGCATCCTCTTGGATTAGTGACTCAAAAATGCAACTTTGCAGGACATTAACAAAACAAACAAGCATGAAATAAATCAATCTAAAAAAAAAGGTTATTGGGCGCAGCATTGCTCCTTTATTGTTACTTTTTTGTCTGATCTATAAGGGTGATTTGGGAGTTTTTACGCACAAACAAAAGAATATCATGCTGCGAAGGGGGGGGGGGGGCACGTTGCTGCAGCCATGAGGAAGCG
>NC_051434.1:12257485-12322724 GCF_001649575.2 Kryptolebias marmoratus
CCCACTTCCTCACACTGATGTCTCTATTGGGCAACAGCAGCTGGGGGATTTTACTCCTTCCAGCGGTTTGGCGAGGAGGAAACTGGTCGAAACCCTCGCCGAACACGTGACCTCCTCCACTGTTGGGACCGTGCAGTGTCACGCTCGGAGCACGCTTTGTGGATGACTCTCAGCTGCAGCATTGTAGCCATTTCTGTGTGGGCTAATGCCGACAAGCTGGGAAGGCCTTCTTGAAATGAAGCTGTGCACCCAGTGATTACTTTCTGAAAGTTTCATTAAACTCCATCCAGTGGTTCATGAGACATTCTGCTAATAGCTGACAGCAACAGTTAATGGCAAACTCTTAAGTAAAAGTACTGCACAATAAGTAGCGCTCTGAGCATGTGTTGTGGATGACTCTCAGCTACTTCCACATCGAGTTTTAGCTCAGTATCTGAAAACTAATAAGAGTTATAGTCATTTAAGTGTTTTATAAGATCTGACAGCTGTGATGGCCAACTTGAATTGGGTTTGCTCCAAATGTTAATGAGTTGTAGGGGAACATCCAATGATTACTTTCTGAGAGTTTCACTAAAATCCATCCAGTGGTTCATTAGATATTTTACTAACAGACAAAGTTGACTCCAGTCCATCAAAGCTTTAAAAACGGGTCTTGAGCAATCAGTCAGTGCTCAGAGACTGTGTTGGGGTTGACTCTCAGCTACAAACACAACAAATTTGATCTTGATATCTGTGAAATTGGCTGGGTTAGAGACCGTTTTGTGTTTCTTAAGATCCATCTTGAATGGGATTGATGCTAAAAGGTGATCAGTTGTCGATGAGTACCTAATGATCACTTAATGAAAGTTTCGGTAAAATCTGTCCGATGGTTCATGAGATAACTTGCCAACGCTACAGACAAATGAACACACAGACACAGGCAACACGCTTTTCACGGGCGATAATAAAAGTTTTGTTTGTAAGTTTGCTGTTCCACAACAATGTAAAAAAATGAAAAGTTTGTGAAACTTGGAGAAACGTTTTCTTTCATGCCTGGCCGCTTCAGAGTCAGCACAGGAATCCTGGCAGAGCCTGTCTGTTTTACATCAGCCCCCTCGCAAACCAAAGCGGACCTCACTCTGAATCCAAGAAGTGCATTCTTGCAGTTGCGACAGCTGACAACTGTAAAACAGCCGAAGCCGTCTGCGCCTTGAGGCTGACTCCGAGGAATGCGGCCAGGACTGCAACCCCGATGTGAGGCCAAGACAACTCTGTACAAACGGCAGCTCTTTCCTCACCTTGGATCGTTCTACCTGAACTGCTAACATCTCATCAAAGCCTGTCCTACAGAAGCAAGAAAAAAAAAATCAGTAGTAAGAGAGGCAGCTGAAGGTTTGCTTCTCGAATGTGATTGACTCAATCCACAAGTGACTTTAAACAGGTTTCTAATCTGGAATAATTCAGGATTGAAAGACCTCATCAGCGGTTTGTTGGCTGGAACAAACACAACATGTGATAAGTCATCAGAAACTTGAGTGCTGGCCTTTTGTTTAAACGCATACCTCAGCATCTTCAAAGAAAAGGTCACTACCATCCCAAATCTTTCAGATTCGTTGCCCTAATTGTGTGCTAGTCGGGGTCTCTGCATGGAAATTTCCACACCTGCGAGGAACTGGTGCCGCACTGGATCTGCCAATAATCACAAGTATTGGCAACGAGTGTGTGAAAGGTCCCTGTCGGGGGACAATAGCTGCACTGTGGACTTGTAACGTGAGGCCTTCGGACAATAGCTTGATGGAGAGGGGAACTGCCAGGCTAATTTCACGTCACTGCACTTGCAGAGCTTCACGAGCGGTGCGTACGGACAGATAACAGGCGAAACCAGAGGAATCACAACTTTCTGCAAAAATTACTGAGTGCTGAACGAGTTTGCTGAAATCTGCTGAAGAAGCTAAAGCCGAGCTGTTTAAGCTAATAGAAGGAGAACGCCAGCTCAAAGCTAAAAGTAATTAAACACTAACTAAAAGCTAAGAGAAGCAGAATGCGAGCTAAAAGCTACAATAGGAAATGGCTAGCCAAAAGCTAAACAGAGCAAATCATCAACTAAACTCAACAAAAGGTTAACTAAAAGTAGTATAAGAAGACAAAAACAGCACAAAGTGTGCAGAAGTAAGGAGTTGGACTGCAAAAAACATACAGAAAATTAAACAAACCCAGGAATTCAGTCTTCATATAAACAAATGATTATTTTTTCCATAGAATATGTGTGTGCCCAAAACTCTCCAATCCAATGATCATTACGAAACTATGGCTTTTGCAGGCTGTCAGAGTGCACCATCTGTGTCTCAGTACCTAATAAACGTGGCGGACTTTACCCAGACTGATTATTATGTTTAAAGGAGGGGCGGTCGGCGTCTGCAAAATCATATAAAATAGCTCCACAGGCACTAGCTGCACCCTGTCGCCCTGCTTCTTTTCCAGAGCAGTTTACATTCAGTGGCAAAAAGGATCTGTTTCATTTTCTTTTATTATTATTATTTTAGTGAGCCCTGATAACAGCTGTTTAGTACAAACAAGAGCATAAAAAAGAAAAGGAAAACAAAACCTATGAGGCTCTGGAGCTCATCCAGACAATATTGACATTAATCATCATCAGCCTGTGGGCGGTTTCCTGACAGTTTTGTTTCTTTTCTTTTTTTTCTTTTTTTTTTCCACTTTGCATGCCATTCCCATGTTCTTTGTGTTCCTCCAAGCTGGATTGAACCGGTAATAAAAGTCACTGATGCAACAGGCTTGTAAGAGCCACGAGTGATTCAGATGCACATGACAATGAGATGTGTTTGTGGGTCACGTAGTAAAAGGTGTTCAATGGAATGTCGGTTTGTAATTGGCGCAAAGAGGGTCTGCATTGTTTTGCTTTTTCTCTTCTGGTTCGATAAGCAAGAGAATAGCGCCATTGTTATGCTGAAAGTGTCTGTGGATTTAAATCTTTACAAAATCTTTGTTTAAAAAAAAAAGGTGAATTGCTCTTTTACTTTTTTAGTCCAGATACAGCATTTCAGACGACTTAAAGTCTAGTCCAGAAACAATGAAACATTTTGGGAAAATTGGCTTCTTAAGAAAGGATTCCGTGCTTAAATTTATGACTTAGATCATGTAATTAACATGTGAATGGCACGGATTTGAATCGTTTCCACTTTCGAGCAGGACTCCTCAATGTTGTTTTAGCTGGCAGGAAAAATGACCTTATTTTGGTTTAAAGCTTGGAAATTTCCTTTAGCTTTAGTCCGGTATTTAGTATTGATTGCTCTTAATAAGGTGCTGTAACTGCCACGATAAGGCTTCTTTCTTTTCCCTTGATGTTGATAAATTTGGTACTGATTGACTAACAAGATTGTGAGATGTTACTGATATATAACAGCCATCACAGTGCCGTAAAACTTTAATAACATTGTTTGTTTTGCCTGTAAACGGCTGGGCACAAAGGTTAAATTAACTAGGCCCTTAGGTTTTAACTATTAACAAAATGGTTATTGCTATAATGAAACAAGAAAGGAGCACATGGCCTCGAACGATTCCTCTCTGAAGTGATGGCTCTCTTGTTTGTCAATAAAACCATTACAAACAGTAAAGGACTACATAGAGCTTTAAATTGACAACAATTTGGCTCAAAGTAACTTCAAAGATTTCAAAAAAAGACTCAAAGTTCAGAATGGCAGAACAAAAAAAGCTACTACAAAGAAACCCGACTTCAAAGATCCTGTTCAAAACTCAAAACAACTCACGTGCGAATCAAAACAGAGAGAATAAAATCATTACACGGTTTAAAACAACTACAAAGGGGCTCCAAATGACTCAAAACAACTGCAAGAAATAGAAATAAATAAGCCCAGGGATGCTCAAAATGTCACAAGCAGCCAAAATAAATTCCAAAACAAAGTCCGAGACCCAAAACATCTCCCGAAATGCCAAAATTTACCCTAAACAACTGCAAAATGCTGAAACGGCAACAATCAAAACCCAAAACAATAACAGATTACCACCAGACGCAGCAACAAAACTAAATATAAAAACCCTTAAAATTCATATTATATTAGATGAAAACCCTGCAAAAAAAGTCTCAAAATGACCACACAGACAAAAACAGATTTATTTATTTAACTTTTTTAAGGGTGAACATTAGTCTTCTCCTCTTTAAGTGTCATTTCTTTTGAAAGGAAAGTGCCGTGGCCTTCCACACGTTCGCGCCCGAGGCTTGTTGGCTCATAATATCCCATGTTTACGTTCACATTTAAAGGGTCATACTCGCACTAACAGTCAGCTGACATATTCTCACGGGGGCGAGACTAACATCATCCATGTAATTATTAAAATTTGAAAAAAAAAAAAAAAGAATCAACAACCTTTGGCTTTTTCTGCACAAACAGGTGCAAGACTGGTAACAAATTAACGCAGGTTCATTCGTGTTTTCACGCTGTCCGAGTGCGAACTGTTGCCCTTCACAGCCAGGCCGACATTCGGTAAATCATTAAAGAAAGAGAGATTTAACCGCCTCCACCCAGGCCGTGCAACAAAAGCGGTTTGCATGAATGGAGAGCGTTCACCTGAGAGAGCTCATTGTTTGTTGCGTAAGGGGACAAGGCACAGAGAGTGGACCTGAGCTAACCCCTAATCCTCTCAGGGCCGCAGTCACTGTTCGTCAAGTTCTTCATCATGGCGCTAATGTCTTTATCACCTGTGCCAAGTATAGACTCAGTAAACACGCTGAGGAACGGTGGGTCCAACCCACAGCTATGATGAACACAGAACCAGTGGTTGTTTACAAGTTTGATGTAACCCAAATGTCCATTTAATGCCTTGGTGCTTTGGCTTGCTTCACTGCTACCACAGCTGTAAATTAAAATAATCATAATTTCTTGTTTTTGTTCACGTTAAGGCTTGGCGGCTGCAGCAAAGCATTCCAAAGAGACACACACACACAAAAAGAAGGGGGTCAACCTCTGCAGATAAAGTTGCACAGGGAGTCAAGGTGAAAGCTGCGCCTAACAAGCCTCTGTTTTAATTCCCGAGGAAAATATGTGAGGTCGGACTGACAGAGCTCGAGAATGCAATCCATTAGATTCAGGGACGTGGAACGCCGACCAGACTTTCGTTGCACAGAACAATTTAGGTCTTTCAGTTAAAGCATTAGTCGAGGTTAATGGAGGGGGCAAAAACGCAGAAAGGAAGTAAACCTATCGGCACGGTGGTCTGTGAAATCCTGCGAGAAGATTGAACTAACAGCCCCTCCTGCGTCACAGGTGGGATTATGTTTTTACTCACCTTTCACACAGAAAAAAAAAATAGAAGATGTAAATAGTGGACCAAGCTGTTTATAATATTGTGTTTTGGTCATAGGGGTTACTGTTGAAAGAAACATGTGGGATGGGTGTGTATAACGTTTGAACGAGGAATTAGCTGTAACCATAACAGAAAGTTATGATTTAGTTCCTCAGCATGAATCTTAACCCAACAAATTAGGGCTAAAAGCTACAAGATAAAGACTTTTACAAGCTCCTCTGTAAAGGGAATAGTTCAGAGTTTTTGAAGTGTGGTTCTGCAAAAAGGTTATCAACAATTAATATCTTATCTGTTGTAGATAGTTCTTTATTATGACTGGTCTGATGGGCTAACGGCTATTCAGAGCGGGGATACCAACAACGTGGATTGCTGTCATCTTCAAACAACTTCAGTTTCAAAGATATTGTAGCAGTTCGTGCGAACATCATTTTGTAAACTTCATGCTGCAATTAATTACACATTACATGGTAATTCTGGCAGAAATATGATCATTTTCTTGCTGTAAGTGCCAAACACTGCCATGCTACAGCTAGCAGCTGCTGCTAGCAGCTCAAATAAATATAGAATTCTGTGTAAATAGCAGTGCAATGATGAGCTGATGACAGTGTAAAGGTTTATAAAATGGCATTCACATGAAGTTTTTTAGATCTCGGTCCCAACACTGATGTTGTTCACAGATGATCCACAGCCAAAGATTGCTTATTATTATGGACCAAGCGTCTTTGTCTGTTGTACAAAATGAAGTCATAATATCCGGTTTATGGATGTTGCCATGGAGACAGAGTGTGCACTATAAATGTGATGGTGACACAAACCCACATTGTGGATTTTTTTAAGCATCAAACTAATTACAACAAAACATAACAGAAAATTATTAATCTAGCAAATGGCTCATTTGTTTACATGAAATTAAACTTGTGTTTTGGCTTCAACTTCCGGGTTCCACTCCAGTGTCTAGTTTACTATGTGTTGACGTCTCTAACAGGCGAGATGACGACTGTTCATAAGCGTTTCACAGAACCCTGCTTCAAAAGAGCTGAACTGTTCTTTCAAGAAGCATGTAAAATACACACTAAATTCCTCTGATAGTTACAACAGATGTCTCAGAGGTCCCACGGAGGACGGACGTTGCTTCGGAGAGACAATGACCCACCACAAGTCACGAACTCCTTCACAGCCAGAGAAAATTCACCACTTATTAACGCAGCGCGGGCTAAACCAAACAGCCCGTTTTGACCATGTTTTCAAATCAATGATTGACAGTTTGTTTTGGAAAAAAAACAAAACAAATTCGTGGCCCTCTAAATGTGGAGCCAACTTTACTGCTTATGTTGTTGTTAATAGTTAAGAATGAGTCGCTGACCCAGATAGCCCTGCTGTCAATGATTCCTTTCCAACCTTATAGCGAGGATAAACAAACAGCGCTCCTCAAAAGCATGTAATATAATTCCACAATATCACCCCCGTAAATTAAAGTTCCCTCCTACCTCGCCTGCAGCCAAACTTTTTCCCAGTACTGTTAATGCAGGCAGTAAAAAAAAAGTTAAACGAGGTGAAACGTGCTCAAACAACACTCTTGATTTAAACCTTTTAAAAATTTGATTAACAAAAATTATCAATGTTTAATGAAAAGGTTTAAAAAAATTGAACTTTTCCCAATGATAAAATAACAAAGACTCATATTTCCCATATGGGGGGCATTGCATGATAGTATTCAATATATTTAATTCAAATTTTTATTTTTAACATTTTAGTTTTTATTACTGTTTATACATTTCTGATTCACTAAATAATTGTTTTTGTTTGTTTGCTTTTTAATGTCTATGAGGTTCTAGTAATTTGAATAGTTAGTGGAATTTAAAAATGTACACCACAAAAAATACTAGGGATTAACATATTATCGATATTATTCTTTATTAGATGTACATAATTTAAAGTATAAGTATAAGGTCTATGGTTTTTTAGTTAATTAGGGAAAAAAGTATCACTAATTGGAAAGTAAAGTGACTTAAAGTAAAGTATAATAAAATTAAAAAAACTTCTGAGTAATGCTGAAATTTGCTGAAAAAGCTAAAACTGATTTGTTATAGAAAACCAAGGAAAACAGATGTTAAAATTAGCTAAATAAATGCAAAAAATGGCAAAATTGTACTTAAAAGTAGCAAAACGAATATTAATGGCAAAATGAGCAAAACAGTAGCTAAAAGTGGCAGAAATATCACTAAAGGTAGCAAAATAGGTACAAAGGTTAAAAACAGCAAAACTGTTGCTTAAAGCTAAAAGGAGCAGCATGATAGCTGAAAGCTAAATGAAGGTAAAAGCTGAAATATATGAAAAGTGGTTGATAAAAGTAGCATAAGAAGACAAAGATAGAGCACATACGGTGAAGAAGATTTGAAAGAGAATAATGTTTTGAAGGATATGAAAGGATCTGGTCTTTCTTTGGAGAAAACATTTTCAATTAAAGTAATTTTAAAAGTAGAAAAATGTCAAAAACCAAAAGTCATACCCACCTCCAGGATGAGTTGAATGTTTTGATATAAAAGGCAGAAGTAGTAACACTAAAAAAATGAAAAACAGGGAAACAATAGTGCGACTGCTCACTCTGCATCTACACTATTATTCACAAAATGTGCAGTAAAACGTTGCTTTTTTATTTAACATTCTGGCTCAGAAAAATAAAGAGCATCAAGGTTAAAAAGGTGAAACTTTAAACAGTGATGTGTTTGATGGCAGAAGCACCTCCTAACAAAGTGGATTTGTGACGCTTTCAAACGGAAACAGGACAGACGCTGAAATCCAGAGCGTGTTCAGGCGTGCGTTTGCGTTTTCCGAGCAGCGCATGAACGCCGCGCGGCTCCTTATTGATGACACAGGAGTTTGAGCCTCCGTGGGCGGCGCGCGACGAGAAAGACGAGCGCGACGTGACTGCTTCGCCGTGGCGCGCGTTCATCCCGTTACGTCAGACTGCCACGCCTTTTACAGCTCCTAACGGAGGAGCACGAGCACAGAAAGTTCTGTTTGTCTTCAGGACAACTTTAAATAATGTACTGTACCTTTAAGAGAAAAAAAATATAGAGCTCCTGTAACAGGATGTATTTAGGATCAGGTGAAACCCACAACACATATCAGCTACAGCAGTGTTATCAGTGCAGTAAAGATGCTCTAAGGCTCATTTTAATAAACTCAAAGTATTTAATATTATAGTATACATGAATATAGGTATTTGCGAGAAAATGATGACAGCGAAATTCTTGCACAATACTCTGGAGAAGTCTCAGTCAGATGAGGGGAAAGCTAAAATTAGCTGTTTTATTCTCAGTGCAGCAGGCTCCAGTGGCTCAAACGTAAACAACTGGTTAAACAGCTGTCTGGAGATTAGCGGGAAACATAAAAAACAGCACACAAACAAAGGACGGCAAAGGCCAGAGGCTCCAGGGCGAATGTAATATGACAAATAACACACAAAAAAAGTTTTATTTGACTATATGTGAGGTCAACAGCTGGATAGTGGACAGCACTGTAGTGAGGATTCTCTGTCCCATCCAACAAACAAGGGATTAATCCTTGAACCAGTTTGTTTACAAATCAACAAGTTAATCCGAAACAGCAAATCTTCAATTCTCTTTGGTTTTCTAGGTAAAGGGGCATTTCAGTGTCTTCCATTTAACGGTCCATAAGCTTTCAAGGAGGTTGTAAATACTACAAAAACAAAACAGTTATGACTCATGTGGGTTAAAGCTGTCAAAGTAAAACTACTAGAATGGTGTGAGTCAGCAAAGTAAAGAAAATAAAAATAAAAGGAGTGCTGCTGTTTTGTCTCCCATCTGTCCCTCAGTGTGTCACTCAGTCACATGCTCCCCGTGGTTCCGTTTGAGTGCCAGGCTCGCTACTCTCTGGGCTTAATCTCTGCCGAGCGGGCAGCAAAGCGAGGGATGTCAACAAGAGATGGCGCACAGGAGCAATCTGGGTCGCCCAGCAGTAATCCCCTTTGGGGTGGAAGTGTGTCCTGGGCAGCGGGGTGCCAAGTGTTGTCGTCTCACTCCTCTTCCCTGCCTTCTCTTAGAGTAAGGCTTGTTTTGAGGCTAACCCTCACGTTATCTGGTGGATATTTCTGACTTTACAAGTCGGTCACAGAGGGAGTTAAACTTTCAAACAAACAAAGACATAAAGCAGATTTATCAGTCATATGATCAAAACAAAAACCTTAGATTGTGCTTATATGATAAGCAATATGATATGATAAGTTAATATCCTGTAATATTTTATTCAGAACAAGCAGAATGTGCAACAGGCTGTTAATAACACTCATCTGAACAAGGTAAAAACTGTTTTCTTTGGGGATTTTTGTTAAATACATAAGAGATGTGGTTTTATTTGGCTAAGATTAAGCAGAGCGTAGCGTTTGCAGCTGATTGGTGTTTCAACTAAAATCTTGAAACGTATGGTCAATTTGACAGATTTTGAGCTGAAACTGGTGTGGTAGTAGCTGAGGGTTACAAACAGATTGCACAATATGATGATGTTTTCAAGATAAGAGCAAAAAAAAGACCAGTGTGAAAAGAGTTGATAGCCTTGGGACATTTGTCCATCAGCCGAAGTATCAGCAGGTGACACAGCAAGAGAGTGACCCAAAACACACAACTTGTTCGACCACGTGTTTTAAGTTAATGTTTTAAAGCGACAGAGTCAAAGTCCTGACCTTAACGCCCATGAAAGAGGCGGTGGAAGGGCCAGAGGTGAGCAGCTCATCTGTGGAAACTCAACACCATCATCGAACGAGACATGAGCTGAAAACCCACCGAGCTTGTGTGCACGACTGCTCAACAGTCCCAGACGTTTATTCCCAGTTACTGCAGCACAAGAGGGACACACAGTGTAGTGAAAGCTACATTTTCACATACTTTTGGCCCTTTCTTTATGTCAGTTTCCTTAATGGACAAATGACCAGCATAATTACTGCGGTAGCGTAAATATTTTTAGTTTGTCAAATCTTTCAGCTAGCTTAAATTTGATGATGTTTTAAACTGTATTTGTTTGGAGACGTAAAAGAAAAACAAACCCACATGATTTACTGTCTTCATTCACTGCTTATTACATCTCCTCATGGTGAGTTTCCCATGTTTAACGTCGACCGCGGGTCATGAAGTTCAACATGTCCTGGATATGTTCCTGACTTCCCATGGCCTTATGGGTGGGACGTGGGGGACGGAGACTGCATGGGACATTCGCCTCCCAGTTTCGTCTCTAAAACACGATTTATGTGCTGTTAGATGTTTGCACAATGTGGAAGTGTGTCAGAACAAAGTACAAA
This sequence comes from Kryptolebias marmoratus, assembly GCF_001649575.2. NCBI lineage: Eukaryota > Metazoa > Chordata > Actinopteri > Cyprinodontiformes > Rivulidae > Kryptolebias > Kryptolebias marmoratus. Next base: position 12,268,119 of record NC_051434.1, read on the forward strand.
AGGCAACTGTGCAAGCAGAATTTCAGGCATTTCACTCTTTACGTAATCCCTGATTCTGCAGAACTGGGCCTAAAGTCATTTTCTGCAAACTTCTACTGAACTTTTTTCTTTTTTTTTACAGTTCAACAAGATATGAAATGACTTTACTTTGGTCTTCAAGATCGCTCAAAGTAATAATGAAGCTAAAACAAGTTTCTAAGTTTGCCTTCTTCATTGCCAAAACTCAGAAAAATGCAGAAAAACGAATCCTTTTATTTGATACGTTGACACCAGATGGTCAGAAGTCCTTGATATTGTTATATAGTTTCTCTGTAAAGCCTTCATCTGATTCAAAGTGTAAGTTACTGACTAATTTAAATTTCTTCTCAGTCTCAATGTAAAATCCAAATTTTCCAACTTGTAGTTGTTTTCCTTACAGCAATTCAGTCCCAGACTGCAGGTTTCATTGGTTAAATATAGTTTTTAAAAGTAAAAAGAGGGTACATAAAATGTCTCACATATGAGGCTCTGGTTCAGTAAAATCAGCTCCCAGTTTGGGTTTTTGAGGCAGATGTTCCTCTACCTTTAAGCTCAGGCCTAAAACGTTACTTTCTCATAAAGCTGGTGTTAGGTGTGGCTCAGGTGAAGCTGCTGCTGTAACGCTGACTAAGGATGACTCACGGCTCGTCGCTGCACACCTCTGTTAACTGTGTTGTGTTTACTCTGTGTCTGGAGGTGCAGCATAAACCAGTATTAGTGCGGATTACAGTGAAACTATCAAAGAATATTCATCGGACGTCCCTCTACAACTGATCAACTTTAGGCGTCAAGTCAATTCACGACAGCTAAATCAACTTGGGCAAAAACAAAAAATGGTTATGACTCAGTCAGTTTGACAGAGGATGAGTTAAATTTTGGTGTGGTACGAGCTGAGAATCTCCTCCAACACATACTTTAAGCTGTAAGCCATCACATTTGATCTTTGTTTAAATTTTGCATCTGAGCTGGAGATAGGAATTCCTTAAAATAGAGCTTTTTTAATATATTTGTGTGTTTGCTTCTTTTTCCTGTCCTTCCAGCCTCTAATCGTTTGAGGTTTTAGACTTCTCTGGCTTTAGAGGTGTCTTACCTGTAAGTGCTCAGGACACAGAGGTTTATCAAACTAAAGATTTGATGGTAATTTGCTTTCTGTAGCTGGATAAATTTTGATTCAGCTGCTAATGGAGTAATTTCCATAAACATCTAACTCCTGTTAAGTGACTAGAATTGTGCTGTGAACTAAGCTAATAATGCTGTTTATATTTCTCTTTTTGTTCCCATTTTACAATGTCACCTTCATTTTATCCCCACTTCCATTCATGTGTCCGTCAACTCCCAATCGCGACCTTTGACCTCTTTAAAACCAGCAATAACCGATGGCCCTTCTGCTTAATCCTCTTTTAAAACCTTTTCTAATCCTCCTTTTTTTTGACCATTTTAAAAATTAGTTTGTCTTTAACTCACCTCAGCCAGGCTCTAGTTATACTTTGATTATTTTTTTTAAGTTCCCTAACCAATAAGTCTGTCTGTTTCTTTAAAATGTAATAATCTGTGCCATGCAGTATCATGTTGCTCTGTGCAAATACACCCAGTCACATTTGTCAGTTCCTAATTGCTACATACCAGAAATACACAACAAGACCCAACATGCGGCTACAACCAGCATATCCCATCAATTTATTTGTAAATTCCTCCATATGGCTCCTGTGTTTGCTCCTTCGTTTCCTCTCATGCAAGTAAACAGAAACCACCAGGAAACCCACCAGCTAGAAACCCAGAGGAGTGGATGGGACTAAACATGATCCGTATGAGCTCAGACCGGCCACTGCAGGGGCCCCAAAAGTGCTCGAAATAGAAAAGCAAACATTTCATTTGCACAAGCTGGGCTCACCAACGTGGTCAGTCAACTCAAAGATTACGTCATACATTCAGCCAAATAAGGTGACCACAGTTCAAAGTTCAAATGTTAACATTTAACCCATTCCCAGCAGGCCTAGACTTTCACACAGCAGATAAATTGTCTCATTTTTTTTTAGAAGAAATGATGTCAAACAAAATGAACATGAAATCAAAGGTTTTAATTGTTGCAGGTTTTACTTGAGGCAGTGCTGACAGATAATAGGACCGTGCTGCCATCTAGTGGTTAAAACATGAAAAAGCGCACCACATAAAAATGAAATAACTGCATCTGCAAGATACAAAGACGTTTTTCTGACTTTAAAAGGCATTCTTTGAAATGTAACGTAACGTAACCAGTAAGTCAGTAAATGAACAAACACTAAGGACACACATGAGACCAGTTATTGTGTGCATGTCTGTAAAAAATGCAAAAAAAATAAAATAAAAATAAATAAGAACATGAAATGTGTTTAATATACAATCAGTAACGGAGGCCATCCTGTCTGAGTCTGTGTGAGACTGTCATGAATCTGCTGCCCCCTGCTGGGCAGATGGAGGAACATCCAGCTGAAGGATGAAGAAAAAGGGGCCCCTCGGGCTCGTAGCAGCTGAAGCCCCTCTGTATCTCTGCCCGTCTGTGCTGCTGCTGCTCCGCTCTGATGATCTGCACACCGGGCCGAGGAGAGGCTCCAGAGGGACTGTCTCTCCTCAGGAGGGACTCGATGGAGAAAGGGCCACTGAACTTCACCTGACATCTGACCTGAGCGGCTTTGCAGGCCGCAGGATCGGGCGACTGACGAGCAGGGTGCTGATCGGGTGGCTTGCTGCTCGCGCCCTTGGTCCCCACTTTTGGGGCCAGCTCGGGGAAGAGCTGCAGGAGTCCTCGGAAGTGACGGCGCACCATCTTAGCTGTGATCTGTCCGCAGTCCAGTTTCCAGTAGTTCCTCTTGCTGTGATTTGACTCTGCAATCACGGGCACCTAAGCAAGCAAGGGCAGCTCAGTGAATAGAGATCAAAGGACATAAAGCTTTCTGAATTAAAACTGAGGACTGAAACTTACCTTCACAAAACATTTGTTGGTGGATAAGCAGACTCTGATGTTGTTCTTGACACATTTTTGGTCTTCTGAAGTCAGCAGCACAATCTTCGTCATCAGCTAAAAGAATTCAAGTTCACAAAGCTTTAGGATTTTCCTAAAATTACAGTCTGAGTTAGTTTGTTTGGTTGTCTCAACTCTTTCTTACCTGTCTGAACATGAGCATCTGGCCCGGAGCATCCTGGAGGACAATGGCAATCTTTGCTAAGTATGTTCTGGCTCTCCTGAAGGCCCCTCTCCGAGCGCTGCTGGCTTCGGCGAAGAGAGCGAGCTGAAGTCGAAGCTTCTCGGTCCAGCTCTTCATCTCGGTCGCTGGAGGATCAGGCCACACACAGACCACAGCCTTCCGCAGAGAAAACTGGATCTTAAGCGGTCTGCTCTGGAATATAAGGCCTGCTGGAATAATGGGGTGATAGAGGGTGTCGACTGGAGGTTGAGGAGCACCTTTTCATGTCCCGATGGGTCATTAACGCTGGAGGTGGAGCCGGAGATCAAAACCTGCACCTTTGTATGTGAATGTGTGCTGTGGCCACACATTTCTCTTGTTGTTTCTCTTTCCATTATTAAATCACATCTTTGGGACAGTGTTTAAAAAAATGCTGTTAGAAGGAATTAGCTTCACTTAGTGAATCAAAACACACAATTTTATTCATTATGTTCTTGTGCTGACTCTTCTAATATTTTAAAATGTTGCACTAAAATTAAGTATTTAGTCATCTGTGGAAAGTTACACTTGCAGGCCAATATTAGGAAAAAATAACCATAATGTCTATTCTGACAAAGAATTTTAAAAAGAACTAAAACTTTAAAATTTAGCCAATTTTTTCTTGAAACATTATCGCACTGAAGGACTCTTTCTTCCACGATGATGTAAAACCAGCAGTTCCAAGCTTGGGCCTTGACGGTTCCTGGGTCGGTCCTGAACATCCAAACTAGTTTCCCTTCATCTGAGGGGGACCGATGAGTGTTGGTCAATCAGATAAGTACGGTCAAACAGATCCTCCTGGCAAAGAAAACTACCAGCTGCGGACAATCATGATCACTTTTGAGAAATTAATACGCCCTGTCAAGTTAAAGACATCCTAAAACCTTTAAAAAAAAAGGTAATTGCTTTATTTTCTTTAAACTTTCGTGCTTATGTGGTTATATATATATATATATAGTGTTTATAATTAAACTGGGGACAGGAAAAGTCTTTCCCATCCTAATGTTTTTTGCATTATGTGCATGGAAACTCTGCAGAAGAATTCCAAGTTGGGTCATTTTTGTGAACTTAGTTTTTTTTGAGTAGAACCAAGACCAAAGTGGACTGCTGCCATCAAACAACTTCTTTTGTTATCAAATGTGAGACATTTTGCAGCTTTTGCTAATAGGAGAAAATATATAGATATATTTCTAAAAATGTAATGGACCAAGAGTAGAAGTTGAGCTTTTTATATGTCCAACAGAATGATATATGAGTAGAAAAAAAAGATTCACAAAGGTTTTAAAATTCAGCTTCACAGTTAAAGCTTTAAGAAAGAAAAAGGTCCGGGATATATCTGTGTTTAAGATTTCCCTCAGAACAGACAAAGGTCTCTAAACTGATGTGAATTTATACCAGAGAACTCAATAAAAGGCAAAAAGATAAACATTCTTAACATTATTTTTCATTGCTACATTTGTGTTCAGATGTGATTTAAAGGCAGCAGCTCCAAACCGTGTCTAAATCTGTACATTTAAAAATTTTAAGTCACTACCTAAATGTTTGTTTCTCACTGCTATTGATCGCCTCACAAATTAGTTATTTCCATTTTAGTGACGATGCAAGACAAAATGCAAAAGGGTGATCTGAGGGGGACACACACCTGACATTCCAGGGGGGCGATCTAATCACATTCCAACACTAACGTCCCACTTATCTCCCCCTTTAGGTTTTAATCACCTGCCTTTAGTCCCTGACAATAACAGACATTTACATCAGTGATCCCCCATTCAGATTCATCAGCCCCGTGGACGTGTTTGTGTAAAAACAGGTTTTAGAACGTGGAAGTGCCAGGTTTCCAGCAAACATTAACCCGGCTGGATTCCCTGTTTTTGATGGGCGATGTGCCACAGTGTTAGATGATTCAGCCCAAACTGGTCTGTTAGCAGAATTAAATATGAAAAGTTAGGATGGGGAAAACTCGAAACAAATGCTTATAATGATCGTAGCAAGAAAAAAAGACAAATTGTTGCAGAAAATCTGATCATATATATTAGTTTAGGTGTACAGACTGAGTTAAGAGTTCAGATTGTCCTGGACCTGATGACTGCAAAAGATATTTGTGTCAAATTTTACATTTTTTTCCCATTTTTAATTTTTTTGTACATTGTTTTGCAACCCAACTGCTCCTACATACCTTGTGCTATTTTAGTCATTCATTGCTAAGCTCCGAATTAATGAAACGTTCAGACTCTTCTCAAGTCCTTCTGACTGAAGTCCTGACGAGGTGTAAATTGTTGGAATGCGGCTGCAGCTGTTTCCTCCTCACCTTTCATTTGTTGCACATTTTAACTCCAACCACTGTCGGTTTATCACATCTTCTAAACGTGCTCTAAAATGTTTCTGACCACATCATTTTCAAAGAAACTTTACTGCACTGATGCAGTCTTTTTTTTTTTACAGAGAAAACCTGTAACTGTTTCCTGTTTCTGATTCCACTTTGGGCTACAAACATGTCTCTGCTGTGGATTTTGCTTTGAGATCGAGAGTCAGACGTATTTAACTACACATCACTACAACATTTCCAAGTTTTATGGAAGCTCTAATTTGTTTTAACTTAATCATACATAATTTAATAATACATGTGAATGCTTGTGTACCCTGAGACACCTTTTGTTGTGAATTGGAGCTTTACAAATAAACTGAACTGAATTTAATAGAATTGAATTAATCCAAATGAATAAATAAACACGGTCAATTTTACTCCACTACCTTTTGATTCCTCTAAAATTAGGTGTAAGTGATAATCTGCCACAGTATTAAATACTACATGGGGTTAACACTTTATAAAATAAACCTGGAGTGAGTGCACTGATTGTGCTTTTTAAACCAGAAAACATAATAATATAAAAAGTCACATACTAATAAACAAAATGAATAAATCTGATTGTTTTTGTGTAAAACAAGTCTTGGAGTCTGAGTTGGGGATGACTATCAGCAGCTCAGTATCTGTAAAACTGACTGAATCACAGCCGTTTTTGGGTTTGCTAAGGTTGATTGGCTGTGGCGGCCATCTTGAACAAAGTTAATCGGTTGTAGACGTACATCGGTGACTGCTGAAACTCCTCCACTGGTTCATGAGACATTTTGCTAACAGACAAACAAACATACAGACACTAGGCACTAGGTCCTCTGTGATGTTGACCTTTGACCCCGTGACCTTTAAATCAATCGTGATTACATTTGAACTAACACGTGTCCAACTTTGCAGTTTAATTTTCTTGTTACATGGTAGAATAGATAGAGAACAAGGTAATCTGTGATCTTGTTCCTTGACCCCATGACCTTGAAGTCAATAGGCATCAACCTTGACCCATGAGGTGTCCAGCTGTGGCGTTTGACACTCCTACATGACACTGTTGCAGAGTTAGAGCACAGGATCACGTTTGACCTTGACATTAGAACGGATCGGCACCATCATTTCATTGCTTGTTCCTTGTACCGTGTCAGACGTTTCCTTAAATGTCATGAAAATCTGTTCATAACTCTGAGTATTTTTGTGCACTGACAGACACTACCGAACACACAACCTTCTCGGCGGAGGGGACAATCTCAACATTTCCAGGCTGAGTCTCCTGAAACTTCAGAGCTGCTCAGGTCAGATGTCAGGTGGTCAGTGGGCCTTTCTCAGGCCAGGCCCTCCTGAGGAGAGACGGCCTCCTTGGTCCACATTCAGAGGAGCCTCCTCTTCATCCTGCAGCTGGACGTTCCTCCGTCTGCCCGGCAGGGGGCAGCACACGTGGCGGACTCACTGCCAACAGAGCTGCTCCCGGGTAAAAGTGAGCCCGCACCTGAGACAGAAACCGGTCCTGTTCATTATTTCAGCAGCACACACAGCGGTTACATCACCCACCCTGCGCCAACAATTCTCCCCGTTTCTGCCCGCAAGACGGTTCCAACCTGATATACCAGCAGTCTGTGCTGTATGCTGCTTTTTGTTCCTAAATAAAATGTAAACGCAAAATAATAATCACAAACAAGCTGAGCCATTTTAGAGAACATTGTAATTATTCACAGAACAGATTCAACACAGATCTGGAGCCTGGAGATGTGTGTGTGTGTGTGTGCATTTATACACATCCTTTTCATTTTCCTGCTTCCTGTCAAATAAGTTTGACTTAAAAAAAAAACAAAAAAACCCAGAAACCAAATTATCTTTTTTATGTCTTGTCACTTTTTAATTAAATATTCCGTTGACGTGTTCTGTTTTTCTTTGGTCTATCTGATTTATAAGTGAGAACAATGACAGTTGTGTGTTTGTGTGTGTGTTAACAGTATGAGTCACAGCACCACAGTCATACTGGTAATTAGCAGGCTAATCCAATTTGTGAAAGAAAATTCAATTTATTCCTCTCTGATTACTGTGATGCTTTCGTTTCTGTGCTGATGAAACCAACATGTGGGAGAGAAAAATGTAGAAAGAACTCAAATATTTTAAGTGAACAAGATCAAAATGACTGGAATGACTTGAGTTTGACTCCATTCATCACAGCTCTGTGTGCTAATTTACAACATAAAGTTCACTTTCTTTCAGTGTTTAACTCAATAAGACAATATATTTAATTTATTAAAAGCTTGCTTATCAGTTCAACTCTTGCTGCTGAGTAAAAACCTAGATAAACATCATTTAAACATTATTCAAGTCATCCAGCGAGGATTTTTATTTTATTATTCTGGATGACTTGAGCAAATATTTGAGGCGGGGACATTGTTGTCACACGAAGTCCTCTTCTACACCGACCTGTCCTACAAGTTAATAATTCAAACAAACATTGTTCTGTAAATAATCAGGTGTTGAACAGAAAATGAGTGAAAAAGAAGCCAGAGTTTCCCCCCCTAAAACATCTGAAAGATCTCCAGAAATCCTGAAGAAATTTGCCAAGAGTTAAAAGAAAGTCTGACTTCTTGGAAGGAGAACAGAAAGGAATCGATGTAGTCCAACCGTCCAATAAATATTAGCTGAGAGTTTCATCAAACTTTATTTAGTGGTTCATGAGATATTTTGCCAACACAAACATCATGTGCCTTCAGGTGATAATGAAAAATGGCTGCATGCTGCATTTCAGCTGTCTGCTGATATTTATTTAATCTCAAATCTTTCAGGAAGCAAAACTATTCAAACTGGCTTTTTGGCTCGTTCGTTTTCTCTCTGAACAAAACGATATTTATTAAAAAGCAAAAAAATATATAAGGGCATGTTGCTGGCATGTTCAGTATTCATAAATATGAACGCATAAAGTGACATCAGTAACTGAAAAAAGGAACATGATGCCTCAGTTTGCACAGGAGCAGCTCCATCAGCAGGAGGTCTGTGTGCTGCCCCCTGCTGGGCAGATGGAGGAACATCCAGCTGCAGCATGAGGGGAAGAAAAAAGTCAACATAAATTACACACTTCCATCTTGATGCTTTCATGATAAAAAGCTACACGCGTATTTTTTTACTGAGAGACTTGACCGGTTCGTCAACTCACTGTCACTTAAAAGATTAGACAGCTTTAAATAATAACTAAAATTAAAAATGGCGCTGAAATGTAAGTTAGTGCATTACTTGAAGAAAAATGCTCCCTGGTGTTAATCATTTCTTGCCCATGCAAGATGGAAATCTTTGCCCAAAAACTTACACAAATAGAAAATATCCAGAGCTGCTTGTTTTTTTTTAAAAAAGGCAGACAAACTGAGTGCTGAAAAATAAAGTTATTTTGAATTTGATGCATTAAAAAAAAAAAAAGGAGCAATTTGTTAGACTATAAGTAGATGGCAGCGTGTTACACCACATCCTTTGCTTACTCATTTCAATCACAGAAACAAGGATTTGAGCTACAATCTAATATGCTTGATGCAATTTTTTTTTTTATCCTGGAGGGTGTGGTCTCACAAAGTTTATAAAGACAAAAGATTTGATTAAACTATTTGTCCACCAAGTCTTATGGAGTCACATTTTTAGGACACCATCACCAGTCAAGGTACTGATCTGTTCACTCTGAGTTGTAACATGATCCCACAGCTAGGATCAGCAAATTGGGATTAGTAAAAAATATACATTTATGCCCTCTTAAAGACTCTAAAGACCTTTTATGGAAATTGGGGTTTTTGCGTTGGTTTGCTGTTAGTGTAAAACTAAACATTTACAGTGAGATTTGAAAAATCTTCCAGGATGAGAAACCTTAAGAGGAAAAAAAGGGAAAAAGCCACCATTCTTTTTAAATTGTTCTCCTGATCTATATAAAATCTCTCATTAGATCAAAACTGGTTAAACTCTGACATGAAAATGTTATCTTCATCAGGTTAAATATTAAAATATTTGAGTTAATTCTGTAAACGCTGACACTACAGCCAATAACTTTAAACTTTATTGAGCAAAAAACACCTATAAGATGTAACAATACCACATAAATGACAACTATAATTTAATGTACAAATAATCTGATAAGGGTGTGGAGTCGCTGAGCATTTAGAAGCCGGTATGAACGTGAAAAAGTTGCAGGTTAGGCATTCTCGTTGAATAAACTGAACGCCCGAGAGCGACCGCGAGCTCAAGGTCGTCCGGTGAAGACAGATGACGCGGGACAACGACTGAATGAAATAAAATGCCTTTTTATTGTTCAGCCGTGTCAGAACCTCGTCTCCGGAACAAACACAGCAGGACTACAACTGTTTGTCAACCTAGCTACCTTTGAGAGGACATAAAACCGGGTTTCATCGGACCACCAACGATAGCGTTTAGAATTTTTCTATCAGACATCCAATGATAGCATACAAAATAGTTAACCTACCAGTGATACTGTATATAAAACACTTGTCTCTAGATTTATCCCCAAATCCACCCGCAATTCTTTTTTTACCCCATATCCCTCTTTAGAACATTTGACACTGACATATTTTATGCTTAAACAAGCACATATTAAGAGTGCATAATTCTCCATTTTTGAGATTATATAAAAAAACTACACAATGTTACACTTTAAGTCAGAGTACATTTCAACTGATTATTAGTGTTCTACACATTCGACCATAACCAAAGGAACATTGTATAATATCACTATAACTTAACACTACGTGTAATATATGTTATAAAAAAAAAAGAAAATTACAAATGATTAGCATTGAAGAGAAAATAAAGATGGCTAGTGTGAAGGCAAGCTGGGTCAGTACCATAACAGATAATGAGTAATACAAAAAAGAAATAAAAAAAGAATAAGAAAAATAGAAAAAAAAAAAAAAAAGTTGATAATACAGGCAAAGCTAAACATATGTGTTTCACACTTAAGATCAACCTCATATGCACTCATTCAATCAAATAGATCACCTGCTCTCATCTTTGACGCTTGGAAATTCTTTACCCTCTCGGTTCAACTTGCTTTAACAATCCTGTGGCAACCATCTTTATTTTCTGGTGTCAGGCACTTTCCAAGACCCCCTCTCTCCCCCCCCCCTCTCCTTTTACCTTCAATTCTTTACAGGGCAATCATAATGCTGTTTCAGACAAGACAGGACAGCCACGATGCAGGTTCTATTAGAAAACAGCTGCAAAAAGAACAAAGAGAATCATATTCGTGTGCTGGAATACATGGAAAAAGTAGACTTTTCCCCTTCTTTAGCTATGAGCTGGTGACTAAGAGGTTTTGTGGTGCAGCCTACCAATCCTACAGGTCGGTGTCAAACCAGGCCAGCTGGTTGCTGTCCATCAGTTCCTGGGTGTGGCCAAGGTCCGGCAGAGGATCGGTGTGGTGGCCCAGGTCGGGCAGCGTGTCAGCGTGGTAGTCGGCACCTTCCATCATGGGGTCCAACAGGGTGTCCTGTCCGTAAGCTGCCGGATAGGCCCGATACGCTCCGTCTGAAAGATAAAAAAAAGTTACAGCTCGTGTTAAAAAAAAAAACTACATCATAAGATTTCACTTGCTAATAAGGAAGCAGGGTAACTTTGTCTTGGATATTTATATTCTCAGGGTTTTGTATTTCCTGTGTAACTCAGCTGAATAAAGATGAAAGCATCAAAGTGGCACCAAACGATCAGCTGCATTTAAACTTATTCAACTATTTAAAACCACAGAAATGACAGCATCCGTTATAAAAATGACCATACTCACCGTCTTGTCTGTAGGCCAGTGGGTCTCCCTGTGCTCCCATATCTAACCCCAGGTCTCCAGTCTATAATAAAGCAAACAACAATGACAAAGCTGCTGTATGGCCGATGTTAGCCTTTTCTTACAGTAGATCCCATTGCGAATTTTAAATATAGGACTGGTGCCCTAATATAAAAGACATGAATGATGGTTACATACTCATGTTTAGTAAAAAAAGACCTTACATGTTTACTGATGAACAGCCATCAAACTTCAACTCTGAAAAAAACCATTCAACTAAAAAGCCCCCAAAACAGTATATTTTTGTTTGCTTTTTACAAGCCATAAAAAGCAACCTCTTCAATGTGTTTTCAGCAGCGAGTTGCTCCTCCGTACAATTTGTGTAAAACAGTGTACATAAGCCTTCAAGAGGAAAAAAAAAAAAAAAACACCTTTTTGCAGTATAATCAAAATGCATAAGCTGCTCAGATTTGCGTTTATGCATTTCGGATATTTGAGCTCTTTTATACAAATCTGTGTCGGCACATACGTCGTTCCAGGCCATGGGCTCAGTCCTGAACAATGAGCTGGTCAGCTCCACGGAAAGACGCTTCTTGTAGTCCTGGGGTTTGTCCTCCGACATGCGGAACAGGACGGCCGCAGCATAGGTTGCTGCAGAGGAGCACAAAACACAACGCGAGTCAAGCGACCTCGACGTTCAAAAGGCGAGCAAACTGGATTTCTGGCTGCGCGCGCTCACCGACGCCCTCGTTACGAGAGTGCAGCAGCTCTGTGAGTGGCGCGGTGGCTCCCTCAGCTTCAATGGCCTCGGCGGCCTCCTTGTCTTGGGCCAGTTCACACAGAACACCCGCTGCGACGCGCTGGATGTTCTCCACCGGAGAGTACAGCAGCTGGATGCAAGAACAAACGAAACCAGCTGAGCACGACAGATCCGAGGGGCACCAAAATGTGCAGGATAAACTAAATTCTGATCTGAAAAAAGAATCTGGGTTTGGTTTTTACCTGGACAAAGAGTGGAATGGTGTTAAGCCCTCTGATGACAATTCGGTTGTGGACATCCCGGGCCAGGATGTGCAGAGCTCCTGTGCACCCTTCGACTATCTCCTCCATGCGCACACCCTCCTGGATGTGTTGAAGGAAATTTAAGAGACAACCCACAACAAACAAATAATAAATTACAATTTGAAGAGCGTTACACACCACGAACTGCTGCTGGTTGCCTCCCATGCTCGTACGCCTCTGGGTGTCCTGATGAGCTCTGACGAGCAGTTGGACCAGGCGGGGGATGGCACCCTGTTCCCTCAAAGCACTGTGATTGGCCGGGCACAGGGCCAGGTTGCGAATTAGACCAACTGTTGCCTTGAGAGAAGAACATTGCATTTTTTTTTTTACTTATTTGAAAGTAATTTCAATTATTTATGACTGTATTAGAAAATGTAACCTAAAAAAAAAAAAAAGGTGTCTGAAGGAAATGTTACCTTGATTAGTGGCCAGTGGGACGGAGGGTGCAGCAGTTTGACAACCACAGGCAGGCCATAATGAAGGCGCACAGCATTCTGGGCCATCTCAGCATCCTGGTGGCGGGAGGTCAGGTGACGCAGGGCACAGACCGCTGGCTCTGTGATGTCCTCTCTGTCACCGGCCCGAAGTACAGTTCGCACCAAAGCCTCGATACCGCCGACCTAATGAAATCATGCAGTACAACACAAGCTCTACGGGAACACCTGGATCAGGTTCTACATCATTTCTCAAAAGAGGTCTGTGTGCAGCACATACCTGGCAGACCATAAGTTTGTTGCTGTAATTGTTGCAGGTCAGGTTAGAGAGGATGCCAGCAGCACATGTGACCACGTTAATGTCGTCACTGGCCAGCAGCTGGACCAGGGTGCCCAGGAGACCCTCCATCCCCTCCTACAGAGACGAGTACAAAGTTCTCCATTTTTAATCCTTAATGTTTTCCTTTTCTACCAAATTAAAAGCAACACTAAACTTGGGTCTTGTGAAACTGAAGAAAAGAGTTATACCTGTTTGGTGGCAGCATCTGAGAGATTCCTTAAAGTCCAGAGGCAGTTCTGGACCAGACGCTGGCTCGGATCGGTCAGATGTAGACCCAAAGCCTGCATGCCACCTACAGTCAAATTCACTGCATTAGAAGACCCCATACTGTGACTGTCACAATTTTAAAACAGACAGTCCAGTAATTGCTCTAATAGGGACACTGCACGAGTTACATATGGACATACTTATATTACATCGTTTCATTAGTACTTTTACCTTATTACTACGCATGTACCAGGAGTATGTACGTACCAGCTTCTACAATGGCTGGCTTGTTGCTTGAGCAAACAGACAGCACTTTGAGCACCCTGCTTGTGGTCCACAGCAATTTCTCATATGTGAAGGTCCTCATGATGTTCACCAGGGCTTGGGGACCACCGCTGGCCAGAATGATCAGCTAAAAACAAATACAGTCTTATGTCAGGCTGAATAATGTTGCCAGCCAAACAGAGTACGGCCAAGAAAATTTAATTAAGTGCATGTAAAGATAAGCTGAATTCCCTGTACCTTGCTTTCCTGGTTGCCATATGCCAGGATCTGGAGACAGTCAGTAGTTATTGCCAGGAACTTGACATTGGTGTTAGACAACAGAGCTACCATCTTCTGCAGCCCCCCAGCTAGGCGCACTGCCATTTTGGCCCCTTCCTGATGCAACAACAGGTTGTGCAGTGTGGTGATGGCGTAGAACAAAACGCTGTCCACCGGCGAGCTGAGTAAAAATCAGACACAAAATCAGAGTAAATATTTCTCCTTAATACCTGCCGAACAGGCCAAATTATAACCTGGATCCCGATCTACACAAAAGCTTTTATGAAAAGGAGGTAGGTCTTTTATGCTCCTCACGCCAACCTGCACTGAAAGCAAGGTATTGTGAGTCCAGGTGCAAGTTCAATCACACACATGCGACATCCCAACAGGTCCCAACCTGCCGGGGGAGTCAAGTGTTTTGGCTGCAGGTTTTCGGCTTTTTTATGAGCCGCTTTCACACACGAACACTGGGGGATGTTCGGCAGACTGCGCGGATGGTTTTGTTCAAAATGATTATCCCGCAGTTCACAAGCGTTTCAAAGTGTGGAAAAAAATGGAGGGATAGCCTCTACGGCGCACAGGAAACAAGACAAGATGCAAAAAGTAGGCGTAGAAAAAAATACTGTTGCAACATGTTCAGATTAGCAGTTGAAACTTTGCTCTGTTCAGAATAACGCCACATAATTAATGCATCTGCAACAAACATGAGCAGAAGGACAGCAACATAAAAGGTCGGCAGCAAAGAGAATAAAGCAGCAACAATGCAGCACATTTTGCTGCAATGTTTCCCCCTCACCTGCTCAGTGCTAAATGACTGCAAGAAGATCAAAATCAAAGCTGCGGACATTTGCGTTTTCACACTACATTCATAGGAACCTCGAAATCGTTTCAGGAAAAAAAACAAAAAGGCCTTAATCTTTTGTGTTTGACTTCACCGTTTTCAGATTGGCGTTTGAAGCATTTCAATCAGCAAGAAATTTAGCTGTTCAAGTTGCTGCTTATGTGAGGATTCAGACAAGTTAGCATTTTAGCTGTGCTGTATGATGAACATAATGCAACATATATTGTTTTAACCTAAAACAAATATAGAGGATAACCACAGAGAACAAATACAAGCTGCTAAGAAATCCAAAAAATAATTTTCTTATCAAACCACTAACAACTATCAGATTTCTGTCATAAGAAGCCCTAAATAACATCCAGTGTTATGTACATTCTTGCCTTAAGCTTTAAAGCAGACATCCTTTCACCGTTTGTACACAAAATCAGCAACATAACCCTCTGCACGTCTCACCCCAGCATCTTGACCAAGGCGGGGATGCCACCGGATTTGAAGATCGCGAGGAGCCCCTCGCGATGGTGGGAAAGGTTGTGCAAGGTGCCGGCGGAGCAACGGGCGGTCTCCACATCGCCGGTGTTCTGCATGGCGCGGACGACCGCCGAAACCATCTGCGGCGAGCGCATGAGGGCATGACGCGACGCCTCCTTCTTCGACAGCTGATGCACCATCACGGCAGCTTTGTTGACGACGACCTAAGTCAGAAGGTCAAGAAGTGAATACAAATTGCTTTGCATCGGTGTAATAAGTTAATCGTCTGGTACTTGTGGGGGATTTCAATGTGATGATTTAGGTGTCTGTTCCAGTACCTGGTCTTCGTCATTAAGCAGTTTGGTGAGCTCAGGTATGGCTCGAGTGGCCAGCTCTGCATCATCCTGATAGTTAATGAGGTTCACCACAGCATGCTTCAGCATCTGAGAGGGCTCTGCCAGACGTTGAACTGCCGTCGGATTGGCAGCATCCAGCTGGGTGGGTGGAATCTGAATGCCCTCTTCCAAAGTCTCGGGGAACATAGCAGCACGCACACGCTGGGCCCGAGTCATGGCATAACCCTCAATGTCTAAAAGAAATTTAAAAAATAAAACACTGAGGCTAAAAAAGCAAGACCTCACCAAATTATTTGTTCCGTCTTATAAGGGACAACCACTTATAAGAAACAATTTTACAGTAAGATAATCTGCCCGTATTCGTCACGTGTGCTGCACCAAAATCTTTTCAACTTGTTAAAGGTCTCAGCTCACGTGGGGAAATCTCATACCTGTGGCCTCAGGAGTGAAAGGCTGGTTGAACTCCCAGTCGTACAAAGTCGGATCATCCTCCTCAGCATCAGGGTTGCCCTTGCCGCTCAAAGATGGCGCTGTGGTGGTGACGCCTGACTGGATTCCTGAATCCAGATAGGACTGCTGCTGCCACTGGTTCACGGCAGCCTTACTGTCCCCCATAGCCATATCCAGCTCCATCAAATCAGCTGCAGACAGACAGACGGCCAAAAGTTAAAAAAATGAACAAGTAACTTCACAAGAACAGTAATCCTCTGCCAGTCTACCAAGCAGACACAGTTTGAGTAATGTCCGTGTCTGCTTGGTAGTCTCCATTAACAAGTTTAGCACTGCTCAAAAACACCAGAGGCAGGTACAGATGTTCACAGGAGCATGTGGAACATGTCGTTTTCTAATACAGATGCAAAAAAGAAGCTTTGGACTAGATGGGTAAAACAAGTTTTCCTCTGCGTCTCGTATCTTTGATAACGGCTCCACATAAAAGCTTGTAAGCGTCAATTTCCAAAGATGTTCCCCTGATGCTCTATTTCCTGACTAGAACAACAACAAAAAAAACTTCAGATATAAACAATAATGGAAACTGTGACTTGTGTTTTCCTTCGGTCCCACAATGCTTCAAATGTTGCCCCAACTAATTTACATAAATCAAATCTAATACAACATGCAGTGAGCATAAAACTGCTGCGTTCCTCTCACACTATTTATTTTTACTTAAAGAAAAAGTCTTTTTTTTTTTGGTACTCACACTGGGTAGCCATTGTTCTTGCCTGCCCTCAGCCCGCACAGCAGATATGTCTGGGGGAAGAAGGAAAAAAAAAAAAAGAAAAACACACGGATAAAACAACTTAAACTCCCTCAGTTTGGGGGGAGTGGGGAGGAAAATTAAAAAGGCCGTGGCTTAACCGTGATGCTTTGGTGATTCTCAATTAAAATCGCCCGCCTTCTTGATCTACCTTCACCTAGATCTCCACTCGCCTGCCTGCCTGCCTGCTTGCTTGGCCAGCTAACGTAGACATGCGAGGAGGGGGGGTGGAAATGCCGAGCCTCCACCTCAAACCGAGAGAGCAAAGCGGTGGGTATTTCCAGGCCAGCACGAACACAATTCACCATTCAGCGGCTCACAACATCAAAGGCATATTTCTCACCGCCCCCCTCCCCCCTACCACGGCCAAGTTCCGACCTAGCTGCCGCTTGGGTTTCAATGAGACACAACCCCCCCACTCGTCCTCCGCCCGCAATCACTTCAATGACTCCTCCTCTCATGGTGGTTCAAACTAACAGAATAACAAACTGGCCTCATAATCAAGCAAAATGTCCGGCTAACGGGCGAACCCCCCCTCCCCTCCGCCGTTCACCCTATTAATATTTACCGGCTTGTGTAATTCAAACACCGTGCGCTAGCAGGAGTTAGCTGCCAGCTAACAGGTTGGCTAGCTCATCTCGGAGGCTAACCTAACGTGCGTAGCTAACCTCTCCGTCAGTTAGCTAACTAGCTAACATAAACAATCAGCGGCTCGGGAGGTTTGGACAACTGGTTAACAGCCCGCATGGTTTGTTCTGATATTTTTCCTCCGGGGTGGCGGAAAAAAATAACTACTTCATTATCGGAATCGTGACACTAAAATGATCCCTTAGATTTTTTTTAATTCAGGTGTGATTAGCGTATAAAGACGTATAAAAAGTAGATCCAGGCGCCACCGTACAAAAACTGCTAAGCTGCCAGCCGAATCAGAAAACCCCACCGGAGCACCCCTCCTTAGCCAAAGATGATTTTTTTCCTTTGGTAAAGCATGCATCGACACGCCGTAAATGCCCCACACGGTGTGTACGCTAAACGTACTGCCTCTCACCAGAGTCGAGCGGGTCCTCCGTGGCTTTTGTCGGGCGAGAAATCCCCTTTCTCGTGGCTGAAAATAGTAAAAGGACTGTTAGGTGAACCACCCGTCCTGGTCCGAACCACACCCGCTGCTGCGCCGCCGAAGATGTTGCTTCCGCCTGCGCGATCGAACACCAAGATGGCGAAGGGAGAAAATACGGTATTCTGCCGCACTCGGAAAAGTAGAGCGTCTCCCCCTAAAATAAGTTTTACGGACGCCGACATTTTAAACGATTTCTTGATAGTTGCACCTTATTTTTTATTACAATAGCTTGCCGTTTCAACTCTAACTCCTTGTAATGGTGGCAGATGTGCTGAAAATAAAGATGAACTAGAAAGAAACGAGATTTATGAGGTGCTGTGACTTGACTAAAGGGTTAAAATTAACGTTTCCCATAATAGCATGAAGGACCATTCACACACCTGGACACAATTAAATTAGGAGTTATTTTCCCAAATGACAAAGCTAAGGAGGCAAATTCATTGATTTAGAAATAATGAATAGTCTTCTGTGCAATTTATATTGTTAGGCTCAGAACAGTTGTTAAAATAGTCTGGTGCTTATGATGCATTTTAATATTTATTAGTATTTATAGTAATATAACTGGAGTTCAATGTTTCTGTGACAGTTCAGCAACCTCTACTGTTGTCACTAATGCAGTCACGCCGAGCATTTGCATGAGAATTCTTAGCAATGAACACATGCAGGAATGACAATGAAACAACTAGAAGGTCCAGTTTGAGCCAATAAACAGCGGGTGTTGTGCACGTTCTCCTGTACGGTACACGCCACAAGCCAGAAAAGGGTCAAAGTCCAAAGTGGTGTTGAGAAACACGTTGCTGGAACTGCAGGAAATGCAGGCGGGAACTTTATTACCAGGAGCTATACCACAACGAAATTTTTGCAGAATTTTAATATCTGTGTAGACAACAAACAAATAAAAAATCTGTTTTCTGTATCTTTTCAGATTTCCGTGCCAGCTGCTGACATCAACACTTTGGAGTAAAACTATAAAAAGCTTCAGCCACCGTCCCAGTTCCATCTGTAAGTCGGCGCCGGAAAATCAGAATGCCAACCGGGAGCGGCTATAAATGGCACAGACACGGTTCACACTCTTTGCGGTTGGTCACGCGTCGTTTATACAAAATCCTCTGCCACTAAAAGCCCTGACCTGTCCAGGTATGGATTTGGTATTAAACCCAAAGAGTTGTGCTGTCTGTTTGGCACCAAACAGTATAATTTAGTTGTTGTTTTTTTTGGTTTGTGTTTGGTGTTCCACTATTATTTTTTTAGTTGTGCATATTATCCTAAAAGCCTGCTGTCAGGAAGTACCATTTTCACAAAAGAGCGTGTTCTTAGTCGGGTTTCAAAGTTTAGGTAGGTGAGCAGTAGATCCCTTAGAATGTGAAGATCCATTCTAAGGCATCACACAGCTTATCTGAAAGACATCCTGAGGCCTCGTTTCCCCCAGGTACATGACCCACCAACATCCATGTGTCAAAAACAACAAAATATGACTTATTATATTCAGCCTTCTTTGCATTTGCTTTGTGGTTCAATTCTGAAGCTGTAAACACAAGCATCATGACTGTTCTCTCAACAAAACAAACATTTTAAGCTGTTTGAGCTACAGTAACACGTGTATCGTATTAAACGCAGACTTTACTTTTTACTTGCATTAATGAACCCCGGCGTGATAGTTACCTCTTCGTTGTACCTGCTTTTTGTTACGCCTTAAACAGTGCAAAAACATACGTTTAATAAGAGTTGCAAGCCATCCCTCAGCGTCTCTTCACCACAGAACTGGTAGTGATCGCAGTCAGCTACCAAAAGGAGCTTTTTTTTAAACTTTTACAATATTCGCACTTTTATTCATAATGAGAGGAATTAAAAACAAAAAGGAGAAGGAGAAGCCAAGTGAATCCGAATAAATACACCTTTTTATTTGACTGATTTGACAGATCTGATTATACAAATGCCAACACAGAGCTCTGAAATAACAGGACCAATCAGCGAGACAATGACTGTACATTCTTGGAGTGACCCTCCCATATTCTGACCCCCCACCCCACCCCGTCAGCGGTAACTATGTAATTTGCTAGTGTTATTTGTTTTTTTCTTCTGTACAAGTAAAGCTCAGCTACCCACCCATCCACCCACCCTCTGATATCCCCTCCCTGTTGGGTGCTCGGGTTCGAACTCGATGCAGCACCACAACAAGGCGTCTGGGGCCAATTACGGAACAGGGCGCCATGATGAACCTTCATGCTTGAGCAGCGGGTTTAGAATTTTTGTTGTGTATTTCAGACACGTTTGAGCTGTGTGGTCGAGCAGATGCTGCTGGTGTATTAACAGAGTGTGCGCACTTTTGTAGTGTATGAGTATGGTAATGTTCGTTGTCATTTGGTTGTAATGCAGACCGCCCAAAAATCTCTCGTCAAATGGGTCTAGGTGGAACCTTCCCGAATGATCCCCCTCCCCCCCTTTCACTCTTGCATCACACACACACACACACACACACACACACACACACACAAATACTGGTAAATTTTCCCTTCATCTTAAAAAAAAGGACTATTTGCATGTTTGTTTCAGAATTGTTTTTGTTTTGTTCTCGGTCTCTTCCTCCAGTCAAACACGACTCGCCTCACACACATTAAACACGCAGTCTTCCCTAAATTATCTAAGTGCAGTTTCTTCCAACATGCGTCCTATAGTAAAAACACTAACTGTACCATCACAATAAATGGATGGATAAAACACCCTGACTTTCATTCTTGCAACCATTCTTCTTCAGCCAACCATCTCACTCCCTCCAGTGGTCCCCTTATCCATTTACATGTACTCCCATGTAACAGTGACAAATATTTCTCCTTGGTGTAACAGCCGCAAAGAGGGGAAAAAAGGGGTTTGGGTGGGTGCAGGTGAAGGAAGGCATGGAGGGGGGAAAGAAACGTTGAGTTCTTCTCAAGAAGAAAGTGAAAGACAAGGAGGTATAAATGTATGTCCACCCCTCCGTTTCCCCTGGATCTTTACGATGAAGTGGAAGTTGAAGGTGGAGGGGGGAGAAAGGGAGGTGGACGGTGACTGAGGCGGAAAGGAGCGAGGAGGGGAGGAAGAGGAGAGAAGGGGAGCAGGAATGGAGTGCGTTGGTCTTCATGTGTCCTGGCCATCTGTGGCAGGGGCGTCGTTGGCATTGGACAAGTCTGAGTCAGTTTCCCGGCTGGATATGCGGTCCAGCTCTGCCTGGACGTCGCTCAGGCCCAGCTTCGAACCTGAAAATGGCATTTGTTAGTGCTACCCTGGAGGAAAACAACAAAAAGCCAAAAAAAAAAAAACTAAACCCATGAGCAGCTTAGCCAGTGCGGTGAACGGCAGTACATTTTCAGCCACGGTGCGATGAGCACAGAAGCATGTGCACATGATTAAAATAAGAGCCGGGAGAAACAGTGATCATCATTAAAAATGAATGAGTATAAACACTTGCACAGTTTCAGTATTGTTAATTAGGCCATTTTTCCCCATTTAATCCGAACATTTCAGAAGGCTGCAGCGTTCTCAGTGGTCTCATTGTGTCTCGTCTCATTTGGAAAAGAAAGAATAGTCGTTCTACTCGTGCTGATGTTCAGGAAAACAGGAGCCACGGACGAAAATAAGCCACTGTAGGAGAACTGTAGGAGAAATTCATCAAAAACCTATACTGCGATACAAAAGAGGCTAAATGAATTAACTTTGAAAGGATTATTGTTTTATAAATCATGTTATTTCTATTTTGATAGGACAAAGTGTTCATGTTCAGGTTACATATTTAGAGAAATGCTAAAATTAATAATGCTTCATGATCATTCTGAATGAAATACATGTTTGCATTTTTTATTCAGAAGAAGCCTGCAAAAGTACGGGCTCACAAGCTTAAACGCTGAAATAAAACTAAATATCATTTCAACATGAGAAGAATTTAGGATTTTTACTGGGGCTTGTTAGAAAATAATAAAAAGGTTAGGTAAAATTAATTCTGAACCTGCATTAAACACTGACCTCTTCTCCTTCCATGTCTCAAACATCAGTACAACTATTTCTTCCTCTAATCACCTCTCTGGCCTTCCGTAGATAAAAATTCCTGATGCTTAAAAAGCGGTCGTGTTTTTAAGAAAAACGGAGCAAAACAGAAACAGTAGAAGTCACGCTGAGGTTAAAGAATAAGAAAAGCTTCACCGAGTAGTGGAAAATGTAGCAGACATTGCAAAAAAAACCAAAAACCAATCTGTCTCCTTACATTTCTGCCCATACTTTTTGACTTGTTTATATGCTTATCTGTATCTCTGCTAATTACAATGTTGAAGTGTAACAACGCTATTTATAGACATGCTGCCTGATTTCCTAGAAGCGTTCAGTTTTATTTTATTTATGTTTTTTTTTCATGAATTCTCCAGCCTATGGGTAATGATGGTGGTTTCCCCATTTTTTTTCTAATTTTCTTAAAATCCACACATTCAAGAGCAGCAAATGAGAGGTTTTAAGGGCTCAACATCTTATATGAATCTGCAATCTCTCCAGTTTCCACCACAACCTCTAGGTGGCGATATTGCACTCCTTCGCCCACCGTCTTTTCAGAAGAAGAAGAAGTCAGAGATTTCTCACCGGAAATTTGACACCGATTTTGTATCCTTGTGTGTCCCAGCGTGATAAATTATTCAAACATTGATCGCATCAAGTTCTCTTCACGCAGCATTTCTTGCAAACAAACATTCGTTTTGCTTTTCTTCTGTTTGTAGTTTGACTTTGAGGTCTTCTTTGTCTGTTTTATGTTTGGTGCCACCTTCTGAATGGGAGTTTCATCGGATGATTCAACCCATGAGGGTTTTGTGTCCACCGTCACAAAACCCTCATGAACATGTAAAGATGATAGCATTTAAGTCACGGGGGAGTTTTGTGATAAATTATAATGCGAATTAAGCTCTAGGGAGGCCCTCAAATCCCTAAACGCCAATGTTAATTTGTGGCAAGACTTCAAAAATGGAGCGCATCCAAGACAAGTAAAGACTTATCAGAACTAGAAGCTTTTTGTAAAAAGAAAGGGTCGTTAAAAAATCCTCTAAACAACATTTAAAAGACTTAGTTGTTGCTGAAAGTGTTAAACCCTGTGATACTTGGAAGTTTTTGTGTTGCTTATGATACATTTTTTCCCTTTTTCTGTCAATTTGAAATTAAAACACAGAAAAAAAAAAAGGCAAAACAAAAAAAATTAAAAAACGGATGCCCAAACCCTGCCTTACCAACGTCTCTGCACGTCAGCTTTGTTGGGCATTAAATATGTCAACTATAGCATAATAATAATATTTATCATTAATCCTTCATAATATAACATATGATAGATTTTATTCCAAACGTCTGTGGGATTTGACTCATGAAAATGGCAGCCTGGGTTCTAGAAATCTCACAGAAAATATCAGCATATTGCCTTTTTTCCTGTATCATGTGTAAATGTGAAATGATATCTTGACACTTTTGAACTCCCCAGCCTTTGTTAGAATCACATCAGATGCAGATGTTAGTGATGGGAAATGCAAGACAACATGCAAGAAATAAAAAAACAACACATCCTTCAAATAAAAGAGGAAAAATGAATTTTGGAGTGAAAGGGGGCAGGGGACCACATAGAGAAAAATGCAACAGCCTAAAGTGATCTATCGTGTTTTTAAACTCATCAAATTGGCAAATGAAAACTGAAATGAGACATAGTGTTTAAGTATAACTGAATGCTATTTTTTTCAGCAAGAAGTAAAATGGCTACAACAGAAGACTCGTTTCTCTTAGGATGCTGGAGAAAGGCTTGAGGCTCAGAAGATGGAAAGGAAAGGGGGTCGGGTGGGCGTCAAACGAATAAAACGTTTAAAGACAAGCGATAAAGATAAGAAATATTTTGCTCACACACACCTTACCGCGGCCAGCATCCTCTGACTAGTGCACACACACACACACACATTATGAATGGAGTTAACAGTGAGACTGGACAACAAACTATGAGCGTGGTTTAGGAGAAGACATACAAGTTATACGAACAGGCAAAAAAAAAAAAGATGGTGCTAAAATTGTTCGAAGATGGAATAATTCTCGTTTCTTTTCGAAGGGTTTTTGCTCATGTCTGGAGTGGAGAACAAGATGATGGATGGCAAATGAAAGCTTAAGTGATGAGGCGTGACTAAAGATGGAGATTCAGTCCTCAAACACAATTACATAACATGTCACTCTTTAAAAGAAAAAGAGAGAGAGAAAGCACTGCAAACAGCAGTTCTCACCTGACTTTCGTACAGTTCCCGGAGTATTGTTCCCACCACCTGGTGTCCCAGGCCCCCCTGTCCCTGCTTTCTTTGTCAGGAGGCTGTTGAAGAAGTTGGCCAGCACACCCTCGCTTGTTTGACCTGCAGCGTAAAAAGGGACTGCAGTTCAACAGCATGCAAACAGCAGCAACAGAGGAGCAGACGGAGGGGGGGGGCAAATACCTGACTGCGGCATGGCGTTTGCGACGTTGGCCGCTGCAGAGCGATTACTCGTCCTCGGGGAGCCTGTGGGCGCCCTGCTAGTGGTGTCCTATAAACCACAACAGTTTCGTTCACACACACACACACTGGAGGGAGGGTTTTCTTTTCATCTTACGAGCCAAGACTTGAAGGAAACAAATAAATAATAACAAAAAAACAAGTAACACTCACCACCGGTCGCCCTGCTGTCACAGCGGGCTGTTTGGCAAGCAGCGACTGCAAATTAGAGCACAATATGCACACTCACTCCAATTAGTACTTAATTAACATATCAAGACCCTGAAGTTAGATTTAATTTGTGATCCCGCAAGCAGAAAAGCAACTCGCATTGACTAAAACGGTTTCTGACCTGCAGCTTTACCAAGAACACCTGGTCATCTTCTGCCTGAATTTCCTTTTCATGAACAATCTAGGAAAAAAAACAAAAATGATTACAGTTTGATTCTATATGTTTTTGCAGCTAATAAAAGTTATTGAATAAACTGCTCACAATCCCCACAGGGATGTTGTATTATACTTTGAGTGATGAATGAAAAACTGTATATGATTTAATAACATTTTGTACCTTTCTGACAGGCGGCTTGACTATTACGTCCTCGTAGCTGTTATCTGCTTTTATCGTCTGGAAGTTCTCGTGAAGGATGGCGATCTTTTTCTCATTGTCCCAGCCTGACGGACTAGATGGAGGACACAGAGGGTCGCGAGTCAAACGCGGACGACTCTATGTCGCCTGGAATATACAAAGGACGAAGACAATCAGGCTTACATGAAGACTGCATCTCTCTCCACCACCTGAGCGGCACAGTGGAAGGGAAAGCCGTAGAGTCTGTGGACGAGATATTTGTAAAGGATGTTCAGGTTCTTCATCTCCTTCACTGACGTGTACAGCAAAGAGGCGCCGTCTGACAGGGCCGTCAAGGGTATTCCTTCAACAAAGTTGATCAAACGACCAGCATCGGTGTGATCCGTTAATGAAGGCGGAGCTTCAGCTAAACTGATTGCAGCAACGCAACAGTTCAAGTTAAACTGATTGACTAATGTGAACAAAACACTTGGAGCGATGGTCACTCAGTGTGCATAAGAAAAAAAATCCTGCCTCTGCACCAAACATTGTGCAGTGTTAGTTTGCACAACGTTGCGTTTCAAGGATACACTGCAGACAGAAACGTCTGATGTGGGACTGGATGAAGTCCAAGTGTTCATCTCTGTAGTCGTGCTCCTTCTCCAGGGTGCTGATGGCATCGCACTGAGGACAAATAAGGACACTCATCAGCTGTGAGCAGACGGGGAGTCCGTTTTAAGGTAAAAGTTACAGATGGAAACCCACATCTGAATGCTGTGTGTGCGTACCTTGGTGCAGACCACCACCACTGGTATTCCCAGGTTGTGTGTCAGAGTGTTGTCGCCTAACGGCAGCAGTATGCTCTCCTCCTCTTCACTCCTCCTCTGTGGTGTGCCATCCTCTCCACTGCCCGGCTCTGTGTACTCCTGAAACTGTTTTACAACTGCAAACAAAAACGAATGGCGGTTACGCTTTCAAAGCATGGGTCGCAAAAGGGCCCACAGAAGTGATTTTGTTTTCACTCATCAAGGTAGCGTTTGTGCATAGATGCGGTTTTTTCTCTCCCCGCTAGGAGGTCTGACGGCTGTCCGTATGACTCACTTTTGTGCTCGAGCTCCCGCAGCTTTTCCGGGGCGACTCTGAGTTTGTCGATGTGTTCCCTAGCAACGGCAGCCCACTTCTGAAGAGAGTCCAGGGCGTTCCACGGCCGTGACATGTCAACCGTTATCAGCAGCAAAGTGTTCTCGATGGAGTCCACCGGAACGGCAACTCCCTGCAGACCTTTATGGTAAAGGTCTCCGTCCAAGACCCACGCGTTGCACCTGGTGTGGTCTGAACAAACACAGGCATACGCAAACCAGGCCAAGATTATTGTACGCAGTCAACTATTACTGATACTAATCTATTTAGACAACTCTATTAGTCACAAGAAGAGCGACAAAAGTTAGAAATTTATATTATAAACTGCAGACAGCTGCTGTTTTACCGTCAACGTCATCATCGTGGACGCTGAAGTAGAGATATTCTAGGCCACGTCCTTTCATGTACTCCTCAACCCCCTGCAGCCTCGCAACCAAGGTGGTCTTCCCTGAGCCCACCTCACCTAAACATAGAAAATAAGTAAATAACATGAAGTAAACAGGATCCAGCCAATAAAACAAAGCCTGCTTTTTATGCAACGTGTCAAACCTAGTTTTAAAACAACCAAAACCACTTGGATTTTCTGTAAAAAGGTTGCCAGCATTCACCACCTTCTTTGTATCTAATCCTCAAAACACATCAATATGAATTTATATTAAAAGATAACATTTTGAGCAGAAACCTTTACCTTTGCTCTCAACACTGAGATAAACATTAACAAATGCACCATAAAGCACCCTCACCTTGTGTCTTGCTAGAAAAGAAAGAAGAACAGGAGCATTTAAATCTTGAATAATTAGAATACAAATAACGATAGTGAGCAAGAAATGCTTTTGGGTTAAATAGAAGTATAAAAATGAGTCCAACTAACCTGGTAGTCAGCTTTATAATTATCAGAGCTGTGCATATCCGGGTTAAAAACAATAAAGAAGCTACATTTCCTGTCAATTTTGAACACTGTAATTGTCCACATGTTTACAGATCAAAGTGTCTTAAAAAAAGAAAACTGCACAGACACTAAAGACGAGATGAGACTTTAAAATGGCTTGCTTTTTTCATAAAGCAATCATAAACAAAAAGATCAAGTTTACTGATATGAGTGAAACTTTATGCGAACAGCCAAAATAATAAATGGACTACATGCCGTATGAAAACGTTCCAATCTGTCTGAATGAGGGATCAGTAGCTGGGACAATGCAGCGTACATCTGCAGACGTTTGTTTCTGCACATGTCCAGACATTATCGCTACACTAGAAGCAGACAGCATGACAGTGTCACTGTAGGGTGTTTATCAGGTCAACTCTACGTCCAATCTTTCCATATGAACCGGAGTCGACGGGAGGACTCGATGCGTTAGAGCTCAGCGTGTTGTCATGGACGCACGCAGTCACGCTTAACAAAAGGTAACCCACTCTCTGATCATCTGAACAGAGGAGCTGGTCGTGGATTATCCCAGGGGGACGTGTGGACAGTGTGTTTTATGTGCACGTGGACATCAGCAGGACAGACGAGACAGTCTCTCTGCTTCATTCACATGAAGCCTCCAGACAAAAGGAAACCCACTAACTGCTTTTTTGGTTATGGCAGGCTGTTGTAACATATAATTAAACAACACAGCTTTTTCAAAGACATCATTAACTGCATTTGCCTTAGTCAAAATGGCGTGCTTAATAGTGGCTTTAAAACGAAAGATATCTAAAATAACATTTCTACAAACAGTTATAAGTAAAGGTATATACAGGAGAGATTGTATTAATACTGAATTTTAAATACCCTAAAAGTTTAAATGACTATTTTGATATTTTGCATCTAGACTGGGTATGCAGATACCCATAATCCAATTTTTCCCAGTCAAAAAGAGCATTTGAAATACCTAAAGAAGCTTTCTTTCTTCCCACAATCAACATTTTAGATACTTCCAAGTCATTCTTCCTTTAGGACCAATAATGTGTCTTTCCATTTCATGTGTATTGGACTTTAGAGCAGTCTTCCTGTTTATATTGAACGTTGCGGATACCTGAGGGGTTTTTACCTGGAGAAACTCACATTTCAGAGAGTGTGTTGTCTTCTATAATGTGTTACTAGTCTTAATTTTAACCTCAAAATATTAACATACGTTAAAATTATCTATTTAGATCATTGGAATTACACTGTTGCTACTTGATCTTTTATTTGCTCATACCTGTAATTGCTTTATACCTTTTCGTAATATACATGCTGGATATGCTTAATGATATTTTTTGAGAGTTAAAATGTTCACAAATGCATTGTCTTTGCACAGCAGTTTCCCAGTGGAAACAACAGTTTTATTTGTTTATTTATGTATTATAAGGTTATTTCTCCAAAGCAAAATGCCATGACTTTTTAATTGTGATTGCATGTACCTAAAAATGTGTGTTTCTCAATGTAAAAAAAGTCAGCTATCCAGATTGTTTATCAAGTATATCTGGAGCCAAAAGCCAAATACGCATGAATGGGAAAATTGACAGTTTGTTCTAGAAATAATATTTGTTGATTGTGGATTAAAAAAAAGAATGGCTCCCTATTAAGCCATTCGCTTTGACTAACAAGAAGTTAATTGTGAGTTTTGCATTATAAGACACTGTTTGACTATTATATGATAAACCGGCTTGCCATATGTATGTGTTTTCTCCCTGGTCCTCTCAGTCATCCTCCTCCTATTAGCTGCTGCTAGCATCTCTGGATGCTAGAATGACTTGCAGGCTTTGAGAGAGGCTCGGGTCGGTCTCATAAGATGATGAGCTAGTCTGAGTCTCTGTGTGTGTGTGCACCATGAAAATACACCTGTCTCCGCCTCTCCTCAGCGGCAGCCAGAGGCTCAAAAACAAAAGCACCAGAGCCAGCTAGCTAACCCCACCGAGCAGAATTAAGCCAAGCCATCAGGATGAAACGATGAGCAGGTCCCGGGTTTTAGCCAGGAGGGTCGCCGCAGACTGATACCCACCCATGACCAGGACATTTTTCCCACACGGTAGCTTGGATCTTGAATGGGTTGACACCTCGCTCAGGATGGTGGACCTGCAGACAGAGCAGCCCCCTCGTTACAACACAGCCGAGCGAGGCTCGTTTCGCTCATTCACAAACAATGACTGACGAGCGAGGAGCTAAAAGCGAGGCTAGTGCCCTCCATTCAGTCCGGTGCTGATGCTAGCTAGCCTCATTAGCATGCTAGCTGTCAAACCATCCTTTTCCCACAGCGAGTCTTCCCCCCACCCCACACCCCACCCAGCGCGCGCTCTGAACGCCACAAACAAGCTTTTAAAAAAAATCTCATTTCCCACCATAAGTCCTGTCCGTCCTCCTCCTCCGGGTTGGAGCTCTCCGCCGCGCTCTTAGGTCCAGCTAAGGTGGAGGATAATAATGCACTCCTCCCTGAAGTCGCCATCTTCGCAGGGCTCGTAAACCTTAACGGGGCGCCCGGATGTAGCAGCGGCGGTGAGCTCAGTGAGGCTGGTGCGCCGCACAACGCGCCCGGGCCGGGGCGTGGTCCCCCCCGCCATCCCCGCCATCCCCGCCCGCCCCGCACGAACATCAAGCCCCTGCTTCAGACACGATGAGGTGGACCGGAAGCTCCGCACAAAGGTTAGAAACAGGTACCATGTCAGGGAGACATATCAGGTAGACACCTGTAGGGAGGCTTAGGGCAACAACACACGTTTTATTTATACACATTAGGGGCCCCCTTCCTGAACTAAAACCAATCTGAAAACATTTTGACAACCTTTAATCTATTTTTGCATTTATTCAAACAAATCAGATGATGATTGCGCTCTATGATGATGCCAATTATGAAAATAAAGTGTTTTTATGTCTTAAAATAGACTAAATAAACATAATCTAAAGCATTTTTCCCCAGGTTTTTGTGTTTTTGTTTGCCTGTAGGCAACATTGTACAATAACAGTGCAAAAATGAAAAAGATTAATATTTTGTTTAAAAACGTTTCTTTCATGCATGTGTATAATTCAATTGCTATATAGATAGGTAGATTGATTTTAATTATCCCATCCTGGGTAATTCTTTTCCCTTTTTTGCAGCAACAGACAACAATACAATCATCATCATCATAATAATAATATTAAGAAAAATAGTAAATGGACTGAACTTATATTGCACTTTTCCAGTCATGTTTGACCACTCAAAGCACTTTACACTAGTTCCACATTCACCCATTCGCACTGACAAGCGTTCACACATTTATACACCCATTCACAGATCGGTAGGCAACTTGGGGTTAAGTTGCCTAGCTAAGGAGCACATCAGCATGAGATAGGAGGAAGCTAGTATTGTCTTCTAATTATAAGACAACTACTCCAACCACTGAGCCACAGTCGCCCAGAAGGAGATGACTGAGACAGTGCAAGATGTTAAGTGAAACACAAAACGATTAAGATGGATGGTGCAAAACTCTTAAAATATACAAATAAGATTTAAAATGTGCATAAAACTGAGACAGCATTAACTGCATTCAGAGGTTACAGCCCTTTTGATTCTGTTACAAAGCGCTGTATATCCAGTGTGCGGTGGAGAGGATCCATTTCTTCCAACACCTCAAACTGGTCCAGTCTGCAGCCGATAATCGTGCTTCGGTGGCGCCGTCAGGTCACAATACGTAGCCTGTAGGTAACATTGTGCCGCTGCGGAGCAACCCGTCAAAATGAATGCCCTGAAGAGTCTGAGTGTAATTCTTCAAACTTTGCACAACAAGAAACCAGTGTCAAAGTTCACTGTTTGATCATCACTGCTTCATTCCAGTCATTTCCCAGGATGTGAAGCACAGATGAGTGAACCAGGTCTCTGTTGTGATTTCTAACCTCTTCCTCCTTGAATGAGGCTCAGTTAAGTCTGCAAATGAAGGAAAATGTCAGGAAATTAGAAGACGTGAAGACAGGTTACAATGATAGTAGAGTTTCTACAGATTATAGCCTGAAGTGTACTTTACTGCAACCAACATCCAGTTTATCTTCAATAAACTGCAAAGATCAAAACAAAATGATGATACAAACACACACTAACACAAGTTCATGCTGCTATGGTGATATTATAATGATTCACTGTTGCCTCAAGGCAACATATGCAATTTTTCCATAATGGCATGTTGCTGCCTTAGGGCAATCGTTGCATTTTTTAACAAGCTTCCATTATTTAATTAGCAAATTAATTGAATTAAACTATAAAAAAGAGGTTTGCTAAAACACTTAGTGTGAGCATGTTTTTAGATGGGAAAAAAGGGGCCAGGAAATGATGTTTTCACACTCCGCTTGTGGAGCGAATGTGACAAATTAAAGTTACAGCCCACCCTTCTTTTAAAAGCGTTTCATTGTTTAGATGGATGGATTATGGAGATTACTTATTACAATAAGTTACTTATTGTGTCATGTTTTGAACAATATGTGCATGTATTGACTTTATTTGTTTAAAACTATCATTTTAACTAATATGCACAGTCCAAAAGATGGTACTGTGTAGGTTATTACTAAAATAAAATGTTGATTTGTCTTAAAACAAAAAACTTGTCAGCATTCTTTTACACCTTTAGGCCTATACATAAACATTTGATACTGACAAATATGGAATAAAAAACTTAAAGCTTAAAGTATTTTTTTTTCTTTTCAACAGTGAGAGAAATATTCCTTATCCTGATGTGAGGGCAAGTGCATCACATGAAACGTGCGTTGGAGAAATCTAAGAGGGAAAAAAGTAATATGCATAAAACATATGGGTTATAGCTAATTGTTAAGGGTTTTCTTTTATTTTTTTTGAGAAACGTATCAGGATAAATGGGTTTTCAAAAGAACTATAGCCCACAAATCCATTTTAGAGAAATTATCCTCCTAAATTTGCTGCCTCCTAAATCGGGGTTGATTTGTGAATGAATCTGATCCTCTTAGCCTGTAAGGAGATAATGCTATAATTCCACGGAGGATTTGGGAGCACTTCGAATAGACTGTAGTCTGCTGAGCACGGTCCATATTTTGTTTTAGGCTATTCGCCATTTAAAGTTGATAGAGAACAAAAGAACAGACTGTTTCATTTTTGTCCTCAGAGTGCTTTTAGTTATTTTTATAATCTGTTTCATCATACTAGCTCTGTTTTGTCCTTTCAGCTACTTTTAGCTTTCTGCTGACGCGCTGCTTTTCTTTTAGATTTTAGCTAACCATTTGCTGCTTTTACAGTGTTTTGCTACTTTTAGCTTAGCTACTGTTTTACTTTTAGTTACCTTTTTGCTGATTTTAGCTAGTCTTTTGCTACTTTTAGTTTGTAACTTTACTGGATTTTAGCTAGTGCTTTTCTATTTTTAGCTAGCCTTTTGCCACATTTAGCTTGCAGCTAGCGTTTTGATATATAGTTTTTTGCTTTCAGCTTGTGTTTTGCAATTGTTAGCTAGCATTTTGCTACTTTGGGCTTTTTTGGTAGTCTTCCTCTTCTTTCAGCTGTAAGAACTCGGCTTCAGCTTCTTCAGCAAATTTCAGCATGCAGAAAAAGCAATTTCTCTCGTTTTAAACCTTTTTGCTCATTTTAACAGCGGAAACGACTTCATACATAAACCCTCTGGGTTAAAGTGAGGAACCTGGCCGAGTGGTCTCAGGTGTGCGGCGGCTGCTTATTATAAAACCACTGGAGCGCGTCGCAGCCAATCAAAGCTGAGAAGCAGAAAATTAGGTGTTTTTTCCCCCCTCCTCGCCAAGCTGCAGTTCGCCACAACGATCACTAGATGGCGGGAAAACGCCGTCATCGGCGCCTTGGCTTGGTCCCTGGATGGCCGCGCGCTCTCTGCGGCCCCCAGACGGAGCCAGCGGATTCCCAAACTCCAGTTTAAGTGTGCGCGCCGTCCTCCTCCCGCAACATCTCCGAGTCCGGAGCCGGGCTGGTCGGAGCGCATCCTGCCCACCGCGCTTCCAGCTGCCAAGCGACGCCTACCGGGTCGAGCTCCGCAGCGGGGAAGGGAGGGTTCTAGAGAGAGGTGGAGGTTGGTAGTGGCGGCGGTGGTGGTGGTGGAGGAAGAGGAGGAGGAGGGGGAGAAACATAAAGGACCACAAGAGTGAGATGGGTCCGGAGGCAGTGAGGGATCCGTGATTGTCAAGTGAACGGCGGCGAAGTTCTCCTGCTCCGCGCGGATCTTTTTCTGCAGGACGCCCAGGTGAGTTTGTTTTTCTCTGCAGGAAGCTGGAGCAGTTTGTGAGACAAAATTCTGGATTATCCTACAAATCATTAACACATAGCATTCAATGTAAATATGCAGGCAACCTGAAACAAACAAGAAGCATTAAGAAGTGTTGCTAGTTTGAGTGATATATTAGCAATTTTGTGCAAAGAAAGCAAAATAAAACTGTTATTCTTGTTTGAACAAAATACATGTTTTAAGGAACTCTGCAGAGACTATGAGATGACCTATTTTGTTCTCCTGCTAACATGAGAAAAAAGGTTTACTGAAGAGGGAGGATCCACCATCCCAGTTCTCTTTACTTCTGTTTGCTTTTCTTCTCTCCCCTATGTTGGCTCAAATGCCACTGAAAGTTTGCAGCTCCAAGACAAGTTCACTCTGCATATTCCAAGTGCATTTTTATATGCGTCCAGTCCAGGCCAGGCCAGGCCAGGCCAGGCCAGGCCAGCTGAACAAATTGCCCCATACCTGCCGGTGGTGAAGGTGGCTGAATGTTGCCCCCTTCTCTGGCTGACGATAATCAATACGTGACCAACCAATTACAGCAGGTGTCATGGACCTTTCCTGTGACTGGGTCGGCGGCGCCAGATCTGTCACAGCCGCTGTTGCATATGTGAAGGTGGACGGTCACGCTCGCACATCTGCGGGCGCACGCACCGAGTCAAGGGGTCAAGGCAATCGAGTGGCGGTGATTGTCACAGTGTGCAGAAAATCAGCTGAGAGTGCAGAGAAGGCAGTGGTTTGATTCTTGACCCGGCTCTGCAATCAGCCTCTGCTATTCTGGATTTTATTTGAGAATGACAGGGAAAAAAAATAGCCTAGAACAATTCTTGTACTATTTGTATATATATAACTATAAAGAGGAGCATGCAAAAGGTGGGAGAACTACATGGAACAGTCAACTTTTCAAACATTAAAACAACATCAAATGAGGTTTGCAGATTATTTTAGGTCTTTTGTGTCCGTTTGACTTTTTGAATGTCGCACGGGCCGAGCTTTTTGTTTTTGAAATTTCCCAGTTGTCACTTTTGTTGTTGTGCTTCATCCAACAGCGTTGCGTTTCGCGCCTCGGAGCCACCGGAGAGTCGCGTTATGCTTGCATAAATATCAAAATTAACCCGTCGTCAGGTTTTTTTTTTTTTTGCAAGGCACTGACGCCAGCGCCAGATCCTGTGATGAAGTGTGATGCGAAAATTAATTGTCACCTCCGGCAATGTGTAACACGTGTGACAGCTGACGCTTTCACCGAGCTGCGAGGGGCAGAGCCGTGCACGCAGAAGATGGATGCGGAGCTCTCTTCCACGTCTCCCTTCGCCGTCCGTGTCATGTGCTGTCAACCAGAACGGACAGGCATCTGCTGCTTCCCACACACACACACACACACTACCATCCAAAGGGAAACACTTGGAAACTATAGCTTCTCACCACTCCCACATCGGTCGGTTGTATTTTCATACACCTGCCATGTGGTTTAGTCCACGCTCGGGTTTTGTCTGTATACAGTCTGTTCACCGTGCCTATAGCTAAAAATAATCACTCAGGACATGAATTATGGAAGATGGAGGGAGAGAGAAAGACATTCAGGTCAGAGTCAGACCCAGTTCCAACAGCTTCCCTCCCTGAGGATGATACTACTAGACCGCAGCATTAAAATTCAGTCGGTATCACTCTAGAACATGGGACCGGTGTTCGTCCTGCAGCTTTCTGGACCCCGGGCTACATTAGAGTCCAGACCCGTACTTTATCGGTTCTGAGGCTGGACCCATAAATTTGGGGGATTAATTATGCATGGAATGCAGCTTTTCCACCATGATAGCAATAACCTGACATCTTAGTTTAAGTGTCTAGCTCTAGGCTATCGTAACCTCTGAGTTACCAGCTCCCATGGCTGCACCGCCCCGTTAGATGTCGAGTTTTTCTGCTTTAGGGCTGCGTTCGGAGCTGCTCTTGCTTTGCTCGCGGACGGATGCCTTGGCTGTATCTTCCCCACGAGTAAATGATTTGCCGGGATACAGCTCTGTCCAAATGTAAAAAAAGAAAACATCAACAACAACAAAAAAAGGGCCTATCAACACCTCTACGGTCCAACCATTAACACTTTGTCATTTTTACACCCGTAGATTTTGCGAGGCATTAGCATAATTAACGTTGCTTGTTAATTTGTGGGGATGACAGTTGCCCGTTTGCT
The DNA here is from genome assembly GCF_001649575.2 of Kryptolebias marmoratus. Classification (NCBI taxonomy): domain Eukaryota; kingdom Metazoa; phylum Chordata; class Actinopteri; order Cyprinodontiformes; family Rivulidae; genus Kryptolebias; species Kryptolebias marmoratus. Next base: position 12,303,658 of record NC_051434.1, read on the forward strand.
AATTGTGACCCAGTCCCTAATCTGTAGCTTCATCTCTAAAATTAAAAAAAATGAAGCTGGTATCGATTTCCTTTTTTTATTTTTTATTTTTTTAACTTTAAACAAACTTCCAGCTCTTTTAAAGGAGATGATCAGTCGTTGGAGGATGAAGGCGCTCAGGCCCACTGTAGATAACCTGGCGGGTGAAACAGAGCTGTGAAAAAGGGAGACGATTGTGGAGCTTGGGACGGAGCATTTCAGAAAGACAGCTTTGAAAGCGACGGAGGAGAAGAATGTTAAATTCATGTGATTCTGGACAGGGAGCCAGTGGAGTTGTTTGAGGGTTGGTGTGATGTGTTCAGTAGCTTGGGTTCTGGTGACAGTACGACGAGCAGCAGAGTTGTGGACCAGCTGACGTTTATGGGTATATTTGCGCGACAGACCAGAAAGAAGGGAAATACAGTAATCAGTATGAGAAATAACAAGGGCGTGGATGAGAATCCCTGCTACCAGATCGATGTTAGCAGTGCGTAGATGAAAGTAAGCTGAATGAATGAGTCTATTAAAATGTCTTTTTAAGAAAGCATGCTATCGAGAATGACTCATAGACTCATAGACTCTTACCATGAGTGGAGGGACAGATTGTGGAATCGTTTATGGCGATGATGTGGACTTCGAGAGAGGGTGGAGCCAACAAGAAAAAAAAAAAATCTTATCTCTGTTAAGTTTGAGGAAATTTTGGGCAAACCAATTATTAAACTCTCCTAAACAATCAGACCAGAATGAGAAATTAGAAAGTACCATATTTTCCGGACTATAAGGCGCACTTAAAAGCCTTCAGTTTTCTCAAAAAGCAACAGTGCGCCTTATAATCCGGAGCGCCTTATATATGTAAGAAGTCGTGATGTTTTAGTACTTTAGTTAAACTACAAAGCTGCACCGCTGCAGCATTAAGGCTCAGTTAAAGTCGCGCAGGGCTCCACACACTGGCCTGAACGAGCGGTGTAGCCGTTTGTACTTGACGCTTACGAGTTTTGACCCATTTGATTATCTTTGTGATCTCTCATAGAGCGATCATATAAATGCTGATACAGGCGAACCCGCTCCGCTAGAGCACCGAAATCGTCCATTTTGAATGGAGCGCGGCGTGGGAGGTCCGCGCGAAGTTACAAAAATTGGGAGGTGTACGCCAACGTCCTTTATATATTACAAAAGTTCAAAAATGGACCTTTCACTGACAGTGCGTCTTATAATCTAGTGCGCCCTACAGTGTGGAAAATACGGTAGATAAAATATATGTATATTAAAAAAAAAAAAAAAGTAGGGCCCCCAGGACTGAGCCCTGAGGAACACAGCGGGTAATTGAAGAGGCTCGCAAACTGAGTGCGGCCGGAGGTAAACCAAGTGCCAGATGTGTTGGTGAAAACCAGGTTTCTCGTAAAAAAAAAAAAAGTATTAGTGTTTAGATGATCCAGTTGCTATTCGTTTGGAACATTTTAGAAACACAGTAGGTGGCTGATTAGAGAACGATCTGACGATACATCAGTGGGATTTGCACCATGGTTTACTAGCTAATGGAGTTTTTACTGCACATTCGATAGAAGATGCGGCATACGCACAAGTTAAAGAAGAGTGGATTATCCACCCCCCCATTAATGTGCTTCACCCTTATCAAACCCTTCAGCCATAGTATGCGTATCAACAAACTAACATGACAGCACATGAAAGTTGGAAAAGGGTCACTTTTTTCTTCCAAAAATAATAGTCTTTTACCAAGTTTACCAAAGCGCTAATAAAACCCCTAAACTATACTAAAAAAAAGAACTTTAAAAATGAATATCACCTATTAAAATGATTTAACAACAAGCATGAATGAATGCACAACAATGCCTTCTTGGCTTCCTGATTGTTTCAGGATTTGAAGGTTTTCTTCATTTTTAAAGCTCTTTTTTTTTTTTTTTTCTCTGGCTCCATCTCATCTGCGGGATCTTTTTTACGACACCACTCTTCATCGCTCAGGTCAGACAACCAGATGTTCCAGGATCTAAATTTAAAACTAGGAGGTGATTGTGCTTTTGCGGTGGCTGCTCCTATTTATGGAATCATTTAGCTTTTTTAAATGTGATCTGCTCAGATCTTCGACAACTTTAGGTTGCTCCTAAAGACCCACTTTTACTTTTCCTCACATTCGACTCAACAAGAGCTCGACAACTTCATTTATCTGTGCTTTTAATGTGTTTTTTAATTAATAATTTTACTGCTTTGTTCCTAAGGATGGCCGTTAGCTGCAATGTTCTCACATTAGTCAGCGAAATGGTCTCAACCAGTATGTTTTTCATTTGCAACGCTGGAAATTGACTTTTCATTTATACATGCATACATGCAAATACAAAACTTTGTGACAGATAAGAATACACCATCGCTACACTTCTTTATTTCCCTTTTATTTGCACGTGTTGTTGGCTTTAGGTATAATAAATGCATCAGTCAAGCCTAGAAGACGTCAAACCCTACAGTAAAATAGATTGCCCCGCATCTATCTAACTGGGGCACCAGTTTTGTCTTGCATATCTGCAGCAGGCTCAACGCTCTCATTGAAAACGCGAAAGGAACCACTTTCCCGTCACTATAAGAGGCGAGGCCTTGGAGGGGGCCGCTGACAACCGGAGCAATCGCCCGCCCTCGTCGCAAACGGCGCCTTTAAAGGGCCGCGCGCACGTTCCTCTCGGGTTGTAGACGGGCCTCGGATTTGCCCTTGAGAGTCAGAGTCCTTCTTATTCAGGCATAAACGCTCACATGGGTGCATCGTATTATTAGCTGCCCGCCCCCCCTCCTGAGGAGGGGTCCTTTTAGGCAGAATAAATGAGAACACCTGCGTAGGTGGCTGCTGATCTGTTATCCATGCCTAGATATTGACTGCCCATGTTCCAGCTGCTAGATGCTCATTACCAACAGTTTTCCTTGATCAATGTTAATCTGGTTATGATGTGTCTTCTGGTGGAATTGACTTTTTTTTCTTTTTCCCCTATGATGGGGCTGGTGACGGCACTTAATTATAATGGCATTAATGAAAAGCAGCTGATATGCCTTCTCACAAATAAGTGCATCCTCCTCGTGTTTTTACAGGGACAACGCGATGAACCAATTCATTGTACACGATCGCAGAACAAACGCGCGCGTCGCAGCGATTAGACGCCGGAGAACGTTTCTATTTAGGGCCTGCGAACACTATACAGTTGGCGGAAACCAGAGGAGAGGCCTGGACGTGTTCCTGGAGCCTCAGCAAAGCTTGTGTGTGTGTGTGTGCATGCACTCTTTGCAGTCCTGCACGCCGGTGCCTTCGAGTACAGTGCCTTAACAACGTGTGTGTGCGGGTGCGTTTGTTTTCTATACCGTACGGCGACACGTGGACTTTGTGTGTATTTTGAGCAGCCTGTCTGAAATTCAGGAACTTCACGGTCCTGACCTTGTCCTGAGTGCTGTTTGCTTAGTCAGATCTGCTGCATCTGCTTCTTTCAAGACAAACATCCATCCATCTATCTATCTATCTATCTATCTATCTATCTATCTATCTATCTATCTATCTATCTATCTATCTATCTATCTATCTATCTATCTATCTATCTATCTATCTATCTGTCGTTGTGTAGTGATGTGGTCTAAACGAGCCTTGGCTTTTCTCTCCTTCCTTTCAGAGTGTGATTGTGCGAGCAGCATGAGCAACATTTATGAGTCTGCGGAGGCCACGCTGGGCTTCATCAGCTCCCCATGCCTGACCAAAGTGGAGCTGCGAGTGGCTTGCCGGGGGATCTCGGACCGCGACGCCCTCTCCAAACCCGACCCATGCGTGGTGCTGAAGATGCAGTCGCACGGCCAGTGGTTCGAGGTACGGTAATTTGGGGAGAGTGGGGTGGGGGAGCTGTTTCATATTCAGATAATAGAAGGTGTGACAGGCTGTTAGGGCTTCGTGCGTCAACGCGTTTGTCGCGCGGAGAATGTTTTTTTCTCATGACACTTATTCACCGATTGCGAGGCATTCGGAGTATTTACCGGGGCGCGCTAAAGGCGCTATCTGGGTTGTCGTCATGATGTGTGTTGACGTTGTTCTGCTGTGAACTGATGTGACCTTTTATGTACAGTTTGGTCCATTTTTTTTCCCCCTCCTTTGTGTTGTGAATTTTTAAACACCATTGCTCACCCAGTGATCTGTGCATATTTGTCACTCGCTGCCATGAAAGGTAGGAGACCATGTTAATGCCTGTGTGTGTGTGTGTCTGTTTGTCTGTTAGCAAAATATCTCATGAACAAGTGGATGGATTTTATCAAAACTCTCAGAAAGTAAGCATTGATTTTTATGCTATAACTGATTACATTTTTAAGTCCACCCAATTCAAGATGGCTGCCATAGCTAATCAACCTTGTGAAACAGAAAAAAATGGCTGTAAATCAGTCAGTCAGGCATATATTGCAGTGCGGTTTGGTGTGGTAGTAGCTAAGAGTCATCCCCAACCCATACGCTGAGCACTAACAGATCGCTTGAGATCTTTGTTTAAAATTTTGGCACTATATGTTGGTGTCAACCCTGTCTGTCTGTTAGCAAAATATCTCATGAAACTCTGAACAGATTCTAATAAAACTCTCAGAAAGTAAGCAATAACTTTACATCTACAACTGATTAACTTTTGGAGTCGACTCGATTCAAGATGTCTCCTCCACCTGGTCAAAATAAGCAAACACAGAAATGGTTATACCTCAGTCGGTTTTACAGATCTCGAGCTACAATTTGGTGTGGTAGTACCCGAGACTAATCCCCACCGCGTGCTCTGGGCACTAACTAGACTTGTACATTAAAACATTAAAAGCATATTGTTTTCATCTTTTCAGGATTTGTTTCAGCGCAAACAAACATCCCTGCAGACCTGACTCAGACTGATTCGAGCATAGCACAGAATTCATGTTTAACTAAGTGAGAACACGTAATCAAGCACTTGAGCTTTCACACCAGGCTGTGATTGTGTTGTGTTATCTCATGTTTGGGCCCATGAATTATGGATACTAATTGGTATGCAGCTCAATAAAAATCCAAACTTTTGCAGATGGCTGTTATATTGAGATGCAAAGTGTGCTTTGGTTTGGTAATGAAAACAATCAGAGCTCCAACCTACGTTTTTTTTTTTTTTTTCCTTTTCCTGAATTCACTGACGGCTTTGTCAGTTTTATTGGACTCGTAAACTAAACAGGTCTCAGATAGATGGAGAAAACATTTTGGGTAGATTGTTTTGCATTTAAGTGTTCCATTTAAATTCCAATTATTAGCAGGGCACGGACGCTCTTTCAGCGCCTTCTAATGGACCAGACACGGACTGTCGGAGAATTACGAAAGCACAGCACGAGGGGAAAGATGGACTCTGATGATTTCAGGAACAGGTTGATCTCTACGGAAGTTTCCTCCTGATTAAGACAGGCGTGTTTATTATAGCCCGCAGAAAACTGAAACTTTCAGAAAGTAATCACTGGGTTGATATCTACAACCGAATACCTTTTGGAGTCAACACAATTCAAGATGGCTGCCACAGTAAATCAGTCTTAGCCAACACAAAAATGGCTATAACTCTGTCAGTTTTGCAGAGATTGAGCTAATATTTGGGGCGGTCAAAGCTGAGACTGATTCACGACCTGTACTCTAAGCACTTACTGATCACAGGAGATCTGTGTTCAGAACTCTGCCATTAACTATTTCAATCTGCTCTGTCTGTCTGTTAGCAAAATATCTCATGAACTACTGAACCACTATTCATAAAAATTTCAGACAGTAATCAAAGGATGTTTCTCTACATCTGATTAACTTTTGGACTCAGACCAATTTAAATTGGCTGCCACAGCCAGCTGACCTTAGAAAATACAAAAACGTTTGTAACTCAGCCAATATTGCAGGGATTGAGCTCAAATTTGGCGTGGTAGTTGCTGAGCATTGTCCCAAACAGATATTCCAAGTGCAACATGATATGTTTGTTATTGTATGTATGCTATTTTCAAGGTATGACCAAACATAAATACACACACTGACCTGACAAATGGATTTGTAAATACATATGTGGATGCATGCCATTCATGGACAAAAAAATGTCAGAAATCTGAAACCTCAGACTGCCTCACATACACACACACACACACACACACACACACACACACACACACACACACACACAAAACTGGTTCTTTTTCCACTGGGACACAAGATCAAGTGCTCAGAAAGTAGTGCAGCAATAGGCAGCTCTGTCTTGGGAGACTCCACAAAAAGCTACTTTCTGCAGCAAATCATCCTGCATGTGTGTGTGTGTGTGTGTGTGTTTGTGAGAGAAAAAAAACAAGAAAAAAAAGAATTTGTGCGTATGTGCTACAGTGAGCCCATCCGAAAAGTGTGAGACGAGACAAACCCTGCTTATCATTTTTCGTCTTCTAACTGGATAATTGTTGTGTTGAAGCAGCTGTTCGAGTGTGGGTGTGTGTTTGTGTTTATGTGTCTCTTGGTGTCAAAAAAAAAAGGACAACATCTGGTGCAGGTTGGGTGCGCGAGCGGCCGACTTTTCTTTCCTGCATAAACCCAAGTGTTAACAACAATACGACAAAAAAGCTCTCATTCATTTCTACCGGCGTCGAGAAATGTTGTTGCTGTCAGCGCTGACAGGCGTTAATTTGGTGTTCTGATCCTTTTCCGTGTCAGGCAGCGAGCGGGAGGAAAATCTGAGATCAATGTTATGGCTACAGTCGGATTTCTGTGCAGTCAAACAGCGCGTGCGATTTTGAGGCATCACGGCAAATCGATGTTCGCAGTACTCCGGTTGATAAGTGTAAACAATGTGGTAATGGCTATTTGTGGTAATTGCTGCAGTCCTGAAAAGCCTTCTGGGGTTCACAATCGATGCCCGGTGGCGGTGTGTTGGATGATGAAAGAGATTTTCATATTTCTGCTCAGTTTGGAGCAAACTTTAAAAAAACAACAACACAATTTAAAGCGAGACTGACTGATGATGGGTTGTAGCTTGGTCCTTCAGCATGACAGGGACCCAAGGTAACAAAGGAGCAGCTAAAGTGGAGTTTTAGTCTCCCCATTGAAATGAAACTACTATAAAAATGAGGTACTGTTAATTTATTTTTAAGTGGATTAACTTACAAAATGAGCAGTGGATCAAAGAGTAATTTCCCCCATTATTGGTGCATATTTAAAAATTTCTTTTTCTAAGATAAGTCGCTAAAAACAGGAACCAACCTTGTATACACTTAATCAGCCAGCGATTTTTTCTTTCCAACAGCAAACCTGAATGTGTTAGTGTGCATTAGGGGCTTCTCTTTATGCTTCCACGCGCGCCTCTGCAGGTGGACCGTACCGAGGTGATCCGCAGCAGCAGCGGTCCGGTCTTCTCCAAGATCTTCCTAGTGGATTACTACTTCGAGGAGGTCCAGAGGCTCCGGTTTGAGCTGCACGACATCAGCTCGGGCAACAACGGCCTGCGCGATGCCGACTTCCTGGGAGCGATGGAGTGTACCTTAGGACAGGTGGGTGACAGGTGAATCACCGTATATGAAGCGGCAACTTTGGTAAACGAGAGTGGCTGTGACCAGTTCAAACGCAGATCGAAAAAGTGAGGAACCAAAAAAACAAAAAAATTCACCAGGCTTTACCAGTCAGCTGGGCTCTTACTACCATCCCGTCATTTTATACATGATGAATAACATTTGGTCAAGCTCTCTCTTGTCTGTCTCCACTCAATAAAACAGGCTGGATGTAGATCGGTGTGTTAAGGTACTCACCCCACAACACAACTGGGGCATGTTGAAATACTAACTAACAGAGAATTCAAAGTTAGACAGGTTCATTCAGCATTTCTGGGTTGAAAAAAATGCCTAAACTACATCTGAACTATCCATAAACATCAAAGTAAAAATTTATTTCTACAATTAAAAACTGACATATTATTATGTAATCTTGCTGCTGTATATCCTAGTAATCATTTTTCTAACACTTTAGGCTGTAATTAGTTATTTCCTGCTCAAAAGAAAGGTCATGTAACACCGTGATTGTGTGCAGAAGAGTAGGCGGGACCTCAAGCTCCATGTCTCTCGTGCACAGACTACAACATGGCAGCTCCTGTAAACTGGTTCCTGCTGGTTGTAACACCTCACGAGAGAAGGCGGAGCACTTCACTATCAGTATATGAGCCTATGGCCACAACTGATTTCTGTATCTGATAGTGTATAATTTCTGAATAATTTAATACTTTGTGGCCGGATGTGATGAGCCCATGAGCCAGATGTGGCCCGGTGGCCACCACTTATCAATCACTAGCCTACAACATATCTGTATCGAAAATGCCTGAGTGAAAAGGGATTGCATGTAAACACAAAAAGTGCACTCAGTTAATCTATTGGGTGTTTGTACTGTATCCATTTTCTGTGGTTTAATAAACGTCAGAAGGCAAATTTGGGCGAGGATCTTTCCACTTTAGGTTTCCATTTAAACTTCAGCGTCCTTGGGTTTCTGTTTAAAAGAGAGCCTTGGGGCCGCTTCAAACTGTTCTCGGTGCATTTATATGTGCATATGCTAATCTGCGTAGCCTCGCTCGCTAAATGGGCCGAGCGCTTGTGATAGCGGCGATCAATATCTAAAGATTTTTTTTTTCTTTCTATTTTCTCCAATTACTCATCGTCTGAGCGCTTCTGAAAGGAAAATTGTTGTTGCTTTCATTAAGGCGTTGAGATGGCTGACTTCAAGGACTCGCCACCTGATACTTTGAAAATAGCGAGGGCAGCGTCCCGCATCAGTTTTGATCCAGTCTGTCATGCAGGGGGGAGCGGGATGTATTTGCTTTTGCTTCCTGTGGTCAGCGATGCTATCAGCGACATAAAGCTGCTGGATTTACTGTGGTTGGTAGACTGGAGGTAACAGCCACGGAGGAGGAGGAGGATTATCAAGGCCAGAGAGGTGCAGCGAGATGGGAAAACAGGATGCCAAGATTTATTCAGGGTTTAACTAAGAAGACAACGCTGTTTTAGTTTACTGTGAATATGCCTCATATGCATTATGATTTTAATAAATAGCAGCAGGTCCAGACAAACCCTCAGCTCCTCCTGAAGGATCCCAGGGTGTTCCGGGTCTGCCCCAGGGTCTCCCAGTGTCTGAAAAAACCCCGGATACTTGACCTCTTACACGGGGGAAAACACATGTATTAGACAGGAGAGTTACATTCCCACGACACGCCCTTAGCAGCTCTGCAACGGTGAGGATTTGGTTCTCTGTTCCGCTGTTCCATGACAGTGAGGAGCAGGTTGGCTTCTGTCTGGGTTATCTAATTAATCCTTGTAAGCTTACGTTTGTTTTGCAGTGCATATACTGGTAATTAATTTTAGAAAACAGAACAAAAAACAGACAAAGTCATCATGATCATGAAAAACTGACAGACATTTATAACTACATGCCTCATGTACAGCTCCTGCTTTTTAAATTAGAACTGATTTTAAAGGGTTGGATTTAATACCACCTTAAACATTTTATTTCTGATTCACCAGTGCTTTTTCTTCCAGGTTCTTTCATTTTATCTGTCGGTGTGGTTTTTTTTTTTTTGTCCGCGTGTCCAACCGGCCCTTCCTACATTAAACGTCGAGCAGTCGGCCGTTCCAACACCTTGACAGCTCGAGCAACCCGAGGCCAACCCTCTGAGGAGTCTGTGTCACTGTTTGTTTCAGATCGTCTCACAGAGGAAGCTGACCAAAGCGCTGCTCAAACAGGGCAACACGGCCGGGAAGTCTTCCATTATGGTACGTGCACAAATCCCACGCGCCCACAACCCTCTGAGGAGAATTAACTTGAAGATGTCGCTCCGTCGGTCTGCTTCTGTTCCTCGTTTCCATCACCACATTTTCCCCTCACGCCTCCTTTCCTGTCCGTCCCCATACCCCCCAACCCCACCCCATCTGTGTAGGTGACAGCAGAGGAGTTATCCGGTAACGACGATTACGTCGAACTGTCGTTCAGCGCTCGCAAGCTAGACGACAAGGTTTGTCGCAGTCGCTTTGGACGTTTTTAGAATTCTGTGTGAGGTTTGAGAGAAAAAAACAACTGGTTGAGATGTCAGCTTGTGTGTTATGTTGTCAGCTGTGTGTGTGTGTGGAGGTGGAGTGCTGTGAGATTTGATGATGAAGCCACTCGGAGAATACACAGGAGGGCAATCTGGCTTGGAAGAGGTTAGGCGGAGATAGGTGGGCACCTCCCCACAACAATAACCCTCTTTTATCTCAGCCACCCCTCACACACACATTGATTACTATATTAATTTTTAGCTTCCACACGCACACCCACGGATAACTAATCCAAGCAAGTTGGGCCCAAGGGAAATGATGGCGTTCAGAACGGGAGGGGTGGATAAATTGGAAAGGACAGGAGAGGGATGGGTGGGAGAAACCAAAACAAAAAGAAAGGGAGGAAGGCAGGAGAGGTGAGTGGATGATTCTGATGCCGTTTGAATGATTTACGGTGATCAAAGGCACTTCTGAGGGAATCCTTCACACGTGTGTTTTCCCTTTTCTCCGAAGGATTTCTTCAGCAAGTCGGATCCGTTTCTGGAGATTTTTAGAATAAACGACGACGGATCAGAGTCGCTCGTGCACAGAACTGAGGTGACCACGGCACATTTACACACGACTACATTTGGGCCGAAATGTTCCGGATGCGGTTCGAACAGTGATCTCTTTGTGTGTGTCCGTGCAGACAGTCATGAACAACCTGAGCCCGGTCTGGAAGTCCTTTAAAGTTTCCTTGAACACCCTCTGCAGCGGAGACCATGACAGGGAGCTAAAGGTGGGTTTCCAGCTACCGACGGTGAAGATATATATCGGTACGATCTTCAAACAAATAAAATAACAACACTCTGCACGGAAAAACCTTGGCCACTAATCCCTTCGCTGTGAGACACCAAACTTGTTTAGAGGACCAAGGCCACACAGCTCGCTGAAGTTTCTTGGCAAGAATTTTTCCTTTTTATCACAGATAAAAGCCATGAAATGTATTATATTTAGGAGAAGTACTACATGCACAGATTTGGCCACTCATATTAATGTCTTATACCTTAATTGAAGTTTTTCCTTGAAGGAATGCATATCACCCTTCTTCATGTCAGAGTTTCAGACTAATATCAGACTAATATCATCCCAGGTTGAGATCCCAGAAACTGACAGAAGCTTAGGCAGCTTAAAAAAAAGTGTTTACGAGCTGTCATCCTTTCAAACAGGGTCTTAAAAAGCACCCGCTTCATCCTCTGTCTGTGCTGTATTTCAGCTTTTGTTTTGCTGCTACCTAGAAACTAAAAATATAGAAAAGAAAAACTAATCTTCAGTCACTTTTGGATTTGCAGTGACAGAAATTCTGGGCAAACCTTTTTGCATGCCACTGAGTAAAACTGAAAGTAAAGATGTAAGCGAGTCACACAGACGTTTTTGTTTTTTTTTGTCCCATGACTTGATTTCAGGTCACGCACGTCCAGTTTGGCATTGTGTTATTTAAAGAGCTCCGTGGTCATCCTAAACTGTAACCTTCACTTATCAGAGACCCACGTGTGTGTGTGTTTGTGTGTGTGTGTGTGTGTGTGTGTGTGTGTGTGTGTGTGTGTGAAAGCAGTGGCTGCGCATCAGCTGTGAGCATTTATTCTCCTCATAAATAAACATGAGCTTGTTCATTAAATATTCAAAGGCTTCTTAACTCCGCATGGCTCCTGACAGCAGGAGAAAGGGCTCGCGCACTCACATGGACGCCATCGGCTGCAGTTTCCACGGCTACCTGTTTGAAGCATCACAGCTATAGTGAGAAATGGCACGGCAGAGATTTCTTTTCAGACCGGAGCTTTCTTTTTCACCGGGGTCTTAACTGACCAATGCATAAATGTATAACCCTTCTCTGCAGTGTCTGGCTGCCTCTTCCCTTTGTACTTCTCCTCACTCGTGTCTTCGCCCCTCTTCACTCCTCCCCTCATTGGTTTCTCCCTCTCACCGACGGTTAGTATTCAGTGAATGGAGCAGAGCTTCTTCATTTTTTCATTAGTCTCTTGCGCGCCTCTCAGCAACTTGAAGTGGGAGCAAGGCTGCCCTCCTACACTGAAATTAGTGTAAAAAAACCCACCATAACTCATGGTTCACACACAATGACAAAAAGGGCACACACACTTCAAGTCCGAGCTCTTGGCAGCTTAAGTGGGAGACAGGAAATAAGAGGATTATTGGTGTCTTTGTTTTTAATCAAGCGCTGTTGGACTGGTTCTGATTGCTCGTTGCCTTTTTGTCTGTAAATAAAAAGGCCGTGAATTTCTACAGCAAACTGACTGATTCACAGGCATCATTCCACCACAGAGCAGAGTCGGGGGGGCTTCTGGGCGTCTGTTTCTCCTCTAGTTGTGTGGATGCTGAGTCAGCAGTCTAACTAATCTGCATACTTTGTGCTATTTTAGCTATTCATATATCAGAACGTTCATTCAGCTCATTCAGTAGATGGGCACTATGACCCTTGGTTTTTATAATTATTAAACTTTCTAAATATTTACCTTTATTTATAAATATTTTCCCCATAGAAATGCATTGAGATCGCTTCAAATCCTTCAAAAACACGGTACTCTTTGAAATCTACTGCAGCATACTTGCTTTGTTTATTTCTTCTTTTGCCACTTTTAGCTTGTAGCTACATTTCTGATAGATTTAGCTTTTAGCTAGCCTTGAGCTACTTTAAATTTTTTAGCTACCATTCTGATAGATTTAGCTTTGAGCTAGTTTTTTTTTTACCAAGTTAGCTACAATTTAGCTTATTTTTGCTTTTGGCTACCGTTTGTTTCTTTTAGTTTTTAATCTAGTGTTCTGGTTCTTTTAGCTTTAACAACTAACTTCAGTGTCTTCAGCAAATTTCAGCAAAGTCGTTCAGCTCTCAGCAGAAAATGCTATTTCTCTAGTTAATAGTTCAGATCTTTTAAAGTGATGCTCTGAGGAAAAGTTGTAAATAAATAATATCTTACCTGTTGTTGGATTAACAAGCTAACGGCTAGTCTAAACAGGGTCAAAACCGAACAACTCCACATCCAACACTGACGACAATGTAAAAGTTTATGAATTGCTCAGAAAACTTTGAAACTGAAGTTGTTTTTAGGTGACTTTGAGTTTTTAAAATGTTACTGAGAGGAGAAACTCTGTGAGACAGTCCATAGATTGGTGTTTCTTGTCACGCTTTGAGATGATCAGATTGCTTCTTTATAAGGCGATAAGCCCGTGCCCCTTGACCCTCGCTCAATTGTAGTCATTTATATTGAGAAAAACAGGCCATCGCATCTAAACACCGACGCTCATAGAGCTGTCTCTTAAGCCTCTCAGCATCCTTAGATTAATATTTCACTGCTCCATGGCCCCCCACTAACAGCACCCCATCAATCATTCAGCATGGCATTTCTCTGCATGTGTGTGTGTGTGTGTGTGTGTGGCTGCGTTGCTGCTGTACTCTAATCGAGTGGATGTGTGCATTTTGTGTATGTGTCTGTTTTCTGCCCCAGTGCACAGTCTGGGACTGGGACTCCAACGGCAAACACGACTTTATTGGAGAGTTTCAGACCACATTTAAAGAGATGATGAGGGCAGAGCAGGAGGGCAAGCAGGTAGGAAGGTGCTCACTTAATATCCAGGCCTGGAATCACATGTGCTGCTCGTATTATCAGGCCCACAGTTCATTCTGCACTTCCTCAGTTTTAACATTTAACACACGTCTTCCATTTGTTTGTCCAGATCCAATGGGAATGCATCAACCCTAAGTATCAGATGAAGAAGAAGAATTACAGAAACTCTGGCACGGTTATCCTCAACCACTGCAAGGTGATGTTGCACGATATTAGAAGATTTTAGTGCATTATTGCCCTTTGCATCCTCTTCAAAACATACCAACCAATAATGATTGCTCTTTCAGGCAACCTTTGATGAACTATTAAAAATTTCATCAGTTGATTATTCAATAAAAAGGCCTAACATTGCTTGAAGGACTTGTGAGGTCATTTTCATAGTTTGTGTTGTGACTGACTCTCAGCTACGAGCACATCAAATTTTAGCTCAGTATCTGTAAAACTGACTGAGTTTGAGCCATTTTCATGCTGGCTAAGGTCAGTTGGCTGTGGCAGCCATCTTGAATTAAGGTTGGCTCCAAATGTTAACCAGTTGCAGATGCACATCCAAATATAATTTCCTGAAAGTTTTGATCAAAGTCTGTTCAGTGGCTTACGAGATATTTTGCTAACAGACATGCAGATGAAATCATTATGATCCATCTTATCCTTTCGGCTGCAGGTGTTAATCGTGTCAGCAATAACTTCACGTATCACCACATTTCTGGACACAGTTATTTTGAACTGCTTGTGTTGTTTCTGCTCCGGAACGAGTTGTGCCCTTTCTGCCACATGGACCAAAAATAATTTCCGGGCCACGATGTGCATTTTAAAGCATCTGTGTCCCGGGTTTGCAATTTGAAACAAGGGGATTTGCCATCTTGCTCGTGTTTCTTGGGGAAACAGCCTCCTCGGTTCACTTGAAGGGATCCAAATGAAATCAGGCTGATCTTTTGATTTTGGCTGTGTTTGTGCTGAAATAGGATTCTGCCTCTCTGTGACAAGCAGTCATTTACAAGGCTGTGCATTAGACATTTTAGTCCTTTCACGTGTCACTGCATGCCTTGAAATAACAGCCTTAAATAAACAGTAATATCTATTATTTTGTCTTGTTATGTTATCTGTGGAAACAATGGAGTTTTTTTGCAGGGATAGTCTTATGTTTAACCAGTAAAGGAACCCAGAATCTTAACTAAAATCATAACAGTCTTTAAAGAATGGAACTAACTACATGTAATGCTTTTATAGCCGTATAAATCTCAACTCTGACTTTAGAATCACTCGACTGCCCTCCCTGTGTTTCATGCTTGTGATTCCAACCATCTTGCCTCAGGTTTAGCGTGGACTACTTAGACAGTGAGGCCTCGGGGTATGTCTGCAGAGTGGAGATCTCCAAATGTTTCCCTGGAGCGCTCCACCAAGGCCCCTGAGTTTAAACATGATTTTTTTTTTTCTTTTTCTTTTTGTAAACCTTACCTTAGCGCTGAAACAGGTAACTGTTACCTTGACTGATGCAAGTTTGTGATGAAATTTGGAAATGATCTCTGACAATATTGTGTCCTGCCTTGTCAGTTGGTAAGAAAGGATGCACACCTTTGGAGCAGGTGTCGGTCAGTTACAGATGGGGGAAAAAAAACAACAAAAACACAAAACTGAAGTGCACAACCCAGTTATACCAGCTCTAACCCTCAGGGCCCAATTATATTCAGTTGTAGACATGTGTACAGATACATGCCTGCACCACTAAGGTGTAGATATTCCAGTACCCAGTTGTTTTCTGAGTGTGCTCCAGACATCTGCAATAATTTGGCATCTACAAACTGAAGTATTCTGTCCATTCACATTAAAAATTTAATAGATGTGGTCACAACAAATGAATGGTAAATGGAGACTTGCATATAACTGATGGCATCATTTATGTCATACAATCTGTAGTGCAACTCGCCCACACGAGTAAAATAAAAACAGCCACATAAGGACTTAATTGCACTTCTTCACTCTGGACCACGTATCCACCTGAGCTGAATGAATTATTAAAATGCAACTTTTTATTTTTGGATATTCTTTTTACCTTTAAAACAACAAACTGAGGCTGTTTAAAGAGCTATCTGCAACAGGTAAGATATTCACTGTTCATAGGCTTTCCTCGAGACACAAACATCATGAAAACATCATTTTAAAGGAACAGTCTGGTGATTTTTGAAGTGATGTTCTGTCTATTAGTTATCAACGGTTAGTATCTATCAGCCACGACAAGGACAAAAGTCTTTGTCTTGGCTAGGCTAATGTCTAAGCCAATCGATGGTCTGTGTTTAATGTTTTTCAAACGTACATAACCCTTTCTCAAAAGCGACAGACTGCTGTGAAAGAACACCACATTAGCTAATATTAGACCGCTACACTTTTGCATGACGTTGTTTGTTCGATGGTGCTGAGAGGCTGCAGAATCGAACTGTGTGACAGAACATCACTTCAGAAATCAGCAGACTATCCCTTTAAGCTAGTCAGTCTTTACTTCCGTGTGTGCTCATCGCACTGGTCCTGCTTTACCGTTGCAGTTCACGTGAGAAGTCAGCACTTCTCCTTCTGAGACGGTGAAAACTACTTCCTGTCGTTTTCTAACCCAGTGAACAATTCATGACACAAAGCGTTAATTAGAGCGATCTCTCCTGACAGATCATCAAAATGTACTCCTTCCTGGACTACATCATGGGGGGCTGCCAGATTCAGTTCACGGTACTTTCTCTCAGAACTAGAACCAACTTATCAATATTTGCGTACCCTTGCCTGTTTGTCCTCCCCTGCTCATGCTGTGTGACTGTCATCGTGGGTTTCTGTCCCAGGTGGCGATAGACTTCACGGCGTCCAACGGGGACCCGAGAAACAGCTGCTCCCTCCACTACATCCATCCCTACCAGCCCAACGAGTACCTGAAAGCGCTGGTGGCTGTGGGCGAGATCTGCCAAGACTATGACAGGTGGAGTCCACTCACATCAATCGTCGTTCACCTCATGCTGACACACACGTCAAAACTCTCCCCAACACACACACACACTGGATGTTTTCTCCTTGAGAATCCTTTTCTCAATGCACAAAGTTCTAAAAGCTAGAGCTTTTTGTCCATTATTTGTCCTTCCCTCTGTGTTGTCTTTCTCGGTGAGTCATGTCTCTTTTCTCTTCTCCAGTGATAAAATGTTCCCCGCGTTTGGTTTCGGAGCTCTTATTCCACCTGACTTCAAGGTAGGACATCTGAGTGGGTAGAGAGTAAAGCGTGGATGGGGGTTCTGGGTGGTTCAGATTAAAGATTTAGTTTTTTGATCACTGTGAAAGCAGAATCCATGCTTCAGCCTGTAAATTGGACCTGACATGTTGTGCTGAGCGTCGGGTTTTTAAAGAAAGCTTTTTAAAGAAGGCCTCCCCGTTCTCTTCCCCCCGCTTGAAGGTTTCACACGACTTCGCCGTGAACTTTGATGAGGAAAATCCCGAATGCGCTGGTGAGCTTCCGCACCTCAAACACAAACGCACTTGATTTTGCTGAAAGAGGCTTTTTGCATGCATATTCACACATCACAGAACCATAAAAAAAAAACAAAAACAGCCCTGTAATGTAGCCTCTGCATGCCTCTCATCTCTTCCTCGTTGTCACCCACATACTTCTCCCTCTGTAGCTTGGTTTCTTCCCCCTTGCACAAAGAAATATAGGCACGCATGCACACTTGGACACACGCTCCTAAATGCAGCTGGGAGATTTGTCACAATGCTGTAGGATGTATTTCAGGCTCTTCGACACAGAGAAAAACAACACTAATCTTATGTGTGAAATGGGCTTCTGTGCTCCTCTTCCCCACATAGCTGCAGCCGCTGCCACGACGCTGTGTGTCTGTATGTGTGTGTCCTCACGTGTTTGTGTGCACCATAAGGGAAAGCTTTTTGAAAAATGCTCACTCACCTTGGAGCACAATCACACGTGGCGCGTCTGATTTATTGTGGCAAATACTATTGCGAGTACGAGAACTTTGACTCGGCAAGGTCGGCGCAGCAGCGCAATATATAGGAAAAGGATTTGAAGTGGAAAACACATGAAAGAAGCAGCGAGAACCTTTTTTGTGTGTGTGTGTGTTGCAGGGATCCAAGGCGTGGTGGAGGCCTACCAGAATTGCCTTCCTAAAATCCAGCTGTACGGGCCCACCAACATCGCCCCAATTATCCAGAAAGTGGCCTCCTCTGCCTCCGAGGAGATGCACACCAAAGAGGCCATGGTGAGAGAGAGAATGAGAAAGATAAGCTCCATTTAAAAAACTGTTTTGTTCCTGTTGTTGTGACTGTTTGCACTTTTTGCACTGGCAGGCTGGGAGAAGAAGAAAATACAAATGGCAAGTAAAAGACAAGCATGGACAGATTAGAGGGGAATTGATTGGTATTAATTTAATTCAGGTTATAAATTTAGAGCATGAATTCCTTCCTGCCTTAATGCCCTCAGCTTCTCCTCAGGCTCTCCAGTGGATTACATTGAGTTGTGTTTAAATTAGCTCCTGACAAGGAGCCAACATTTAAATGATCAGTTTTTATTGAACTTCTTTGTCCGCACTTATTTCCTCCAACCCATAACTCCTCCCCCCCCTTTCTGCCCCACCAGGAGTACTTCATCCTGCTGATCCTGACGGACGGCGTCATCACCGACATGGCGGACACGCGGGAGGCCATTGTGCACGCCTCTCACCTGCCCATGTCCGTCATCATCGTTGGCGTGGGCAACGCGGACTTCACCGACATGCAGATCCTCGACGGCGACGACGGGATCCTGCGCTCGCCCAAGGGCGAGCCGGTCCTCCGGGACATCGTCCAGTTTGTCCCTTTCAAGGACTTCAAACACGTAGGTGGTGGCGGGCGGGAGCGTTGTCTGTTACCGTTTCTCCACAGCTGGTGTAAATACAGTCGATGCCCAGTTGGCCTCATTTCCCGAGCATCACATGCCGCCGTTTCCTTTTCACAACAGTTAGAAACTCCACAGTGAAAATATCTCTTTTGGTGTTAGGTGTGAGCTGACAAGAACGAGGGGAAATTTGTCCAGCGAGCGAGACCAAAACCAGACACAGAGACAACAGCTGAAGGTAGGTGTATTTATTTACAGGTGAATATTATCTATAGTGCGTTCTTCGTGGAGAAGGTCTGGAAAACAAGAGGAACAGGGTGAGTCTCGGGTACCAATCCTACTATCAGCTGAGCACTGCAAGATGGCTTAATAATTGTTCTTTTGGTCTTACAGGTCCAGGAGGTGTCCAGCGGCGAGGAGGAGATGAAGGAGGTGTTCAGGTGATCCAGGAGTCGACAAGCCAGTAATCCTGTCCAGGTGAGTATCCAAGTGTCCGAGGTAAGTATCCGTAGCTCTGTGACGTGGCAAAGAATCTATAA
>NC_051434.1:12334245-12354212 GCF_001649575.2 Kryptolebias marmoratus
AGTGACAAGAACGCGGGGAAATTTGTCCAGCGAGCGAGACCAAAACCAGACACAGAGACAACAGCTGAAGGTAGGTGTGTTTATTTACAGGTGAATATTATCTATAGTGCGTTCTTCGTGGAGAAGGTCTGGAAAACAAGAGGAACAGGGTGAGTCTCGGGTACCAATCCTACTATCAGCTGAGCACTGCAAGATGGCTTAATAATTGTTCTTTTGGTCTTACAGGTCCAGGAGGTGTCCAGCGGCGAGGAGGAGATGAAGGAGGTGTTCAGGTGATCCAGGAGTCGACAAGCCAGTAATCCTGTCCAGGTGAGTATCCAAGTGCCCGAGGTAAGTATCCGTAGCTTCGTGACGTGGCAAAGAATCTATAAACAAGATGCATAAAGAACGTGGTCACTTAGTTACCAAGCTTGGTTAGAAAACGGTGGCTGCGAATCTAACCCAGGAGGTTCGATGCTCCAGTGAAGGTCTTGTCTCAACTGGAGGTTTAAGTACTGGCAGTCTTCATTATCCTGATCTGGATCACCTGTGAAAATAGGAACTAGAGGAGCCGCCCCAAGGCGGGGCTAAAACTCCAGATCCCTACATGAGCTCATCGTTTCTTAGTTTACTTCTGTAATCACCCACCGCCATGAAGGGCAGGCGATAAAGTAACTGCCTGTGTGTGCTTGTGTGTATGTGTGTGTTTGTTTGTCTGTCTTTTAGCAACATATTTTATAAGCCAATTGATGGGTTTTAATGAAATCCCATAAAAGTCATCAGTAGAAGTACATCTACAATTAAGTAACTTTTGGAGTCCATTAAATTCAAGACAGCCACCACATTTAATGAAGCTTAGCAAACACAAAAATGGCTATAAATCAGTCAGTTTGACAGACATTAAGCTAAAACCCGGTGTGGTAGTAGCTGATAGTTATCCCCATCACATCCTCCAAGCACTACCAAAGGTCTTTGTTTAAAACTTTGACACAAAAGGTGGCGGGTGATATGCATTTCTTTAAGGAATGTTAGTTTCCTGCTTTTATATGTTTTGGACTAAAACAACAACAGTAATTGTAAGATTAGAGCAGGGAGGATTTGGGGATAAAGTCCAAAAATCTGATTGTAAAATTAGATTTTAAAAAGGTTGCTAATAGCATATTTTACTGTAATCATTACAAAATATAGAAACTGTACTCATAATTTTATTTATTTTTTTAAATAGTGAATTTGTTGCTGGGATAGTTTTGTTTTTTTATTGTCGTGCTGCTCTTCGTTTTACCCCATTAGTGTACTTCAACCAGCCATTATCGGGGCTGCAGGTCTCTGCTGCAGTGACTTTGTGGGTCAGAAAAGCGGAAAAGTTTGAGAACGACTGGTTTAGCTCGGAATGACCCTCTTTCATCCATGCTGAGAGTAATGCATCAAGAGTACTTGATGCATTACAGTGTGACGACAAGGAAGTCTGACCAAATGCCGGCGTTCGGTTAACTGGGTTATAAACAACGACATCCTCGAATGAAGCACAGCCACACAAACAGAAAACACAGCAGTTCATAAAAAAGGTAATGGAAGCACCAGATCACAAGTCACAATTTTCCTTGGATACTGTAGTCGAGGACTTGTCCAAACCACTTTTTGTGACAATATTGAGCAAAAAAACAAAATGTTCTGAAAAACATAGCTTTCACAAGGGCCACGCTTTGCATTGTTCTAAAAAAAAAGTTTAAATGAGTTGTGATTAATGAGTTGTGATTGATTCAACACGACTTGCAGGCTGATGGGAACCGTTTCTTTAGCAACACAAACATATAAAGCATTGAAACAAGCAGGCAATTTAGCTTAATTTATCCACAGAATCTTTTTTACTGACGTCGACAGTTGTCTGGCAAAAAATCTATTCCTCTGGATTGATTTTACTGTTGAACTAATGAAATGAGACGTCTCTCTTTCCTGAGAGCCTGCAGTTTACTGATCCTGGTGGAGATCCACTTTTAGTTACTGTATAAGGCGAAAGCAAATACCCAAAAGGTTTGTTAAAAAAAAAGATATATCTTAATTTTTTTTGGCAGTTGCAAGTGCCAGATAGAATCTCAACAAATGCCAAAAACCAGATCTGTGAACACTATTAAAATTTCTCTATTTCTTGTCAAAGATACTGTGTTTTGTTGTGCAGCAGACTACGTTGACGGACGTGTATAACAGACATTATTTGTCACGTTTGGTGGGTGGTGAGTTGTCGCAGGACCCAAACACAGACACAAAAGAGGGAACCTAGCAGGACTTTAAATATCAAAACTTGACAGAGAAGGCAGCAAACAGCAAGATGTTTGGAGGTTAACGGATGACCTGAGCAAGAACAGAGGAATTGGGAGTGTATTTACTGGGAAGGGTGTGCTGATTACTAATGCAATACAGGTGGCATGAGAGATGCTAGAAGCAAAGACAATAAAGGACATCAAGACCTTAAGAACAGAAGAGAACTCAACTGAGTGACCAGAACGGTTCAAATCTCGTACAAAACCCAAACAAAATTTAATGCAAAACAAACAAATAAAAACCAGAACAACTCGACCCATGACATAATCATCAGTGTATTTGTTCAGTCAATTCTTCAGTAATGGTTTTCTTTGTGGGTATCTTTGATGATCAGATGAAGTTGTGAACTTTAGGAGTCTAGGCTCAGAAATGACAGTTTTTTTTTTATTTTTTCTGTGGGCGTAATAAGCTCGCTGTGCTCGTCAGAACATATCAGTTCTCTGTTCTCTTGAACGTTTGTGCATTCGTGTGTGTGTAAATTTCTCTCTGGTGGCATTAATTCTGCTTGGCTCCGACCAGATGTGTTTGGCGGGGTCTGTTATGGTGAGTTTGGTCTGTGACAGGCTGGGAAATTAAGCAATTATATCCCATTGAATCTGTAAGTTAAAGAGAAGGAACACGTATTGAGTGTTTGAAGAGTGGGAATTGGACAGGAGAGAGAAGTTATGAATAATGTGGAGGGATGAGGAAGAGTGGAGGGAGGGAGAGAGAGAGAGAGATGGTTATTGGAGGAGGGGGGTGAGGTGGTGGTGGGGGGGTCAACAGAAGACCAGAGCTAAAGACAAAAGGGAGCGAGGGAGTGTGTGACAGAGGTGGAGAGGTGATTTTCTGCTCCGTCGTTTCTTTTCAGAAGGGATTAGCAGGACAGAGCTGCTGGGTGACAGGCAGGGTGGGGGATAACAGGTAGATAGGAGCGGAGGAGGGAGAGCAGGGGGAAGGGGGGGACGACAGGAGGGGGAGGAGGAGGAGGACAGTGAAGAAGCTGGGGTGGAAGGACTTTGATGATGCTTTGTCTCATAGAATTATGTGAGACGGAGTACGACCGACTCTCTGACATTAAGCATTCAGAAAGTATGTGCATTTGGCTGAGAGCTGTGGGAGTGTGTGTGTGTGTGTGTGTGCATGTGTGTGTGTTCATAAAAGCATTACAGAAAGATTTTCCTTTCTTAAACTCCCCATGTAACAGTTATGCTTATATTCTCTTTTTATGTACATTAATTAATTAATTAATTTTAAGATATGATCAGACCCTTCTAATATTTACTCTCCTCATTCATCTTTACCAGTTTCTAATTGACAGTGCTGTGCAAAAGTCTTGAGTCGTCTCTCATATTCTTTATATTTCTCTTTCAAGGCTTTCTTATTTCCTTTAAAGTGCTCTTAATCAGTAATTCTTCAGGCTTCCCGAAAGTCTTTCAAAGTATTTTCTGGACTTGGTCTATTTTTCCACTCGTTTTCTGTCCAGTCCTGTTACCTCATCATAACAGCATAATGTGCAGCATGTGCTTACAACGATGAGGGAAGTAGACAAGTGAAGGAGAAAAAAAAGAAGTGTCATGTCTGAAAGTAAAGTTTAAAGAAGATGACAGGTATCTGAAAATCATGTCTTTAAGAACAAAAAAAATAAAAAATCAAAGACCTGACACTGGACCTGAGAGATGTATCATCCTACAGTTGATCATCGATTATATGTCAAGTTTTCAGGTAACAGCTCTTTGGGAATCACCTTGTGGGTGTTAAATTACTATTTCATGTGTCAAACTGTGTTATGTTTGAGGTTTTGGATAGATTCGAGAAATTGGAACAAACTGTGTCTTTAGAACAAAGACCCTAAAGCTCCGATTTAAAATTGGCTCTTTGCTAAGTTGTTGATTATATGTCAACACAAAACTGGTGCAGCCCATGAATTCAGAAGCTTTTTTTTCTGCCTCAGTGTTTTATAGATCAGGGTTAAGTGGTTTAACAAAGAAACATTCCTCTGAAAATATTCAAGTACTAGACTGAAAATGAATGAAAAAAAATCAACCAAAGTGGGAAAAAAGGCTTTGAAAAACATTCAGAAAGCCTGAATGAACATCTCTCAAAAACACTTCAAAAGATTACAAGAAAGTCTGGCTGCTTATAAACAAGATAAGGGATGACTTCTCACATTTGCACGGTGCTATAATTTGTGAAAATTTTACATTCATTTGACACATTTTACACTTATACATTCAATAAACAAAAACAGTTCCAATAACATGTTATTTGAGCTGGTATTTTCTACACCAGTGTAATAATGGTTCAAGAACTGCCCACTGGTTTTCTTCCCGACATCTGAATGCTGTTATAGATCATTTATCCTTTTTTATTGCTTGCTTTATCCTGAAACAAGGTGGGCAAGATGTATCTCAAGTGACGCTGGGTGAAACGGATCACCAGCTGATTGCTTCCATTTTACACACAAGCTGCCAGGTCGCCTGTATCCTAATAAATCAGGGCTGCACAGTGGCGTGGTTGGTTGGCACTGTTGCCTTGCAGCATAAAAGTCCAGGCTTCAACTCTCTGCTGGGGCTTTTCCATGTTCTCCTCATGCACGAGTTTTCTGAGTGCTCCTGTTTCTTCCCACAGTCCAAAAACATGCATATTAGGTGAAGACCGTTGAGCATGAGTGGTTTTCTGTCTTGTTTGTCTCTTTGTTGTCCTGTGATGGACTGGCAATCTGTCCAGGGTGTACCCCTCTGGAGATAGGCACCACCTCCCTTGCAACCAGGAACAAGTGCATAAAGAAAATGAATGAATGGATGGATCTTCATACATCGTGACCCAAAATAGTAACATAACCTAGCTGAGAAGATGATAATGATGATACTAGAATTGTATCATTCTGCATCCTTGAAAAGAACTCATAATATTCATGAGGGCACTGGAAGCTTCGACTAACTGGGTTCTTTGTTGTTGGAAATGCTGTTTTTGTAAAGGTAATTTAGAGTTTTGCTATCTTTCAGTTAACACATACCAATGTCAGCCCTCTACAATGAGAGAAAAAGCTTTTTGCATAACAATCTCCGCAAAGGAAACAGACACAGCCAGGCCACCGTGCAGGATTAACTCATGTTGTCTGGTGCAGCAGCAGAGGCTGCGGCACGATTTAAAGTGTGTGATCCTTTACTTCTGTGTTGTGTCGAGAGACTGCTTCTGTGCACAGTCTGACAGGAGCTGTGAGGATGTGATGCAATTTTCTGCTGTGCCACTTTGTTGCACACAGACTGTAGTCAGAAATCCAGTGATCACAGCAGAGAACAAAACAAACAAACAAAAAAAAGCAGGTGAAATCAGGAATGTTTTTCAGGTTGTCAGATGAGCTCGTCTGATCGTATCGGCCACAGTGAGCTGCACCTTTAGCTGCATCAGTCTCTCGGATTCGAGGATGGACGTGGGTGACGTGCGTTTGGGACCCATCTCTGTCTCTCTCTCTGTGTTTCCAGGCCTCCCCGGCTGCCTTGGCTAAGAGCGTACTAGCAGAAGTCCCGAACCAGGTGGTGGATTACTACAACGCGAAAGGAATTAAGCCCAAGTGTATATCGGACTACGAGTCCTCGAGAACCTTCAGTCCCTGACGATGTACTATTTCCATACATACACACAACTCCAAACACACTCGCTCATATCCAAATAGACATTCAATAACAATAAATTCAACTGTTGTACATATATTCACCCAAAAGCACAAGAAGACATAAAAACAAATGTGTATACATAACAATATAACATACAGTAGTCTAGCTCAGAGAATTAGCTCGTTATGGTGAAACAGTTTCAACTACTTCATTGATGACTATTGCATGTTTTGCCACAAAGGCACCACCAGGGAAATATTACTATCTACTGTATATTGAAAAGCTATTTGTAGAAATATTAAGAGTTTTCTGAACCAGCATGCAGACTCTGATCATAGCCCACTGAAAGAAATGACATTTCTACCTTATTTAAATAACTAGCAAGTGCACAAGACCAAAAGGTCTAGGTAGGGAGGAAAAGGCTTAAATATGAACCTGCACAACCCCAAAATGCTTCGAATTAGCATTGCAAATGTTATTTATGGGACTGGTGGCATTCCAGTTAGTATACCGCATGAATGCATGAATAATTCAGCTCGTACTAATATCCAATCTCGAGTCGCCGCTTGCTAGTTATGAAATAAAGTATCTCTGTCATTTGTGTAAAGCAGGGGATACTTTTGAATGCTTTGGGTTCTTTTTTTACTGATTTGCTTGTGATTTTGCTAAATGGAAATGACTAACTAATGAATAATTGTAATAATTTCTTAATAACCTTCCTACATTGTAAAGAGGTTTGGGATGGTAGACAAGTGTGTGTGGTAGAGACTCATTTGTGAGCTGAAAATTGTTTCTTTTTTTCTCCTGTATTCTGCATGTTGATAATATTAACAATTAATAATAATAAAGATACTTTGGTTTTCTCAGTTTTTGTGTGATCAGTTTTTGTGTGTGGCCCAGATTTTGCTAACGTTACGGGGTCTTTTCACACAGTCAGACCATGCAGTGTTGTCTTCCAGAAACACAAAGCAAGTCCCAGTTAAGATGGCTGTAAATCAAAGGGATAGTTCAGATTTTTTAAAGTGGAGTTCTGTGGAAAGGTTATTAAAGATTATCCCACCTTTGTAGATATCTTACCTGAACAAGCTAATGGCTAGTCTGAGCGGAGCGGGACCAAGACCTCTGCAAATGTTTTTGAACCTGCTTGTTACTCTTGTCAGTTTTAAACTCTGTTTTTCCAAAATGTGGTTGTTCATAGACCTATCTACAACAGGTTAGATGTTAACTGTTCATAGCCTTTCCACAGAAGCCCACTTTAAAAGATCTGAACTGTCCTTTTAGGATAAATTATTACAACAAACCTTTATGTGATTGCCTCACATCAGCTGTGACAAGTGAGCTCATGGACCACAATTATTGTGCAAAATATTTATGCGTAGGACTTCATAGATACTTGTTTATGAAAAAAATGTCAGACAAAACCTGGTCTAAACCAAACACGAGTGAATCTTTCTGACTTAGTCTTTTATGGTTGCAGTTAAACGTTCTGAAAACAATGCCAACTTGACTGCTAGCTAATAATCATGTACCCTGAATTATTATGTATGACTATGGGTCAAGTTTTATATTGCAGTTTAGAAGTTTTAGGTTATGATTTAGATTAGATTCAGTTTTCAGGGAATCAATAAAATCATCTCTTCTCTAAGTGACAAAAACATCTTGCATGTGCAATCAGGCTATATTGATTTATCTGTCGTTTAGAGCGATGTAGACAGCATGCAGGTGTTGGCTTTTTTTTCTCCTTCTCTTTCATTGACTAAATATACTGTATATAATTTATATATGCAGCACCTCAACAATAAAAAGTTCCATATCTCTTTAAAAAAAAAAAAATCTTGTAAAGAGAAGCCTCCATTTTTCATGAACTTGACCTCCGCAGCAATTCAGTGTGCCACACACACTTCCTTTTCTCAGAAAAATAATAATGCCATTGATACCATCATTGTCAAGATTTTTCTTTCACTTGCTCCCATGGAAACCTTTAAAAAAACTGAATGAATAATCTCATGCAGATAATTGGGGCAAATTAACTTGAGCTTGTAGGAGAATACACATTTACATATGTTTACATGCATTTGCCTTCATCTCTGAAAGTCAAATTGGTGTTGAGGATATGAACCTCCTGATATTTGTTTCTTATTCAGAGAATACCCCCATCAGTAGAGTTGTAATGGGACAGTCTGAAAATTAAATCAGCTTGTTTTTATTTGCTTTTATTTCATGTTCATGTATACGTTTCTTGCTATTTTAACTAGTTTGAAAATATGCTGAAACAAAATGAATTTGTCAGTTGTATTTAAGTTAGACAATGAAAGCAAAGGAATAACATTTAAATATTTGTATATTGAAAACAAAAATGATACTTTGTTTTATTATTTCGTCACTAGATCAAGATAAACATTTTGTATACTACTACTACTACTACTACTACTACTACTACTACTACTACTACTACTACTACTACTACTAATAATAATAATAATAATAATAATAATAATAATAATAATAATAATAATAATAATAATGTGAAATAAAATGTTAAGCGGAACATTTGACAGTCGCCCCGGTGCTGCGGAACTGTTTTGGTGAAGTACCGGAAGTGTCTGGGGTGACATTTGTTACTAGAAAAAGACTAAGGCATGTGTTAGCAGATGTTGTGCGCCAGCACGTCATTTTAATTAACGTATTGTAGTTTTGTATTTATCCATTATCCTTGGAATAAGGAGCATGATGACAACACGGGGATGTCGCTTTTTTATTCAGCGGGGAGCTCAACTCTTTTCTCCTCGGACAGCAGCAGAAAGGTAAAGATGCTAACTGGCTAGCTGTAGGGCTAAAGTTTGTTCCAGTTAGCTGAAAAGACAAGCTTTTTCTTATGAAAACAGCAGTTTTTATTTTATTATTATTTTTGAAACAAGAGAGTTAACGTTACAATGTTTGTGTTTATTAATAGTTACCATTCAGTTGCCAAAACTCCTGCTTTGTGACGCTTTAGTTTTTATTTCAGCAAAACTTAGTCTGATAGATTTAGCTTCCTGTTATATATGAGATTTTATTGATTGACGGAAAGCATGCACTTATTTGCAGAAAATAATTAGAAACAATTACAAAAGTCTCTGACTTTTGCATGGAACCATGCTAATTAATAAAGGTATTTAATAAGAATGCTGAGAGGGCACAGTGACCACAGTGATGTTAAAGTTATTGTGATGAGCAAAATCATACTAACATAAACATTTCTGTCTGTATTACACAATGAGATTTACTGATTTAGTTCAAACAGATTGTTAATCCTGGTGATATCTTAGCACTGGAAAAACAAAATTACCTCGGCCTTAAAAAGCTTCAGAAAACTAAGACAACACATGCTTAACTACAACCATAATCTGTTCATGTAGAATGATGAGTAAAGTTTGGATATAGACATGATTGTGTGTTCCAGTAAGATTGTCAGCTATGGTAATGATGAGCTCTTATCAAAAACGGGTTTTATATGTTTTTTCACAAGGTTTTATAAAGGAAACCTCCAACTGAAAGCTATTATAAGACTTTAATTTAGCTTTTATTAATGAATAAACGGAAACAAAAGAACAAATTAAAGGCAAAAGCTGTTAGTCACTTTTCCTGTGTTTTAGAAAGGTTTTTTTCCACTGTAAAAAAAAATAAAACAATCAATGAAGTTTTTTTCATTTGAGATTTTTTTTTTTATAACTAGAATTATGTGAAGCAAGGTTGCAATTTGTTACACAGCAACATTTTGTCATCATTAAATAAAACAAAAAAGGTTGGCCTCAGGATTTCGGATCAATGAAATCTTTTTATCCCTGACAATTTTAAATTACCTTCAGAGTCTTGTATCAAACAGAGCCTCTACCTGAATTAACTGGGTAAAAACATTGTGTTCAGCCAAATGTTTAAACGTTTTGCTGTTTAATTTTGCTGGTAGTTTTGAGTGAAAAGCCCAAACTGCAGACTTTACAAGTGGCTGTTTTAAAATGCCGTATAAATCAACAGAAGTCAGGAGATTGATGTGATTAGTGACTCCGCTCATTCCAATAATGCATAACAGAATACTTAAGGTCAGTTCAATAATCAGTCTGTTATGATAATTTTGACAATATTATATATTATTATTAGGCTTTTAAAGCCCATACTCTCAGGCTTTCAAAAGGCAAAATTTTACCTCTTTTTAATGTTTTGTTTGTTTCTTATTAGTTAGTCAAAATTTAACTATAAAATATGAATGTCAGTCAACAAAGGGAGATAAATTCAGCTTTAAAACAGCAATTTATTGAGTTTATTCCTGAAGCAGCCTTAGTCGGGTCTTTGATTTTTGTCGGTTTTTTCCAGGCCTGTCCAGTCGGTGGGTTGTATCAGAACAGTAAAGACCTGGTTTGAAGAACACCTCACAGAAGACAACCAGAAGTTCATGAGGAACATCATGGCAGAAGAGTACAACCAACAGACAGCTGAGAGGCTCAACCCACTCAAAGATGAGCCTTGGCCGCGACACGAGTGGACGGAGGGTGGGTTTCCACGATCATCAGGAGTGATCTTCCTGTCGGCTTAAGTGTTTACAGTCTTTTCCTCCACCCAGGAAGTCGAAGAGTTGGGTTAGTAGCCGTCAAGTTGGGGATGGCTCCTATCTGGACTAAAACTGGAGAAAGATATGCAGTCACAATGATACAGGTAGGGGTCACACGTTTATCTGTAATACACTGCAGCTTTTTAGCTAAAGAGCTCTCAGGTATTCTTCAGGAATATTAATTAGAGTTAATCTTGGTATCTGTGTGTGAAATGACCTGCAGGTCAAAAAAAAAGGAAAAGTCAAGTAATTTTGATTCTATCGGGCATGGTGAAAGAATAGCAATTACTGAAGACATACAGCACAGATTTCACTTTCAGGTTTTGTTTCTGCATTTGAAATACCTAGATTTTACTTAAAGCTACTTCCTGTTTAAAATGAGGCTTGAACAGTTAATCTGTGTTATGAGATTTATTCAGATCACATTTTAAACTCACTGAATTATCTCAGTAGAGTGAAATGAATGCAAACTGTGGCTGCGCTCACTCGTCTCATTACTGATTATAATTCAGTGTAGTAGAAAGTGTAAGAGAATCCTATTTCATCTGTATTTGGACGGTATTTAAAAACCCCTTTAATTGGTTAGAATGAGGACAATAAAGGCTGAAAATGTAACAAAGAAGTCGGCACATTTCTTCATGCTCTATTTAACCACATATCTGCCTTTTTGGAACATGTTCCTGAAAATGCTGCTCAGTCTGTTCACTCATAGAGACCGTTTGCTACCAGAGCTTATTATTGTGGCAGCCAGACCTATTCTGAACAAGCATAAAAGTCTCCATAGGTTTACAGAGTGGTTTAAAGATAATAATACCTTTCAGAGTAAAAACAACAAGATGTAGCTGGATTAAAGAGCATAAAAGCTTCAACATCTTAAGGAGTGCGTTGGGGAACTAGTGGTCATAATACAGTATATATGTGCACTATATAAGCTGTATTTTCTTCATTTTCTGGTCTTTTGTGTAAAGTTAATAATATAAAATGACTACAACTTCACGAACGAAAACAGATGTACAAATGATATAATTTTGTCATCTTCCCCCACATTATCAGAGTCAAAGCCACAAAAGGAAGTAATATCCCCCTCGGCTCACTCACTTTGGCCACATCATTTAGTCATTTCCTTTCTAGCTGTAGTGGTAATGATCTGTGCAAAATGAGAAGTAGAAAAATTAAATTATGCACTCCTGAGTGGAATGAACTTCCCACTGTTTTCGATGCTTGAATCTGCAAGTATGTCATACAGAAGTAGTTAAATAAAAGCAAAGTTATTAGTGTTTTGTAAAAGCAAATCCTGGCAACGTCTCCAGTGTAGCACCCTGCGGTAGAAGGCGATTCCTTCTGAAAGTAAACTAACCTTGTGGAGGAATACTAATGCTTCACATTTGGGACTTCCATCTAATTACATCTATTTACGTCTGAACTCAGGAGCACCATGCAGCAGGGTGGAAAAAAAAATGCAATCAGGCTACGCTTTAATTTATTCTGTGCTGACTTTGTCTTTCTGATTATTGTAGCTGCATTTAATTTATTCTTTTCCCCGCCGCCGTCTTATTTTTCCCAGGTGCAAGACTGCCACGTAATAAAGCACCTGTCCAAAGAAGAGTACGATGGACACACTGCCGCTCTTGTTGTCGGGGGGAAGAACGTATCACCGTTCCATGTACGTAATAAATAACTTTTATGATTTAAAAAAACGGGGAGGGAAGGGGAGTTATCTCAGCTGGGACTCTGCATGCTTGATGTTACTTTGATAAAGAGATGCAAAGTGAAAGTTACTACTTTTACTTTTGTCTGGCTCATCTTTTTTATTTTAGTATCTTTTACTAACAACAAAAAACATCCATAATGGCTATATTTTATTTTATGACCCCCTCCTACAGTAACATTACCTGAAATATTTGCGTTTGGACCCAGATTCATTGCAGCCGTCTTCGTTTTAAGTTTACTGCCCCATTATCTTAACGCATTTCCACTCATAAATATAAATAAACAGTGCTAAAGCAGATACTCAAAACAACATAATCCTGAAAAAAGGCATCGAATACGAATTAATTGAGCAGTTATGACTCTTCAGATTATGCCATTTATGACCCACTTAAGCACACCTCAGTCTTAAAAGTTTTTTTTTTTTAATTCTTCTAGAAAACCTCAAGGTTTTAGTTTTGCCTCATAGTGCTTTTTTAAAACACTTCAATACAAGTAACTGAAAACTGAGGTGACAGATGGGCTTAAATTTATTCAGTGAACATAAAGTGCACTTTATCCTCCCTCCCCGTCAGAGGTAAAGGTCATGTCTAAATTCAATATATATAAAAATACTCTGGATGTTCAGTTTTTACCATTGAAAAAAAAACAAAGGAAAAAATGAATACGTCAAGATGTAATTTATTCATCGAGTCTCAAAAGATTCCTGACGGACCGGTGTCAGGATTTCACTGGCGGAGTTGTTTTGAACTCCTCTCCCTCAGCCGCATCATTCTCCAGTCTGAGGCAGAGTTTGTTGGAGGGAGAAGCTTTGGCAGGTTGATTTTCAGTCAACAGAAGGGAAGAGGGAGAGTTTGGAGCGACTAAAGGCGCTGAGATGAGAGCAAACGGAGCGAAAGCAAATGTCAGAGACGCTCTCTGCCAAGACTGCGCGCACATGCCTGCAAGTGTAGTGTGTGTGTGTGTTTGGCTCCGACACAGTCAGAACAGTCTCATGGTATATTTTAAAAGTCCAACTGTTGCTCACTGCTTCTGCTTTATCTTATCGCATCAGTCAACTTTTTTCTTCCCTTCGCAATGACTGACAGAGGTCCGAGCAGCAGATGGAGATGTTCAGGAATGCGGGAGTCCCGGCGAAACAGAAGCTCTCCGTCTTTAAAGTGTCTGACAATGCCATCATTAAACCAGGTGTGAAGGGAAAAAAAAACAATTTAGTGCGTTTGTTGTTCGTGACTTGAGTCATTTTGTCTTGATGCGCTCTCGCTCCTTGTTTGTTCAGGCACTCCTCTGTATGCAGCACATTTCCGTCCTGGCCAGTACGTAGACGTCACAGCCAAATCGTAAGCTCTGTTTTGC
Source organism: Kryptolebias marmoratus (assembly GCF_001649575.2). Lineage (NCBI taxonomy): Eukaryota > Metazoa > Chordata > Actinopteri > Cyprinodontiformes > Rivulidae > Kryptolebias > Kryptolebias marmoratus. The sequence continues at coordinate 12,347,791 of NC_051434.1, forward strand.
CAGTTCCCCCCCCCCTCTTTGCTGTTGCAGTCTTTGGCATTCTTTCCTCCATCTTACATTCCTTTTTTTGTCTGTAAATGTGTAATCAACTTGCCAAGATAATCCAAACCTCTTAAATGTTGTTTTTTTTTCCTTCTGAAGCCACAAATCCACATCATTTTGGTTTTAAATGAGCATATATAAATATATATTTGTTTTCGAGCAGCATCGGCAAGGGTTTTCAAGGTGTAATGAAGCGATGGGGATTCAAAGGTCAGCCTGCCAGTCACGGTCAAACCAAAACTCATCGCAGACCAGGAGCTTCTGGTCCAGGAGGGGTGAGGCCCGCGCACACGCTGCCAGAGCTGCTCCAAACACGAACAGTTCCTGTAATTCCCCAATATGAATGTGTGATATTCGATGTCTTTGTTTAGGATCCAGGCAAAGTTTTCAAAGGGAAGAAGATGCCTGGCCGAATGGGTAACGAGTTCATCACAGCTCTCGGCCTGAAGGTAGATGCAGATACGGCGCTTTGTTTGTTTTAATCGCATCTGTATCTGACTTCTGTTTTCAGTTCAGTAGTCTCTGAACCTGCCTTGTTTCTGCCCATCTGTCTTCCAGATATGGAGGGTGAACACCAAGTATAATGTGCTGTACGTTCACGGCTCCGTTCCCGGTCACAAGAACTGTATCTTGAAGGTAAAAATAATCGCGCACGCACAAGCGCAGTGTGAACTCACCAGTCAACTCGTGCTCTGACCGCGAGAAGTGACCTTGCACCTGTGAAACACTGTCACACCTGCAAGACAGAGCGATTTATCTTCATCGACACTATGCTGGATCAGCAGCGTGTGTGTGTGTGTCTGTGTTTCCTTGGAGGAATGAGAGCAAGCACCTTAATGATGTTAGTAATATCCCCTAGCATCCTTCACTGTACTCAGCATGTTGTTCTTGCCTCGTGAGAATGTTGCATACATGCAGCCTATTATTTGTTCTGCAGACAGGCAATAATGAATACAAATGTTCTTTGCATTTCACCCGTCGCAGCCTCACACACACACATTCACACGCTCCTGAACCTCCTTCAGATTATTTTGCTCCAGAGGTTGCAGGTTAGTGATGGATGGTCCTTCTTCGTTTTTATCGTTCCGAGACATCCCAGTGTCTGTATGTAAATGAGGAACTACTCAGGTTTATTGATTGCAATTAAAACTCAGATTGACTAAGAACAGGTTTTTCTAAGCATGCTTTTTTTTTTCTTTTTCTTTTACAAGTAATAACTAATCATTTGGCCAGTGACTCCTAAGGTGAGGTCAGGGTCTCTTAGGGGTCTAACCAGGGGAAAATAACTAAAGTTTAGATGGGAAAACAAAATGTTTATTGTTTGTTGGAGGGATTCATCCCATTAAATGGAATTTTCTCTGTTTCTACATTTGTCTTGCAGATCACCATCTAATTGTTATTTGCATATTTATTACACGAATTAAAAGTAGTGAAAAAAGAAGACTCTTTGCCGCCGCGTCGTGCTCCTCGTGCAGTTTCTGAAACACAATCAATCACACAGAGAGGCCTAAAGAAACTCTCCCCTCTCACAGGATCGGTGGAAATTCTTCTGCCTTTCTCATTAACAAGGTGTGTGTTAGGTGACTGGGCTCTATCTCTGAGGAGAACAGCTTCAGCCACAGTTGCTGCTTCCCTGCGCTCGTTCGTTTCTGTCTCCGCCCCTGACAGCCTTATCGTCGTTCGAGTCGACTAAACAAGGTGGCCAGAGGAGGGCCAACAGAGATGAACCACTTGGATCCTTTTTTATTTTTTTTTAATTGATTTTATTTTACTTGAAGTCTGATTTGTCTATTTCAGTTCTCCTGGTTTCTTTCTGCATTTTTTTCCCCAGTCAAGGTAAATTTATCTATAAGCCCATAAAACAAGAAAGAGTTCACCAAAGTGCTGCACGTCTGATGACAAGTGTGATACTACATAGGTGCAAAATGAAAAAAACACACATCACCCACTGCCTGTCATGTTTTAGTTTTAGGTCATCTTATGTTGAGGTGTTGCTGATAGGTAAACATTGATATCATATCATAAGATGTCAAGCACTTGGGTTATGTGTTTTGAATGACTCCGAGCTACAGCCACCTCAAATTCAAGCTCATTAGCTATAAAATTGATTGAATTATAGCCATTTATAAGTTTGCTGGCTGTGGTGGCCATTTTACATCAGGTTGGCTCCCATAGTTAATAAGTTAAATGTATATCCAGTGATTATTTTCAGTTTCAATAAAATCTTTTCAGTGGTTCATGAACAGCAGAGTTGACTCTAAATAGTTAATAACTCTAAGATATGGTAACAATAAAAGGACAGCACTACGAAACAAAAATCATTTCAGTTTAGACACAGAAATCAAATTTTAAACCTTCTTCTTGGGAAACTACATTGTTTTTACTAAAAAAACAACAACAAACTTTACATATTTTTTGTAAACGGCACCAAAGTACATGTATAGGTTTCACTAAATTTGTCACTTTTTCAGAACTTTCTGTCTCATCTGGTCAGCTGAGAATGGCTCGTTTTGATAAGTACGAGGCTCTGTTTGGAAACTGCCGGCGTTCGTGTTTTAACGACGCCTCGCATGTCGGTTATCGATCCACGGAGTTGGAGTCCGTCAAGCATGGACTTTAAACTGAGTGGAGAACGGCTGCTCCGTAGGTGCTGCCTCGACAGCTCGTCTGTTTCGTGGGACTTCAGGCTAATTGCGTGGCTGTGATCTGACGGACACGGAGCACCCCGAGGCTCTTAACGCACGCGGATATATCTGATCAGCTGACTTATCGGGGCGTCCCTAAACATCTGATTGGTTCTTCTGCTGTAAACATCTTAGGCCACGGAAGCAGGGAGGTTCCTGTGTGGAAAAGAATCAAGAGGAGCAAAGAATCACTCTCAGTTCTTCTTAATTACTGTGTATAAATTATTTAAAGATTTGCAGGGGATGGATGCTATCCACACCCCCTACACATGTAGGTTTATACAACAGTAGAAATAAAACCAAACTACTTTCAGTCAGAAATAGTCGCAACTGTTTTTTGTTTTATTAAACGTGTGTGTGTGTGTGTGTGTGTGTTGCAGATAAGAGACTCTAAGCTGCCAACCAGGAGTTCAACCCTTCTCAACCCTCCTTTCCCCACCTACTTTGCTGACGAGGATGGCGAACTGGACGAAGACCTGTACGACGACGACTTGTTCGTTCACACCGAGCCGTCGATATCACTGACCTGAAATCAGACTCACTCACCCAAACCTGTAAACTGCATCCGGATTACTTTAATAAAAGATTCATTCCTAAATTAGTTTGATGTGTTTTTTTTATGCGTGAGCGGGGAGGGGGAAAAGATTGGAGACAGAATAGCGCCGAGCCTGTCTGTTTGATCCAAACGGTTATTGCTGTCCCTTCCCCCTGAAACCATGGTAACTGTAGGAGTAGTGATGTCACTAGAGGATCCCCAAGCTGAGGAAAGAAGAAAAAAGAAAGACAGTGAAGCAAAACAAAGAGGGAGGCAGATATGTTGGAGAAATGTGCAATATCTATGCAGGGTGGAGGAGAGAAGAGGGTGAGGAGAGAGGGAGGGGTGGGTGAGCTAATAAGAGAGAGTGAGGGGAATACAGACAGAAGAGGGGAGCGATGAAAAGGGTGTGAAGTGTGGAAGTAAATAAGAAAACGAACACGAGCTGGTGAAGGTGTGGAAGAGGGAGAGGCAGGAATGAAGCCTGACAAAGGTTGACATTTGTGCATAAGAGGATAAATGAGGACATTAATGTTGCAGGAGGGCGCCGCTGTGAGCCTAAGTCTGTATTTGTGTGTGTGTTTATGTTCAGCAGGATTTAAATAAGAGTCATTTTGGGAGGGACGGACACATCCCCTTTGGCACCTTGTGGATGCCTCCTTTTTTTCTTTTTTCTCGCGTCAGCGGCTGAGGCGCTGGCTGTATTCAAATAATCATGTTCAGTGAATTGTTTGACTGTTGTTCAGTGACTGTACCCTCAGAGGCCTGCATGTGAATTAGTCCCTCTCTGCTCTGGATCTGCCGTGTAATTGACAGCCACAGTAACAAGCTTTTGGCTTTTTTTCTCCTCCTCCACTCAGGCTTTTGTTTGAAAGCCTGACAAGCGGCGGTGATGCCTCACAGGATGCCCTGCAACAACTGTGGAGCAGCACAGCATCCGTGCCTGGTCCCTAATTGAATCAACACGCAGCAGCTCGCCCTTTGAAAAGTGGAACATGCACCGGGTTAACTGTCGTTTAGGCACAAAGAAGAGCAGCGGCCAGGCGCTTCGTGGCAACATGTAACATGCCTCAGCTTGCATGTCTATAAGGCAGCGGCAGGCTCTTTGAAATGGTAATGATATCGTTTGAAAGTCCTGCTCTGCGGAGCCTGCACATCATCAGGCTCTTGTGGGGGTGGACGAAAAAAAAGGAGGGTGTGATGGGTGGCTGTTAAAGCAGCAGAGCAGAAATGGAAGTCCATCCTGGTCTGTGTAGCTCTGATTACTTTAAGGACCACATGATTGTTGAAGAAAAAGTGATGGAGTTTTCAGTAATCAGTATCTTACCTGTAGTAGAAATCCCTCTAGAGCCTTATCAGTTTTAAGATAAGCTCAAAATAAATTTCAACATTTCATAGCAGTTTGTGTACACTGTTTTAGTAACCTTTACATCATGGTCACTTTTACATTAGATGGTCAATTATAGGTTTTAAAATCTATTATTACTTTCACTAAAGACTGGTCTGCATTAAATGTGTTGCAAACAAGTGATCACAGAGGCTGAGGGGACCATTAGGATCTAAGTATTAATAGTATTAGGCTTGGTGAACAAACACTAAACAGCTTTATGTATCAATTTAAAGTGCATAAACTGGCACAAGTTCATCCTAGAGTACCGGCCAGAAAGATGTGCTCCTTCTTAATTTGACAAAGATGTTTTGTTTTGTTTTTTAAATTCACAAATGACATGTTTCCTCTTAGCCCAAAGTGCCGAAGCACAGGCGTCAAACTCCATTCCTTGAGGGGCCACTCTCCTGCGTCTTTTAGATGTGTTCTTGCTTTCAAAACACCTGCTTTAAATGAATGACTTGTGGACGTGTTTCTGGAGAACCTGATGATTTGTTGAGGAGGTGATTGAACCGTTTGAATCAGGTGTGTTGGAGCAGAAAAACCCAAAACTCCCAGGACTGCGGCCCTCGAGGCTTTGGAGTTTGACACCCCTGTGCCAAAGGAACCACTGAAGAAAGCTTTATCAAGCTAGGTATCTTTTGCTCAAAACAAGACTTTAAAAAATATAAAATTTACTCGCGGGACATCCGTTGCCAAATCATCTATTGTGCACAGGCACAGTTTTCTGAAACCCTTTTTGTAATCTTGAAAAAATTATAACAGTTCAAAGGTTTCGCACTCACTAGCTTTTACAGCACAGAGCTGTTTCGCTCTGATAGTGCCCTGAGTGAGTCCTCCTGCAGGTAAGATATTGACTATTTTAGAACATCACTTCAGAACATTCAAACTGTCCTTTTAACTAATTGGCATGTGTTTCTGTGCTGTGGCAGTCCACGCAACAAGGGGAGCAACAGACATGTCTTGGCGTCGTTTGCTTGAACTTTCATGATCTTCAGACAGAACTTTTACTCCTCAGAGTAAAGTTCATTGTAGGTCAACCCCTGTTTTCAGCCCTACAGCAAACAGAAATGAGAGCCTCCTTTCATTAGTTGTTGTAGCTCGTCTCACTGGTTTGAAGTAATTTATTCTACTTTAATGCCAGCGCTTTCAGCCTAATCGAATCAGTAACAAACCCGAATGAGCCAGTTAGCAGATTCAAATTCTGAAATGTTCAGTCGCTCGGTGTCTTTCGAGCGGCACATCGGGTTTATCGCTGCCTCCTTCGTACGAGATGTGCGACAGATTTGAAACAAAGCGGATGATGATACGACTTGGGCTGAACTTTAATGGGACTTTGCTCATCAGCGTGACTTTGGTGAGCAAAAACTTTCAATGTCATGACAGTTCTAGTAATTTTACACTTAGAAAATAGTTTATGTCAACAGATATGATTCATATTTGACAAATAATAATGATAACTAGAGAAGTTGCATTTCCTGCGAAAATGCAGTGTGAATGCTTTTTTTGCTGAATGATTTTGCTGAAAGCGGCTGAAGATATGCTGAACAGCTGGAGTTTAATGAAGATGCAAAAAGTGGAACAGAAGCTGATTTGTAGAAGAGTTGCATAAGGTAGAAGAACAAAAACTGAAAGAAGCAGAAATTAGTTTAAAAAGCTGAAATTAGTTGAAAGAAGCTGAAAATGAGAAGAACAAAGCCGAAATTAGCTGAAAGAAGCAGAAACAACAAAAAGGAAAAAGCTGAAATGATCCTGAAAAAAAATTGTCATCTTT
>NC_051434.1:12365326-12390054 GCF_001649575.2 Kryptolebias marmoratus
TTTGATATATGAACGGTTGAAGTAGCTGAAAAATTGCGGAAGGAGATAGGTGCCAAAAAACGTACGGAATAGGGAAAGAATAATAGATAATAGATAATAAAGAGAAACAGGAAAACAATGGTGTGAATGCTTAAAAGCATTCACACAATAAAGGAGCAAACTCAAATGAACATAGTCACCATAAGTGTATGCTAAATTTGAATTCTTTTTTTTTTCCTTGATCCGCTTCTTGGAAATCACTCTTGTTAAAGAAACCAGACTTAAAAGCAGTTCTACACTGCTGCCTCAGTCAGTTTGAATTATTGTCCTGCAGAGTCTGAAGCTACTTCAAGTTACGGGCTTTTATTTCCAAACTTCCAGACTCAAACACATCAATCCGCTGCCCCTGCCTCCTGATTTTCTTGCTCTGTTTGTTTCATACCTTATCCTTAAATGCACTTCAATTCTCCTAATTAAAACTTTCCATGTTTTAGCTGAATCTAAGCATTGTTGAGGAGGATGGGGGGGGAAATTACTTAGAGCGTCTCGGAAAAGGCTGGCCTGCGATTTCAACCCCGTCCTGACATGATGGATCTCCCGCTCTGCTTCTGCTGGCTCAACACATGAGAGATCTGATTTCCATTAGCAAAGAGGACAGACTCACGCACACACACACACACACACACACACATACACACACACACACGTTATGTCTCTCTATCTTTGCAGGGACTTTCCATTGACTTCCATTCATTTCTACACCCTAACTACAGCCTAACCCTGACCCTTACCCCAACCCTAACCATTACCAGTACACACCTAACCCTAAACCAAACCTAAACTCAATTCACACCTTAGTCCTAAACCTAACCCCTAACCCAAAAACATCATTGTGAGCAGTTGATCCTCACAAGGTAGTATATGTTAGGAAAATTGTCCACACAATGTATCAAATACATGGCCACACTCCCCCTCTACTGCAACACACACACACATTCCCTACCACTGTCTATCTCTGACACACATGCTTTATTTTTAATTCCTGAAAATTTCCAAAGCAGGGTTCGTCAGCACTTAAGTTGTGACGTGTCTTGCTGGGTTCATAGAGAAGGAGCCGAAGTGACCTGCATCTCCGCAGATAAACACACTCAGATCTGTGGCGTGTGCAGTATGAATTATTGAGTGTGTTATTTGAGGGACAGCTGGCTCTTGAACACATTAACTGCCTCAGTCAGACATCCAGTCATACGGCGACAGGAGCGAAGAGTCACTAAACAAAGGAGAGGAGAAGGGAACGAGAGAATGCCAATCCAATTTCACACTGACATGATCTGTAAGCAATTACAGCAGAAAGTGTTTATATAAGCTCTCAAGTCAATTAACGCGAGGAATAAAGTGGGTTAATCTTTTCAGCAGTAACAGCAGATGAAATTATTCTTACGAGTCCGTCTTGATTTGCTGTCTGTAAATAGAGTGGAAACATTTGTGAGCTGATTGTGTTCTTCCAAGCACTGCTTGATGGATTGCACAAGATTTTATTCCTTTTTTTTCTGTCACAACTCCTTTTCTTGAAGCAAAATCAACATAAGTGACAGAAATATATATATATATATATATATATATCTGTTGTTGCTGTTTTATTTTTTATTCTAAGAAGGAATAAAGGACTTTAACTGACACAAGTTAAATGTAAGTTAAACTAAAAAACAAATTTTCATTGTGAATACCTGATGTAAATAGGCTGTTTTAAAAAAAAACAATAAAATTAATATAAACTCAGCAATCAAAATAAGTAAAAAACATTGCAATATGAATGCATAGATCTAGTAAAAGTATTCAGTAAAGTATAACATGAACAGTTTTTCACAGTTTAAACAGGAAAAATGTGAAGCTCCAAGCTTTTAAAGTGTTTGCAGATTGAACTCACGTGCAAATCCCTCTCCCTCCTTCCAGTCAGTGGTTTGTTGGGGGGGTTTATTTGTCTGATGTGGAGTCTCCCCCAACGTTTAATATTGTTTTTTCTCACTTGACAAATAGGACTTCCTTCCCACCGCTCTCAAACCATCCATCTTCTCCGTCCAAACCAGGAGCATTACTGTCTTTAAAAGGTGTCTCCCATCTTTGAGATGATTGGACGGCTGAGCGGTGACCTGAAGAGTTGGCTCTCCTGTGTCAGGTCATTAGCTTGTGAAGGTGTTGTTTGGTTTCTAATATGTTAAGGGTCAGACCTTTACAAAAGGGAACCCAAGTTCTTACAATACAGCTTTGGGTCCAATCCCCCAGCAGCTTACTGCCGTTTTAAATGTTTGGAACGCCACATTTTTCAGTTCGAATCCAGAAAGCTCCTCGAAGGAGAGGCGAAACGTCTCCTCGAATCAAAGAGGTGCCTTCGGCTGAACTTACTGGACTTCCTGACAAACTCTGGTACAGATTCCTGCTGATATGATGCTCTGAATGAAAACACAATTTGACCAAATGGCTTTATTTTCTAAACAGGAATGTGCAGTCTCCTCTGACAACGCCTCTTGTAGCTGTCCCTACAGATGATTTAAAAATGGACAAAATCAGCAAATAGGGGTAGAGAATCCTATAAATTAGACCAACAGCTCTAAACAACGTTTAGAAGAGAATATACTGTATTTCTTTAAAAACTGACAGTAATGAAAACTAAAGAGCCTCTTCTTGAAGATTATAAGGGCTTGCTTGTAAAAGTTATTCCAAAGGTCTTAAAGCGTTGTAGGGTATGATTTAAATGAACGTATCAGTCACAAATATGAGAGAGAATCACTGAGTGAATGTAGATCTTTGCTGCCTCACATCAAAGTGAATCGCTAATAAATCTGAAGTTCACCAAACTGAACTTTACCTTTGGGCACATCCTTTTTATTTGAGGCCTAAAACTAAAATTTGGGTCTAATAATAAAACCTAGATGTTTATATTTTGAGACAAAGTTTTCTTCAGTGAAATATCTGCACTGTGTCTCTTGGAGAAGAACAGGTTAACTCTTAACATGTAACATCTCTTACCGAATTTATAGGAGTCCCTCATTAGCCCACACTTGGTCTAATGCCACTGCCTGGTATACCAATAACCGATCACACACCCCTGTGGGACACAACAATTTGATAAGTGTAAAAAAATCGGATTTATGTTGTCCAATATTACCAACTTCAGAGCAAACAGGAGGCAAGATTTCACAAAGTTCTCCTAAAATTCTAATTAAATTAAAGATCTATCATTCCTTGAAGGAATCGCCTGAAACCTTAGCTCATTGTCTCTGAATCAACCGAATTGTGGGCTTTTTTGTCCTTTCTAATGTCACTCGGCTGTGGCTGTTATCTTGAACTGGGTTGGCTCCAAAAACATAATCAGCTGTAGACATTTCTTTACAATCCGCTCTGTAGTTCATGAGATATTTTGCTAACAGACAGACAGAGTTGATTCTGAATTGTTAATGAAAGATTAAAAACAAAAAAGGATCTTGCACATCTGTTAGCACTCATATTATTTGTTGGGATTCGGTCTCAGCGACAGCCACACCAAATTTGACCTCAATATTAGTAAAATCAACTGGTTTATGACTACTTCTGTGTTTTTTAAGTTCAGTCGGCTGCAGCAGCCATCTTGAATCAGGTTGACTCCAAACGTTAATCGGATAGAGATGTGCTTTCAGTGATTACTTTCTGCAAGTTTCATAAAAATTGGCATGGACAAAAATGTTATCGTCCGCCTTTTCCTTTTCCTTTTAGCAGCAGGTGATAATACGTATTTAGAGGCTCTAAATAGAGAAAGTGAACGGCGAGAAGCTTCTTTGTGCATAACCACCACCACCACGCAGCTCTTTAAGCCGTACTGCCAGTGATCCTGCTGTGGCAAAACCTTCCCAGTTGTTCACACCTGCGTCTCTGGTGTGTGCGCCTCCTGCCCATGTAGGTAAATTTTGGCTCCTTCCTTTCAGCACCGCTGGGTGAGAGCAGGATGCAGCCTTTGGGTCCCCACTTTCCTCTCTGTAGGCGATTCTATCCTGCCTTCAGATGTTTGGGCTGTGTGTGTGTGTGTGTGTGTGTGCCTCTTACATGACCTTACAAAGGCAGTCTTTCTCACTACTTTTTATTGTATCTCACTTTTCCCCCTCAATTAAAACCCACGTTAGATCTGAGACATCTCCATGGTAACAAGGACCAGAGGAGCAATATAGGGAGCAAGCGGAAAGTCAACCAATGCTTTCGTAGTTGCATTCAGGCATTTACTAGAAATTCTCAAGGTCTTTGATTCAGGCTACAAAAAGGCAGCAAAGTGCTTCATTACCCTCATTGCACATGTTTGCAGCCGTTCACCCCCCCTTCAAACTTTTCAAGCACTTACCGTACACGTAAAAGCGGGGCCACTGTTTTGTAGAGTTTAAATGAACCGTGTTGTGACCGGGAGGTAAATGTCAGAGGATTTTCAGCCGGAAACCTTCGCCACAAGAATGTGACCGCAGGATGTCGAGTAAATCAATGTGGAAGCCAAGGGAGAGGAGCTGAAAGAGAAGGGCGGGTGAGTGGCTATTGCTGCAGGTGAAAAGGAAAAGAAAAAAAATGGTAGCAAAAAGAGGAGAAGCGGGAGAGAATGAGAAGAAGGACGACGGGACTGGGAGCTGTATGGTTTTTTCGGGAGCAGGTCAACCTCTGACATTCTCTGTTTGTGTGTGTCACGGCAAGAATGCACTTTTTTATACATGATGTTTTTGTTATTCCATGAAAAGACCCCCAATACGTATTAAATATGAATAAATTGGGACTGGAAATATTTGGTACGAAAAAGGGAATATTTAGGGACATTCATGATAATTGAAGGAATATGTTGACAGAAGCGACAGTGACAGCAGAAAAAAAAAGAGAAGAAGAAAAAACTGCTGTGTTGGAAATTTTTTTTTTTAAAAAGTTGTTTGTCTATGAGTCTGGCAAAGGAGTAAAAAAAGATGTCCAAACTGAAATGACTCATCCCGCTGTGACAAAAATAAAAAGAGAGGTGTTAGTTTAAATTTTAAACTCCTGCCGGTTTATTCAGGATCATCTGCTATGGCAAAAAAAAATCAACCTAGGAGAAAAAGGCTTGATTAAAAAGTCTCAGAGTCTCCTAAGTTTCATCCCAAAAGTGCAGGTAAGTCTTGAAATTACTGCTGTCAAAGTGCAGCGGCTGCAATCAGAAAGAGATTGCACCAATACCTTTGCTGTCCTAAAAGAACATTGGAGCAAAACTTGACTCTTTTAAAGAATCATACAGGCAAAAGTCAGACGTTTAGGAATATTTTTGCTCTGGTCAGACAAATCTGTGACCTAACTATCCACAGTGTGAGCAAAAAACCATCAAAAAGAGTCTGTAAGAGAATAAAAAGTGTATTGTAGAAAAGTCCAAATCCAGATTTGAACCTAATTTAAATGTTGTCAGGTGATTAGAAGCATGAACTGTAAAAGAAAAAATGTCAAAAAACTCTGAAAATTAAAAGTTGTTTTGCATAAGACTGGTGGACAATCAAGCAAAACAACTTCATATATATATATATATATATATATATATATATATATATATATATATAATTTTTTTTTTCTCCTGTTAAAAGTCAGACAACTAGCCTCTCAAGCCATGGATGGGCTTATTGTTTTCCACAGAGGAATGTTACCATTTGATGTTTCGAGTTTCAGCTCAGTGAATGACAGAAAAAAATTAAATAAATAAAAAGCTTATTTTCATAGTGCTGCTTGAGTAAACCACCTTCTTCTGGAGGCTCGACTTTAAAGAGGATCAAACACGTTCTTGTTCAAAAGAAAGTGATCGATTTTCATGTCGCAGCTTTGCTTTCTCACATCAGACCTGTCCCGTCCACCTGACTCAAACGGAGGATTGTGCACACGTACACGGCTCACTGATGCTTCAGCTCACATAATTAGCAAACACGGAGAATACAGTCTAATTTCTTTGATTTGGATGAAATTATCCTTTCTCAGAAAAGAACATGAAGTTGCTGTGCTGTGTAGAGAGAAAAACCTTTCAACTTGACTCAACACAAAAAGACAAGAAGAAAGACTACAACTGGGTCTCCTATAATTCTGAAGGCTTAAGAACACAGGAGAGTTTCTATTAAAACTTCAAACCCATTTGTGAGATATTAAGGGTCTTTTAGCATCTTTTAGCATTCTGTTCAAAACTTCGCCCTGTGTCTCGTTGCACAGACGTTACATCAAAACATACAGCTTGATTGGTAGTAGTGGATTATGACTTTTGGTAGGGGTACAATGTAGACAAAATTTGCCCCCCAAAAAACTGCATTTAAAAAAAATAAAAACAATGGAAATCAATGGGATTTTGGTGAAACAGATGAGACAACTCAGTCCTCTCTGGAGCTCTACAGCTCAGACTGACTTCACAGCAGGAACATCATACAGCGTTTAAACGGGTCACAGAATGTTCGACCTTACATGACTGAACAGGCGTTTTATTATCTTTCACGGTTTTTAAATAACCACAATTTAAGTGTAATGATTTTCTGAGATTTCTTTCTTTCAGGACGTTCAACTGATATTTGGGGAATTCTCACGCTAATTTTTTTTAAATGTCGAAAAAATTTCAGATCTTTTGCAAACAAACTCTTTTGGGCACATATACAAATTATACATCAAAATATAAGGATCCCTGTCTCCTTTCCCTCAGCGTGTCTCTCACTGCTATAGGACTTATGGTTTTCCTTTCAGATCTCCCCAGAATAAAGAGAGCGCACAGTCAGGCTTCAGTTATAATTTAGCTCAAAAGTTTCTCTTCAAAACTGGAAGCGAAGGGTCTTTTTCTTTTTAACTTGTCTGTTTCTGTCCGCATCTCTTAAGTTTGCTGTCAGGGAGTGAGACACGCAGGTGTGTGGTTACCATGGTGACAACAAATGAGCCACTGGCAGCAGCTTTAACATTTCTTTTTTAAATCTCGGATCTCTTTACAGTTTATATACAGTTTGTATGTCAAAATTTAAGCCTTTTTTTGTTGTTTGTTTAGATTCTTGCAAAGTGTTCTTAAAATTTTTGCCAGTAGGTGCACTGGAACGCTTCAAAATTTATTCAGAAATGTTCTTATTGTCTCTGAACAATACGTTACCTCTGTTTGTCGGCATTAAACACACACACCAAAACTGTTTTTAAATGTCTCGTGGAAGATGCTTCATGAAGGGTGGGTTTTTGGCCGAGGAACATCAATCCTTTGCGTTGTGTGTTTTCCCACTAATTACCAAAAATATTCATCTGCAGTGAAGGCATCTCAAGAGACGTGTGTGCATGTGTTGGGAGCGTGTGTGTGTGTGTGTGTGTGTAATATGTGTTAGAGACAGAAGGATGGGCGGAGTGGGAGTAAGGCGGAGGGAATTACAGTACATCTGTTTTGGGTCAGCAAAAAATACTTTACAGCCACACACAAAAGAAGTCGGCACACACACACGCACACACACGCGAGCTCACACACCCTTACAACACAGTGTGCTTGAACTGTAAAACACTCACACACCGACTCAAGCCTGTGCACTCTCACCTCTTCTCTATACGAACCTCAGATCTGCTCAGATCTCCCAGAAATCCAGATGATAACAAAAAACAATTATGATGTCGAGTCTGCACACATATTTCCCCCCCAGTCCACCACAGAGGGAATGTTAATGAGAATGCAGATCAGCGGTTTCAAAGTGCCTGGGGGTCTTTTCTGCTTCGGAGTGCAGGCTGGCCTGTGGAGCAACACTGCCGCTCAGTGGCTCTATCAGAGGCAGCACCAGCATGAAGGATGAGTCCAGGTCAGGCAAGGTAGCATCTCACAGGACTTTAAGGTCTCCAGTAATGCATTTCCAATCATAAATGCTAATTGTGTGTTTATGAGGAACTCAAAAAGTGCAGAAATAGCTGCTGCAATAAGACAATCGGTTAACTTTGCTCTAAAAAAACGACTGGTGAGCGTTTGTGAGAAGCCCTGTCGCGGCCTAAATATTTCATCAGCGCTCTCAGTGAGACACAGACTAAGCTGGCACGGTTATTTTAAAAGAGTCACTGTTCAAGCGGACAGTAATGCTCATATATTATCGGGCTATGAGCTGTGACAGCTGACATCCTCGTGGGACCAGGAAGGAGTGAAGAGCCTGCAGATCACTTTTTGAACCTGTGCTCCAATCAGGCCCTGCAGGGAATTTCACCACAAGAGCAGCCTCTAAAGGCACGACACGCTAAGATAACAAAAACAGAATTTACAGACTTAGAAAGGTGCTCAAATCTGTTACAAGATTTGGGATTGCTTTAAAATTTCTTTAGTTTTTTTTTTTTTCCGTAAAATTAGAGGTTTATTATCTCAAATTTATTTACTATTCCTAGCTGAAACAGTTCTTTCATTTGCACACACACAGAGATTTTGTCTTGTCTACAATTAACAAACAGGTGCGAACAATCATCACATTCATATTAATATGCAGACTGAAACAGTTGTTCACTGACAAACGGCTGTGGAGGAGGCTCAAACCTGGGCGAGGAACATCGAAACTCTGGTATGAGGTTGTGGAGGATAGTTTCATGTTGTAGGTCAGACACCACAAAAAGAGTGAGCACAGATACAAGACACAACTACAGGTCTCTACCTACAAGTCTCTACCTACAAGTTTCTATCTACAAGTCTCCAACTACAGGGCTCTACCTACAAGTCTCTACCTACAAGTTTCTATCTACAAGTCTCCACCTACAGGGCTCTACCTACAGGGCTTATACAACATAACTACGCACTTAAAACCTAGGAACTAATTTGCAAGAATATGGCAGCAGGCATTCCAGACTGCTAAGTGAACATTTGAACTTTTTGGTTGTAGGTAGTGTGTTTTTCAAAGGGCTGGAGGGCAGTCCACTGAGTGTCTGCAGGCAGCAGTGAAGAATAGTTACAGAGCTGTTATATATTTTTAAAAAACATCAAATATTCTAACCATTAGGCTGTGGGAAAATGTGGAAATATATTTTTAAAAACGGCTATTTCAAAGTTTCAGTATTGTTTCATTTTTAAGACTTTGTTGAAAAATGCACAATTACAACAATACGTTCATGTTATAGGTAATAAAACAGACTTATGAGTCCTATGAGCAAATCTTTTAATGTAGTCTGGCATTACTAGAAAAATATATTTCCTTCCAGAGGCAGATAGAAAAGCCATGTGTTTGAAGATATGTACATATTGTATGAACAGTATATTTGTATTTGACAGTGGTTCATTTCAGTTTGTTTAGGGATCATGAAGAGCAGACTGAACTCATGTCCTCTTCCTCACAGGCCAATGAATAAAACATGTTGCTGGTTCTGAGAAAAAATTGTGTTAATTTTACTGCAAAGGCTTTACAAATGAAATATTTTAGGTAACTGCTCAGATGCAGCACATGGTTGGTTATTTTCTGGCTTATGATTTGTTGTGTAAAATTACATCAAATGACAAACTAAGGAGTCTATGTCCTCAAAACTGTTGTTGTTTGCGCCAGTCTGGTAACAACAACCATGTCTGGCTCAAGTTTGACTTTTAAAGTTTTCAGAGTTTTTCTTTTGCATTCAGTTTGTCTAATTCACACGGTTCCGCTTGCTTCTGGATTTCCAAACCCCAAACATTCAATCACTCCTTGCTGCCTGCCTTCCACACTTTGTCTCTTTCCTCCAACCTTATATATGTCTTTCAACTTGGACAATACTCGACTGGGGTTTTGAAACTTCCTGCACGATTGCAATAAATTACACCGAACTCTATAGTCCATTCAAATAGCTCAAATAGTAACATTAAATAAGAAAAACTAGTGGTGTGTTTCTCCACCACCTTACAGTCATGAGAAAAGAGATTCAGATTGACAAAATTGTTCCAGTTCTCCAAGTTTAATAAAATCAAGTACAGCTCTTCATCAGAAACGCTGACAAATAGACAAAAAACACTGAAACATGAATTTAAAAATCAATTTTGACAACAAAAACATTTGAATAACTTTAAGTTTAATCGGCTAATACGTACACAAAAACATTAGAAAACATTTTATTTACACTTGTTATCTACAAGCTTAATTCAATGAAGGATTTAAAACCTGAAATCTGAAGTCGCACTTTATCACTAACCCATTTGTTGCAATGCCTACATTCTCCACCAGGAGGCAGCAGAGTTCTTTAACGTCAGACCTGCTTCTTATGTTTCTTCAGTACTAAATGTTTTGTTGAATCAGCTGTTTGTCAAGGATTAGAAACGTGAAAAAGACTACTGTAAAAAGAGCATACAAAACATTAAAACCACACTGAGGGGTTTATGAACGACATCCAGAGCTGCAACTGACATTGGCACCATATTGAGAGATTCGTTGTGAGTTGGCAGAAACCTGAGCTTATTTAGAGGTTATTTACAGAGAAGGTGAAAAATGTGGCTGCAGTGGCAACAAAGTTATCTGCTTTTGTGCTTTAGTGCTTCCATCCTTGATTTTGTTGGTGCTATCGAGACCTCAGAGTGTTTCCAGTTCTAACAGGACCAGGTGTTGTCCTTTTCCTGTGTGTGTGTTAAAGTAGGAAGTTAGGGTGCAGAGATGGACGGGTTGATAAAACGTCTATAAATCACCAAATAACACAAAGTTAGAGCCACAACGGACAAATCACTGAATAGATTAGATTAGGACAGATGTTTGGGGTTTGAATGTGTAGATGCTGGGAGGGAGGGAATGCCTGGTCAGGGTGGCAGTGAACGGGTGCTGACTGCATTGTTCTTCATCCCAGATGGTGATGGAGGAGGCTGAGTGAGGTGAGGCGACGAAGGAGACGGGCGAATGCGTCCGCTCCGGTTGTCTCTCTCACTCCCAGAGTGCTCAGGGCCGGGAGCCTGGCCTCTGTGTAGCTGAGGGGAGGCGGAGGAGCAGGTTGACGTGCATTTGTGCTGGGAGGAAGAGTGAATGGGGGAATAACTCCCGGGCGGTGAGTGGCGACTGGGCGAGGAGCGCCTGCCGGGCGAGGAGAGCCTCCCAGACACTGGTTCTTGGTTAATACACGAGTGTTCCTTGGTTTGTTTTGGGGACTTGGGTGATTTAGGAAGGACGTGAGAGGTGGATGAGTGAGGGGGAGGGGCTTGGCTGTGAGAGGCGGAGTCTCCATTGTTGGCAACCTTGTAGAGGAAGACATCATACTGAAGTGGTGGGCTGGTGTCTGAGTGGAGCTTGGCCTCTTTGGGTAGAAGCACCTCCAGACCAATAGTGACTCCATCCTGATGTGGAAATACGGTAAGTAGAGAGGGATGCAACAATGTAGGACAATTAAAGAGGTAAAATGGTCAAATAAAGCTACACAGACAAATACAGGTGAGGACTAATCATAAAAACAAGGTCTTTTGGTACAAACCTGAAGGCAAGAAGCTTTAATATGAATTTTTGACCTCTAATCTTATAAATGGTTTTGGATAATATCCTAAATACACAAGATGATGCAGAGGATCTGCTTTTATTTTGAGTTATATTTATGATGACCTTTTGTTTAATACTTAATTGCATATTAACTTGAGTTTTAGTTCCCACTACTCAGTGATGTGAATGTCAGAACGAAAAGCGTGGGAGTGGTGACAGGAAGCAGCAAAGTTGCACACTGGAAAAACTACAACTTGGAGCAGAAAAGCCAACCTTTTTAGTTTTCATTGCTGTAAATGTCCTGAGTGCACAGCTTATTTTCTAAATACAAATCATCTGAGTGAGAAAAACTAGTTCAGCAGCCATGTTTTCAGGACAATTGTGAATATTTCAAATGGCATACCATTGAAAAAGCTATGATTATGCTGTAAGTTTTTGTTTGCACTGAAGAAACTGGGCTATGTGGTGTTAACAGCAGGTGGTGCTGCAGAGCTCATTATGTATGATTGAGCCACAAAGCACATAAATCGTTAAGAGAAACAAAGGCAATGCACTCAGCTGTGAGAAGAATGGGAATGGGCTTCAAGATTGTATTTATACTGAACATAATCACATTCTCTTGTGTTTTTTTCTCTAATATGACAAACAAACAGATTATTTTAGTGAGTTAAAGATGTCTTTCATCAGAACAAAAATTACATGAGCACTAAAATTTCTTGACAGCATTTGGAACGATTAATATTCAGCATGTAACAAAATGCACATTTAAAACATCTGTCTGTTATTGGCTGCTGTCTTTTCCACAATGATGGCCTTCTGCAGATGTTAGTGGGTTCGACTGGCTTCTAGCATTTCTTAGTACAGCAAGAATTTCCCAAATCAGAGGGGCAGCAAGTGTTGATGATGATGATTAAGGTTTGCGTCCCATATTGGACACCTGCATAAATTTTGCACCATAATCTGGGGTAAATTTAAAACCAATCTTACTTTGAGTTCTGTTTAACTCTCATTTATGCTTATTCACATGTTTGCTTTGCTTCCATAAGCACTTTAGGTTACTCTTGTGTTTAAAAAGTGCAATATCAATATGAACTTGAGTTCTGTTTGTCAAAGACCCGGATGGATAATTGCAATTTTTTTTATTAGAAAGGTTAGGTTTGGTCAGTGCTGTGCATAAATGTAGTGGGATACCAACCTGGTAGCATTCTGAGTTGGTGATAATTTTCTACAAACCAAATTATTATTATCACTTTTAACAGAAAATATTTAAGTTCTGATGTTGATTAAAACTGTTCTTTTATTTCAAATTGTCTTTTACTCTCATATGCTTTCCTTTACTGTTGAAAACCATTAGAAAAACTTTGTATTGTGTATGAGTTGGAATGGTAATTATGGTTGGCCATATGTGACACATATAAGTGGCTGGGCAACAACCAAACACAGAAACTGAGTAAATTGTGTTAATAAAGGACAAGCAAAGAGATAAAAATAGGATATTTCAAGATTTTTGTTCATGATTGGTATGGTAGTGCCTACATGTGTTAGGAGCTGTCCTTGGTGCTGAATGGGACTGTAGTCCCTTCTGTGTGTGTGTGTGTGTGTGTGTGTGTGTGTGTTAATGCAGTGTAATCTGTGAGCCGCAGCCTCCTGTAGCACAAAAAGCAGGGTCAGCCATGCATTCAGTTATTATTAGCACGAGAGCAGCTGGGCAGTAGTGAGCTTCATTATGTGCAGACATGCAGAAAAAGAAAAAGTCAGAGAAGAAGAGAGACATCCTACAGGGAGAGTGGAGCTCATAGCAACACACAGGGACGAGCTTTATAAAATGAAAAAGATTTATTCCAACAACCGTCAACTGCAATCCTCCATGAATACCCAAAAAAGTAAAAAAAGGAATATCAAGTACATTAAAGTATTGTAAAACACATTGAAAACCAAGACACATCGTGTGTAATATATGCATATAGATTCAAATATCAACTCCAAGCTATTACTTTAACCTGTTATCTAGACATATCCACTTTTTTTTTTAGCAATGTCAAACATTAATATTTTGCAAATACAGATTCACTTTATTTCCACATACTTTATTTTATTTTATTATTTTTTTTAAATTAGACATTTTCAGACACTTTTTGCTGATAACACCTATGCATGCGGGCAGAGAGACACAGAAAGGCCGGGGCGGGGGAGAGGCAGAGAGGAGGGGAAAAGGAGGGGAGAAAGAGGGGGAAACGAGAGAAGAGACAATGAAGAGGTTCATTGGCCAAAGACCAAGGCAGAGCATCAGAAAAGGGGGACAATCAGTCAGTAGTTGGTCCAAGCCACAGATTTTAGTCCAGCGTGAAAGGCAGATAGATGAAGGAAAGGAGGCAGCGTTGCCACTATGTGATCAGTATGAGCATGGCAGCTTTGTAAACAGAACTATTGTGCTTCTCAAGGTGGAACTTTAACATGTATTTTGTGCTCATTTTAGAAACTGGGTCTTATCAGACTGTTAGAAAATCTTTACAAAGCACTTGGCAAGGTGTAAATGGTGTTAGCCTTACGGGGGCTTTTTGTACACCTTAAATATGTTGGTCTGATTCTCCAGCTGCACATTTTATCATGTAGGGATTTTATACCAGGTTGTTCTGAAGCATGTTTACCTCTGCATTCTCCCCTGTGTTGTTGGGGGTGTGGCCGTGGACGGCAGAGGCAGGACGGTTATTCTCCTGCTTTGGGGAGTGGGAGTTGAGGATGTTCATGGACCCCTCTTCCTTGGGTTGAGGGGACTTCGCTTGGTTGTCCTTCTTCTTGGGATCATCCTGCAGGGAGAGTGAGTTACTCTTCACACATGCATAAAACTCAGCAAAAAGTGTTTTCTTTAAATCACTTTATAGGGTGATTCTAATCATGAAACTGCTTCTTTTATTTACTTTTGATAAAGTAATACCTATTGCTTTTATGACATTTAAAAAGAAAAACACACTGAGCACCATGTTCCTGCAGTGGCTTTTTAGCCTCTAGACCTGATATTTAGAGCATCCGGAACTGAAACTCATCTATAATCGCTGCAGGGTAATCTTAACACAGCTCTGAGCAGAAGCTAGGTTAAAATAAAGTCAGTTTGTTCACCCACATGTCGGATAATAGACTTATAACGGCTATATTTTATAAAAATCTGCTGACATGTGCTTAAGTTTGCAGATTTGTGCTGAATGTTTTTGTAATGTTGGTCAGTGTTTGTGTCATTGTTCATCGATT
The DNA here is from genome assembly GCF_001649575.2 of Kryptolebias marmoratus. Taxonomy (NCBI): domain Eukaryota; kingdom Metazoa; phylum Chordata; class Actinopteri; order Cyprinodontiformes; family Rivulidae; genus Kryptolebias; species Kryptolebias marmoratus. Next base: position 12,379,942 of record NC_051434.1, read on the forward strand.
GAGTTTGTTGCCTTTGCTTATATGTAAATGGTCAAACCATTAGATTATTGGTGTGTCACAGATATCTGAAGGTCACAAGCTCAGCAGGCAGAAAATGGGGCACCGCTGATCGATCTCACTGGCTGCTGATGGACACAGTTTGCTCAGTGAGCTTTCACACGACAGATATCAGCTTTAAAAGTTTAAATTCTTACTTTATACCTGCTTTTTAAAAAAAATATATGTTTCTATTTCTAAGTATTTACTCTCACTTTAACTAAACTTAATGAATATATTAGTTTGTACACCAAAAAGTCTGTAATACTGATGCATACAGTCAGAGGTACATATAAATCTGCAACCACACCCCCACACTGACAGTAATAAATGCTGTGCCATTTACCCGCACTTGCATGCTGCTACGGTACAGTTTAGTTCATAGCAGTGCTGCATGCAGAACCTACAGAAGAAGAGCTGCTGGGACCTAAAATGGCTGAATGTGCTGTATGAGGAGTGAACACAGGAACAAAATGGAGGAAAACACCGAGCTCCTCAGGAAGCTGCAGAGTCGCTGGTAGGAGAATCAAAAATTGAGGGAAGCTAGTGTTTAACCACACTGCTGTGACTACACAACGCATCTGAAAGCTGGCTACAGGAAGCCTCGGGAGAGGTCATCAATCATTTTACCTGGAGTGTGCGTTGATCAGATGCAGGACACAAATGATAGAAGCATTTTTTTTCTTTACAGCAAATGGAAGGTTAAAATCTGGCACCAAGCGTTTGCACAGTGGGTGGGTTTAAAGAAAAGACTGGGAGGAAAACTGCAGAAAACAGGGTGGACATCTGTGATTTAATAAAGAAGTTTTTTTATTGCCTTTGCAAGTTGGCCGTATGCATCAGTTCAGCTCAGACACACAGGACAACAGAAGAAGACATTAAATTACTTTTCAAGTTAACAGCGAGACATATGAGAGAACAGAATGAGAAGGGAGGAATAACTGGGGGAAATCTAACAGAAACAGACACAAGTAACAAGGAAATAACAGACATTAGAGAGAGAAGTGCAAACACGAGGAGAACAGAGGCATACCTGACAGATAATGTTGTCATAGTACGCCAGGTTGTGAGTATGAGTTTGAGGAGCGGGCGGAGGGGTGTCACACAGTTTCCTTACATTTGGCTGTGAGCCGTCGGCTGTTGTCGAAACCGAGAGCCCGTCCGTCTGTGGCTCGCTGCTCTGTGGGCGGTACTTACTGCAGGAAAGCAGAGAGGGAGACTCGTGTGATATAAATATTTGCAGTAGCGTATCTGTTTTCCACATGAATCACCGCACACTTAAATAAATTCCCCGCACTCCAGAAGGAGATCAAATACAGCCCTATGTTTTAATTTAATTTAAACAGGCCTATTGTTGGACAAACTGAAAATTAGCAGCACGAAAGTAACGTTTCCCGCTTGCAGAGCCCAGTCGTACACGCACCTGCGTTTGCGAAGGCGTATGTTCTCGCTCTTGAGGCGGTACAGGCTCTTGGCAAAGAACACGACAATCATGAAGAGCAGGAGGAACACAAAAGAGGCCACGGCCACCACCACACACAAAACCTGGAACTCTGTGACAGCCCATTCACAGCGCAGGCCTTTGTTCCAGATGTAGTCCTGCACGTTACACCTGGATGCAAAGACACGGTGAAAGAGGAGAAGACAAGGAGAAACATAGAACATACTGATTTTAGCTTGAAGAAAAAGATTTTCTTGACTTTTTGTTATTAAAAAAAACAAAGTCAAGAGGTTTAGCTCTAATATGTGCACTAATATACCTGCACATTTACCATTTACAATTTATAGCTACAAGTAAAAACAAAGCGTGTGAATAGATATTTGCAGCTGATTGCATTGTGTCCTATAGCTTTTAATGACATCAGCACACAGGCATACATTGTAAGTTTGTGCATATGTTTTCTGTATCTGTTCTATTTGTGCTGCTGGTACGCGGATGCTTTTTCTCTGCTAAAGCGTTCGCATTTGTTTGTGACGTTACTCAGCAGGTAGGTTTGACATGAGCAACAGTTTGCCTCAAAGCTTACAGAGAAGCTGCCGGATTGGACAGATGGCTGCAAGTCAGGAGTCCAGTCATGGTTGCGTTGTCTGGATACTGCATGAAAGTGCACAAGCACTGTGTATTTGTGTGCACGTACCAGTGTGTGTTTTGCTTTGACTAAACTTAGAGTATTGTTGTTTTTCTCAGTCTTTCTGTGTGTGCCTGCCGGGTGTCTATCAGCAGGCGACAGCCGCATGATTTCTTTACCTCCTAAAAACTGAGCTAATCCTTTGGGGACCCTGCTGTAATCTTGACAAGCCCTCATGACACAATAAGACAGCCTTCTGTCTTTGTTCGCTGTGTGTTTGTTTGCCTGTGGTGTCCTAAATCTTTCCTTTTGTGTTGGAGGACAAAGACATTAAAATGATCCCCAAAGGCAAGTTAAAAAGGGGGACTTTTTAGTGTCAAATGCCCTCAAAAACATCAAAACCAATCAACAACTTGTCTGATCTGAAGCAGGACTGAAGGGTTAGTAAGTGTCTTACCTACAGAAGGCTCCCGTCCCTGCTACCACGGTGCACACCCCTCCGTTGAAGCAGAAGTTGGGTTCAGTGTCACACTCTGAAACACAAACTCCGGGTCCAGACAGCACGAAGCCCAGCCTGCAGCCATCTGAACCAATGGCGCCACTCAGACCGAACTCCTCTTCCCTGTCTGCGCCCAGCATGGGGGGAGCTGGTAAATACGACCCGCTGTCCATGTTTGGCTTCACACTCTCAGGTTTTGAAGGGGAACCAGGCAGGAGTGGATTCTCATCCTCCATGTCAGCTGGGGGTGAAGGGGTGGGCTCGGGTTCTGGGGTTGTATCTACTGCTGAGACGTCGTTGTCAGGAGACAGGTAGTCGTACTCAGCCAGCGTCCATGGGGAAGTGGGGTCTCTGCCTCTCTGTTTTTGAGGTTTGGGGGCTTTTGCCCAATCCAGAGCAATGTCGGAGGGCACAACATCTGGCGCAGGACTGTGAAACTCCACCTTGATGATGTCATCAGATAAAGGGTTCCCGGGTTGGTCTGGCCCGGCTCCTCCAGCGGTTAGCTCCTCCGCCACAGGTTGGTCTTCCTCTACAACATCGAGATAGTGATGTTTATGAGAATGATGGTGTCTGGTGTGTGGGGGTTTGGCGCCAATCCCCGCTCCAATCAGGTGCTCTCTCTCTGCTGAGTCATCACTGAGAACCATCCTGGTGTCCAAGGCCTCTTTGTTGACAGATGAGTGGTTGTGGTGATGATGGCGCCTTGCTAGAGAATGTCTCCCTGCCAACGAGATACAAAACAGAGCATATCAGGGGTTTGGTACTGCAAAGACGGACTCTTCATCCCTTTGATCAATCAAGCAAACAAAAAAGTCCAAGCTGACTCAGCTGTAACCCCACTATGGTTCAGTTCCTCAATATATAAAAATGTATCAAAGGGTTGTTTTAAAGCTCAGCCTCATCTCGTGAAATCACATCAGAGTAATGGGTGTCATTGTCAGAAATGTTACATTTTTGTATACTAATGCATACCCTGAAGCTAACTTTGAGACAAAATCCTGCAGCCTAGTGTGATGAAGTTGTGTGGTTGTCTCAAATTACAAGGTGTCATAGCTGTCTTGCATTCTTTGTGGCATTATAAAAGGATGACCCCCCCCCCAGCACTGCACTTTTAGCTTAAAATGAATCTTTCAGTGTATCATTTAAGCAATAAGAAGCTCAAAATGTGATTAAGTATCACAGAAAGATGTGCCTAATGATCCATGCTGTTTATAAGCTTTGCCATGAGATCATTTACATCGCTGGGAACATGATGGGTGAGCTGATTATCATGCATGAAATCAGTGCAGTGAATGGCTGAATTTAACATTTCTTACACAGTTGTGACTGTGACAGAAAACTTGCGGAGTTTGAGAGGATTTTTCTTGTGTCTTAAATGTTCAGTGACAAGCAAATATATGCGCCCACGTGGTTGGGTCCTGTGCGCTAAATCTGTTTCGTTAAATCCCTACGACAGTTGCCTTACGGACCTATTTTCTTATAAAATGATGTCACTGTGAACTCGGATGGTCGTTATAGACAAAAGTGCTCACTTACAAGGAAGAAACCCTTCTCAAAGACATAAAGGAAGAGCTGAAGATTTGAATGTGCAGCCAGAATGTGGGGATGTTAGATTAAGTACAGTGAGTGACTGACCAATATGCTCTAATGACTGAGACTTGGTGAGGATTAGATTAGGATTTAGGGCTGCAGGTTAGCAGCTAGCCTACACTTCTGCTCTTTACAATCTGTGGATGAAGATGCACATGCATAGATACCAGAGCAAAAAAAAAAGATTTAAAAAAAGACGTGACGTGCAGCAGGTTAATAACTGAGTGGCCTAAACTCATGTTATGCAGTCAGATGCGATAATGACCCAAAGAAACGTGCTCTTTCTAAGAATATTGAGACTTATGAGGACACAAGTCACTGATGGAATTGGAGTTTTACATACTGTAACAAGACATATCTGTACCCTGCAGAATGATCTGGTTTTAGCCAAGGTCATTTCTGGTACTGGATGGAAAGATGTCCTTATGTTGTTCTTTCTTTCGGCCAACAATGGTCTCTGGGACTGAGGCGCTAACTAAGCAGCCAATTAATGGGCTTTCACTAATGAAATACTGTAATACTGTTTGACAGATATCCATATTTCCATTTTTGCTAGGATGTAGATATATCCTCTACATTTGTATGCAAAATAGACCGTTTGTGCATTTACTGTAATCTCATTATGAACAAAAAGCATGTGGCTCATTAAGCATCAGAAGAAGTAGGCATCCAGTCTATTTTGTGTCTATTTTTAGTAGTTTCACACAATTTTTGTCAATAAAACACCTGGCTGTGTCTAGTTGAAATTAAGAAAAAAGGACAGACGTTTCTGTTCGACAGCTTTAATAATAAGTTTCATGATCGACGCTTGGCTGAATGTTTAGGAGCCACTTCTTCCCGCTGCACAAGCCGCCAAACTCATCCGAATACTTGGCGGGATGACATCTCTCCCACTACCACCCTTCCGATGTGTGGCACTTCATTCAGAGCTTGTACAAAAACCATCCGAACGTGCCTCGAATCATGAAGACTGGTGGTGGCTGAGGAGCCATGAGATTCACCTCACACACACACACTCAGAGTGCAGTTGCCATGGTGAGATGTAAAGAGGTGCCATGTTGAAAGGAGGAACAGAGCGAGGGAACTGCAGCGCAAACAGAGAATCCAGTGTTCGTGCTCCTTCTCTCTTGTTTTTCAATCAGCCAGCCAGTAGCTATTACATGCCAAGTCCATCTCTTGGAAAAAAAAAACAACAAAAAAAAACAAGTTGGAATGAACTCGAAGGCCTCCACCGGCTCAAACTTATTGCACTGACTTCAATTTTAATTTAAAGGCCCAGTCTGCCAATTTGCTGTGTTGAGACTTATATGCCTCATCCTGTTAGCAGCTGGTGCTTTTTGTAGTGATTACAAGCGCAAGAAAAAAAAAAAAAAAAGAGCACGAAGAGATGACGAGCCGATCAAACCGAGTCCCCTCTCAGCTATGTGACATCTGTCTGAGGAAGGGTATGATTTGTGCCTTTTACTGCGGCTCAGCTCGTAACCTCCAGCAATGCACGAGCATGTAACCATGGTAACAAGTTCTACCTGAGGTCACTGTGATTGGTTAGGGTGCTGACTCCCAGCAGCCTCACCGGCAGAACACAGAAGGAAAAAGGTGTAGAAATCCATATATAGGACGTGTGAAAGAGACTAAACGGCAGAGATCCTGCAACCAGGTGCTGATTAGCACAGGCTATTTGAGTTCTAAGTTGTTCTTTTTAAACAATAAATGCATTTTAAAGCCCATCTGCTTTTGTGTAGCCACGCCGAGCCCGTGTTTCTTCAATTAACCGTAGCTTATCCTCCAACTCCTTTGGGTTTCTGATCGTTAAAACTATAAATAGCACTGACTGTGTGTTTTGGTGGGAGAGATGCTGATGATCTGATCTACTTTGACATATCATGAGCTCTTTGACGCTGCAGGGCAGATGGACCTCACAGTGTGTAGTCCCACAGACAGTGGACACACACAAACACACACATAGAAATGAACTTAACAGTCTGGATTTGATCCATGTTTTCCATGGCCATATTCCAAGAAATCTGTTTGTTGATGGACTCATTAACCAATTAACTAGTTTACTGGATGAATGCTGGAAAAGCAGCTGATGGTTAATAGCTTTTACAAAGAGTGATCATCTCCATCTTTGTCGCTGAAGATATTTATTGTTTTTAGCCTCCACATCTGAATTCTTTAGGGTTCAGATCCCTGATGAGGTTGGGATATTAAAATGATTGTAAACATATTCATGAATGAAAAGGCTGCCCACAACACCAAATTTTAGCTCAATAACTGCAAATTTGACTGAGTCATGGCTATAAGGTTGATTAGCTGCGGTGGCCATCTTGAACTGGGTTGACTCCCAAATGTAATCAGTTGTAGATGTACATCCAATGATTACTTTCTGAGAGTTTCACTAAAATCTGTCCAGCGGTTCATGAGGTATTTTACTAACAGACAGACAGAGTATGTGTTGGGGATGATGCACAGCTACTACCACACCAAATGTTAGCTGAATATCTGGTAAAAAAAAATGGCTGACTTAGAGCCATTTTGTGTTTCCTAAGGTCAGCTGGCTGTGGCGGCCATCTTGAATTCGAAACTCCAAAAGTTAATCAGGAGTAGATTTTTCATTACAGTTCTGCGCACTGGTTCATGGGAAATTTTGCTAACAGTCAAACAAACTAACACAGACGTGGAAAAAAATTATTATCGCTCTTTGTCTGTTTAAACCCACTGACTAACAACTCTTACACATCAAAACCGGAGATTTTCCAACTGGCCATTTGACATAAATGATGTCACCTTTTCCAGCCTGCTCCTAATTAATCACATCTCTCCGGCCACGTGCACGCTGCGCTTTTACAGCGCGAGGGAAGGGAGGACGCCAGACGCGCGGGCCCTGTTGATGGTCGATATATATCACGCTGTGAACGCCTGGCTGCACATCGAGGCCGAGAGGAGGGATGCGACGAGTAGGCGAGGCGCGCGCGCGCGCGCCACCGCGTGAACCCCGGCGACCCCGTGGGTGCGCGAGCCACCCTGTTGCTGGGCGGCGGCGCGCATGTCTGCATGTGGAAGATGTTCATTACTTCTTACGCACTCAGATGGAGCGCGCGTGTGTGTGCCATACAGAACAGAGGCTGGTTGTGTGTTGTAGCTTAAAGGCGGAAGGTGTGTGTGTGTGTGTGTGTGTGTGTGTGCGTGCGCGGGGGGGTCCAGTTCCCCTGGATGTCTGGAGGAATTCGGTGCTTTCAGCGCCATGAATGGGCTTCATGCAGCCTGACCACGGTGCGCCTAATCCCGCCTTTGTCTGGGGATGCGCACCGCGGCGAGTCGCAACTGCAGTGCCGAACTGTCAAATGTCTCTTATCATCTGCAAACACACCCACTTCTTTAGGAATACAGTACTGGAGCTCATAATAAGCCATTTTTACAACAATTAGTCTTTGAATGGGTTCATTATATTATGGCCCAAATCATGGCCGAATAGCTTTTAATCATAAAAAGCAGAAAAATCAGATCACACAAATGGATTAGTCTCTTTATAAAGTTGAATCCTCTAATGATTATTATGAGGATTTGATTTTTTGCCAGAGGAATGCAGCAGGAAGTTCAATTTTGTCTCAATGTTTAAAATAAAAAAAGAATATTATCAATGTATCATTTTGTTAAGCAGCAGTTTCATTCTGTATGCCCATATTTGGACAATTGTGTCTGCCAATCAAATCTCCCAATAATGCAGGTGCGATTTGGATCCACGCACGTGCGCGGCTTTTCTCGCCCACAGACAGTCAGCTCAAAGCCGCGCGCACGCGCGTACACACAGGGTGGGTCTCCGTTCGAGCAGCGGCGGGGTCTTACCGTGCACGCATAAAGGGACGATGACAGCTGAGATGGTCAGAAGCACCTGCCAGGTCCCCAGACGGCCGCCCGCGCGCGCCATTATATATCTACGCACTAGAATGGAGGTTTATTCCCTTCGACAAAAAAACTCTGAGCTCTTCCCGTCTTTCCGCCTCACCGGTACCGGTCAGATGTAAATCCTCACAGCAGATCCTCCAAAGTTCAGCTCTAGTCCATGTCACCGTCAGACGCTCGTGTCTATGCGGCTTTTCTTTGCGGTTTAACACCTCGGGCTCGCTCCCATTGTCCCAGCCGGCTGCCCCCTTTTTTTTTCTCTCTCTCCTTCTTTCCTCCACACCTTCTGAGCGCTTGTCACTCGACAGCAGCAGCAGCGCGAGGAATTGTAGCTAGTAGTAATGCGCGCGACCAGAAGAGATTAGAATGACCACAAGGGTCTCTCGGTGCGAGCCGGCGTCTGCCTGCTTTCTAGCTGGAGCCTTTTGCTACATCAAGCGCAGAGCGGCGCGCGCTGCGCGTTTGGGTGTCAAAATGCCAACGCGCGCGCTCGCACACACACATACACACACACACACTAACACACGCACTCGCGTGTGTCCAGCCCGAGCCTAGCTTGTGTAGAATGGCAGTGAATGTGGCAGCTGGGCATCAATAAGCTCCATTTTACAGGCAGGGACGTGCGGTCAGGGGAGGCAGGTGAGGCAGAGCCTTCCCTGTCATCATGACAAGAAAAAAAAAAAATCATAACATAAAATGAATATTAATATTTGTCCACTGATCTTTATGTATGAGTAATTTTCGAACATTTTTATGGTCTAAATCGCATTTTTATAGTCAAAATCGCTGAAATTGCATATTTCCTGTTCAAATATGAGGGTGAAACGCTTCACCTCTGATTGCGCAATCCATCACAAACTGGGTTGATACATGAAATTGGCCCCTGCCTGTTGCCGTACCGCTGCATGTCCTAATGGTTTATATAGCCTGATTTTCCACAGTCTGGCTAATGTCTTTAACCATTTACGTTTAATGTTTGTTAGTGACATATTTAGTTTTGCTGAGGGGACATAAAACCGCGGTGAAAAGGCGAAGGGAGAGGCAGGCAGTACTCTGCCGCACTGAAGGGGGCGCACGTGAGCCAACGGGAGCTTGTTGCTGCTGTCCTTTCATGCAGAGGCCAGTGACAGTCACGTGCACTGCTGCCAGCCGTTAAGTTTTGTTTTGCTCCATCGGACTGCCAAAACGGTAATTGTAACGTTTTTTCTTATCTTATCATTAATACTACTATGTGTGCGCGTGCGCGCGCAAGCGTGTGTGAGTGAGTGAGTGAGTGAGAGACGGAGAGAGAGAGAGAGAGAGTGTGTGTGTGTGTGAAGAACGCTGATGAGATATAAAATAACCAGTAGCCAATTGAATAAGCTACCCTTTTGGATTTATATATTTGTAAATCTGACTCTCAGTGCCTCACCAACCATGAACCTCACCGCACGTCACTGTTTACACCCCAGCTCTGATGTGTGTCTCTGGGTGGCGTTTATATGTCAGTAGGTTATTGGGTGCACGCTGCCTCTTGCCAGCAGGGAGAGGCGTGTGTGTGCGCGCACGCCTGCATAATCTTCTTACTGTTATATTGAGATATAGGCTCCAGACAATAGCATCTGCTGCCTAATCACTCCCATTCCCTCACACACACACAACCAAAACCCCCCTTTTACCCATCTGCCTAATAGATTTTTTTAACAGTAACAACACCCCAAAACACCTCCCCTTAAAAAAAGCAATCCTCGTTTTTTTATTTGCCAGCATCTCTGTGTGTGTTGGTTTGTTTGTCTGTTAGCAAAATATCTCATGAACCACTGGACAAATTGTAATGAAACACTTATAAAATATAATAGCAGTGTTATGGGGCGCCGTTTGTAAAGGAGCTTGTGCTAAAAATTCATGCCTAAATTTTGTCACATTTAGCTTCTGCTAAAAATTCATGCCTAAATTTTGTCACATTTAGCTTCAAACACTTTAAAAATGTAGTGTTGATTTTCTGATGTCACTTTTTACAACATTTAGCTAGTT
>NC_051434.1:12390284-12423726 GCF_001649575.2 Kryptolebias marmoratus
GAAGCTAAATGTGACAAAATTTAGGCATGAATTTTTAGCAGAAGCTAAATGTGACAAAATTTAGGCATGAATTTTTAGCACAAGCTCCTTTACAAACGGCGCCCCATAGAGTGTACCTCTACAACAGATTAACCTTTTGGAGTCAGCAGCAGCCAAGATGGCCACCACGGCTAATCAACCTTAGCAAAGACAAGAATAGTAAAAAATTGGTCCATTTGAGAGATATTGGCCTAATATTTGGTCTAATGGTAGCTGAGAATGATCCCCAACACACACTCTGATCTTTGTCTAAAATGTTTGCCATTAACTATTTGGAATCGACTCTCTCTGTCTGTTAGCAAAATATAACCATTGGATAAATATCTACAACTGGTTAACTTTTGGAGTCATTCAAATTCAAGATGGCCACTCCACCTAACCCATATTAGCCAAAACAAAAATGGCTACAACTCACTTGGTTTTACAGATATTGAGCTAAAGTCTCATGATTAGCTTCGTCTAGCGGCGGGCGATATGCATTCCTTTCGAGGAATCTTCACATCTGTTGCAAGCATCTCACAAAGAATGGCCTTCAATGGGCTGAGTATTCCTCCTAAATGGGATTATGTCAGATACCTTATGAAATAATTAGCACCAACTGTTCCAGTGGAGGAATTGCACTTTCCCTCATTAATAACTGATTCTGGATTTAAATGATCTCAGACCACGCTGTCTGCACCGGTTACTCCTGATTAATCATCCTACAAAAAGCAAGACAACCGAAACCCCTTTTTCTCAGATACAACAAAACCAGGAGATTTTTTTTTTATTTTATTTTTTTTCACAGGGAGCTGGTATGATGCAGAAAGGAATGGACTGTCACAAGGAAGAAGGAGAAAGAGTGACTACGATGAAAATCAGACGACGGATGGAGATGGGTGAGTGTAGAAGAAGGGAGCAGTGGAGTGGTGCAGCCTCAGAAACAACAACAAAAAAACAGCACTGATGTACTGCCAAACAGAGCAGAACAAAATTGCTTCAACACTCGCCTACCATCCATGCACACACACACACACACTAACCATGATAAAACATACGCGAGCACATAAATTTTATCTACAAGTTCTATAGTAACTGAATTAATTCCAGCTTTTTAATATAAAATGTACCGTGGCAAGGCCTTTTTTCTTGTCCAGGAGAGACAGATGGACCTCACTGAGACCTAGAATGAGAGAGAGGAAAAAAAGGCACACCTTAGTTGTTGCCAGGCTCTGTGTGTGTCTGTGCCTGTAGAGCTCAGGTCACTTCGGTTTTTCCGTCCTGTTCCCATGTTGAACAGCGAGGGGGGGACAAGATGTCCAGGGCTCCTTCAGCACACAATCTGTGTGTGAACCGACATTTACTTGATGCGGCCGGGTCCACACCTATAAATACCATGTAGATGGCAAAAGATGTCTCCAGCTCCTGATATGCCACCATTAGTAATCAGCACACCTGTTTTCATTCAGTAATCACCTCTCCCAGTACATATGCTTCCTGGTTAGGCACAAGTAATTACCATGTAATGGTAGGAATAAAAAATGTTTAAAAGTTTGTTTTGGATAATTGGACTTTTCACTTTTTGACAGGATATCATGTCGACTTTATGTCTCATTAACATTATCAGTTAATGTTCCCCACTTTAATCTATACACATTCTGCTCTTGTTAACCCAAACTGATGTTCTGTAGATGTTTTAGGAATTGATGGCCGAGTGTTGTGTGAGTGTGTTGTTCAAAGCTATCTTTGTGATATCTTTCTTCTCTTTTCTGACTTGCCTTTAAATGTCTAAGGATATGAGGAGAAATGGAGCAGCGGTGTAGTGGTTAGAGCTATCGCCTCCCAGCAAGAAGGTTGCAGGATCGCATCCCAGCCTGGGGTCTTTCTGGGTGGAGTTTACATGTTCTCCCTGTGCGTGTGGGTTTACTCTGGTTACTCCAGTTTCCACAGACCAAAAACGTGCATGTTAGGTTAATTAGCAAGTGTAAATGGTTGTTTGTCTCTAAGATGGCCTTGCGACCTGTCCAGTGTGTCCCCTGCCTCTCGAATGATGACTGCTGGAGATAGACACCAGCTTCCCGCAACCTTAAGAAGAACCTTGAGAAGCAGGTAAAGAAAATGGATGGATGTGGATTCTGTCATCAAAGGTTTAAAAGTAAAATGTGCAGCAGTTGTGGCAGGGTTTTGTTAAGAATCTCAGCGTATGTTCAGTGTTGGTTTAGGATTGGATAAAAGAACAAAAATCTGTCTCTGGTTGCAGAAGTAGAGCCTAAAAGATGTTACCTGATCATAACGCCCACAAGGTGGCAGTGTTTGTACAGAATTGTGTCTTCTAATTGACTCTTGTAGCATTTAGACCAGTAAAGGATATCAGGAAACACTGAAACCTATCAGCTTCCACCTATTTGGTGGACTGGCCAGCGAAAAACACAGGAAAAGATTTTTTGATTTGCCCTCCATTTTGGATCAACAGTGATGCAAACATCATTAGTCTTAAAGTCTATCTGTGATGACAAAATGAAAACAATTTTGTCTTTGCTGCATCATAAAGGAAGTAAATAGTACTCTCAAATTAAGATCATGATATATATTGACCATGTTATGAATTTAATACAAAAATAAACCTAAAAGTAGAGTCAGTGTGTTAAATACTAATCATCCTGCAGCTTAAGCAGTGATCACTTTTTGCGTATCTGTTCTCCGTTTACAGATAAGTGCATGTAGTGTTTATCGGCCCTGTTACTAAACTGAACTTTCCACTCCAGTTTCACATCAATCTGTTTAGATTTTTGCACTTTTGACTTACAAAGTAGCAATAATCGAGTTGCCTTTCACAACACAACTTGCCAAAACAACTGCCATGGCTCCCAAGATCCACCAGACCATCGCTTTGTGAAGTTCACTCCATAAAATCTTCCAAAACATAAAACTCACACCTTGAACAAAGGTGCCTTTTGTCACTTGGTGTCTGTTTCTGTGTAACTGAAGCTGCCAATAGAGCCACGTTCTGCGAGCGGTGTCATACGCAGGTGGGGCTCATTAGATGCCTTTAATGGAGTTTATTAGAAATCAGAGAAAGCTCCAAAGTGTGCAAAATATTACCCTTTTGGTTTTGCATTCATCCACTTCTTGCTCTCCACTGCTACAGCATCAACAGCATCATGACGGGTTTTTTCCCCCCACACTGTTGATTTGAAACAAACAGGCAGGTCTTCAAGCTCTAGTGTGTCACCACATCTATTCATCCTTGCTTTGCTTACTTCTTTAGATGGTATCTTCCACTATTCCTTTTTCTGTCATGGCAGTGAGCAAAAAGCATTAATAAAAAAGCGTATGCTTCCTCCTCTAGATGAGACTGCTGATTGCATGTGAATAATGTATTTCTCTCTGCTTAATGAGTTCCTCTCTGCTTTTCACTGCAGAGACAAGCTTTCAGCCCATGGAGAGGTAGAGGCCCGCAAAGACAATATGGTTAATGAAGAAAACTAGCACAGCAGTCAGTAAAAGATCATTTAAATATACTGTATGCATTCTGGGCCTTTGCTAGAGAAAAAATAATAATTGGCAAACCTTGCTGATTTTTAATTGAAGACCACTGATCTGGGAAGGAGAAGCAGATAAAGAAAATGGATGTATGGATGTATGGATGGATGTATGGATGGATGGATGGTCTATGATAAATAGATTATGCCAAGAGAAAAAATGAAGCTTGGAGGCATGTCCAAAAGTAAAATCTTAACCTTAATGCATCTAACAGTTTTGCATCTTCAATCCTTGTAGCAAACCATATTAAGAGCAACACATGTATTCATACTAAAGTAACAGTAACAGAGTTGCTCAGGAGGTCGTAAGTAAAGACACCGACGGATCCTTTGGCTACGCTTCGAGTCTTGGAGAAAAGTCCGTCACCAGAAGTGGAGGGTCGAATAGTAGGAGGCAGAGGAATAGAGCTGCATCCACAGTCGAGGTAAATACTGCAAGTACAGAAAAACAAACATCTTGACACGAGATCGTGAGGTGAAATAAGAAGCGATATCCCAGGAAGAAGTTGCAGTTACCTCGGGTTGCAAAGAGTGTAGTTCGAAGTGTTATTTTTGAGCTCAACAGAGCATCGGCGACGTACTTTAGCAACTTTTGAACCAAGTTTTATCTCTGTTCCCAAAATTTCCATGCCAGCATTTGCTAGTCCCATGGCAGCCTCCACTTGATCACCCATTTCAGCAAAAACAACAGCCTTACTTTGGGGACTGGAAAAACACACAGACATGCACACAGTGACAGTGTTTTATTGTGCATTGTAGACAGTTATTGCAAGAAAACAAATGCAATTAGGAATCAGGGGCTCTTAGGATAATAACTCTTTAGAAAAACAATGTATCTGGCAACAAGCAATATTAGCTGAAGCACAACTTCTTTAAATTATATAACAACAAGCAGAACAGTGAAACAGTATCTCTGAAGAAAAATAAAAGATCTCACACGGACTCACCTGACTTGCTTGTAAATCTCATGAAGGTTGCCCCCTTTTTAAAGTTTTAGAAAGCTGAAACTAGCTGGTAAAACCGGTTTATCTGGGCATCTCTCTCCAGTTGGATGCATTAAAGATGAAAACATCCCTCTAGCGATTAGATCATATGTACCGTCTATGAAACCGGGTGTTGTATTTCCTTTATCGTAACAAGAATCTGTCATTTGAATCATCAAACATTCATATCGCCCTAAACTGCCTGTCTCTGAGTGTCTTATGGAAAGCTACGAACTCATGCGGTTAAAAGTGGTTGACTTGCATTTTTTCCTGATCAAATCTGTGAAGCTATCGACTCCGAAAGAATGGTGGCCTAATAAAGTCAATGCAAAAACGACCTGCACAGCCTAGACGATCACATTTACCTGCTGTAGAAAGTGTGTAAAAAGTGATCTGGTTCTTTATATTTTAGTATAATATTAAGGTTTAATTTTATCCCCAAATATTCTATATGTAAACCAAATTGTTGGAAATGTTAATTCCTGTGTTGAGTTTGATGTGGATGAATAAATTGACTTTTTAAATAAAATATAAAAAGTCTAACCCAGCATTTCCTGGCGTGACAGGATGTTACCCAGATTACAGTGTCACCTTCCATGCTGTATTGTCACGCACACAGCTGTCTTCTGTAAACACCAAAAATCACTGATGCTTTTGATTTTGTTGAGAGTTCACTTCAGTGAACCTTTCACTGTTGTTGACATTTTCTGGACTGATGTAGCTTCACATTCTAAAATTAAAATTGAAAGATTTCCCTTTTTGCTGTGCCTGTTTGATTCCAGAGCAAATTTCCACTGAAGACCCTTCGTCTGTTTGCAAACAAATAGAGGAAAAACGTCCATTCTGTGTTTATGTTGCAATATTAAGCTGACAATCAGCACTTTGGACAACGCTCAGCTGTGAAAACTGGCATTAGCCTTGACAAAAGTTATAGCAAAAAAAAAAAAAAAAATCATTGCAAAAATACTTATTTTAATGCATAACATGTCATTTTGTCATACTCTTGTGAAAAGGTTCACTATGGCCACTGCAAAAAAAAAAAAAAAGGCAACAAGATTACAGCAAAACAAGAGAGACAAACTGGTACAAACCATGTCATTGTTGTAGCTACTGAAGCATGTGCAACACACACCAAGAATTGGCATGCACAAAATCAGTTTGCATCTAAAAATAAACTGTCACACACACAACACTGTCCTGCCACTATTAAGGATGCCTTAACATTATAATGCAGAGAAATGCAAGACTATTATACACACACACACACACACACACACACTGCTCTGCTGTCAATAAACCCAGTCATCAAAAAATGAATACAAGATAGAAGTAAAAGGTTTATTTCTGATCAGGAACCGACTTTTCGCATGCTCCATTTGCCTTTTTTTGTTTAAATGTTTTTACAGGCAACAGTAAAATGTAACCATAAAATCCAAAAATAAAAATAAAAAAGCCAAAAGGGCAGCTTTGGTTTGTCCAAGCTAAAAACACGCAGTGCTACAGTAAAAAGTAACCCCCCCCACACACACACACACACACAAACATCACTCAAGTGGAGAATACAATCCACAACGTGCAGGAGCCGCGAGAACAAATGCAGGTGAAGCATTGAACTTGTGTCTTTTAACAAGATCATTTAAAGCCTAAACAACTTTTATACCTTAAAATTATTAGTGCTAATGCTAAAACTTAACCAGGGAGTGACAGGAGTGTTTTAGTGGGCTCATTCTCTCCAACTAAACCTAACCTGTGAGTGATAAATAGTTGCCATATTTTAGTGTCAAATTCCACTCAACCCTCACCTGTTAACAGCCGTTTGTTTCTTGCCAAGTTAAATCTTTTTTTTTTTACTCTTCAGTTTGGCAACACACATGTGTGCCTTACCTCCCATCACCTGCAGGGCTGGCTGCTCATTTAATGGTTGTAACCAAAGCATAAAAAAATAATAACCCGTAAAATAATATGAATTGGAGGATTTTTTTCCCCCCAGAAAATGCATTACATTTCATCCCTGTTGCTCATGTGCACCTTTATCACTGGAGCGCTGCAGTCCGACATTGTGGCCCTGATGGTAACATTTTGGCCTGTGTGGGTCAGAGAGGGGCCCTTCGCTTGGCCCTTGATGAATGTTGTGTCTACTTTTGTTGACATCTCTGTATAGAGATGGCTATTGCACTCTCTGCTGATGTCAAAGACTCCCACTGCAAACTCATTTGCCTTAAGCCTTATATTATGCGGCACCCTGAACAAGACAGCCACTTGCTCGGTGGCCTTCTGCGTGGAACGATTGAGGAGGTCGTACTTGAAGACGCCGAAAAATCCTCGTCCTGTGCGGGGTGTTTTGGCAAACGCTGCACTGCCGGATGAGGATGGAAGGATAATGGGAGGCGGAGGGTCAACGCAGCGGCCCCTGCAAAGATATATCCTGAACATTAAGAATTAAAGAAGTGGCGTTAAAGTCAGCTTGGAACATAAGAGAGTAAATCACAAAAAAAAACAAAAAACAAAAGGAAGTCACTTACCTAGGATTCTGAAGAACGTAGCATTTTGTAAGGTTTATAATGTGAATGATGCACTGGCGATGAGGTGATAATTTACTCATAGCCTCGCTGATTCCTATGGTGGTTTGCAGAAGGTCAGCTCCGAGGTTTATTATTTCCATTATCTCCATTTCTTTAACTTCCTGTTCAGACACAAAGAAATAATTTGTGCAGAAATATATGACACATAAAAACTGATCAACCCATATTTTTTTTTGTTATACACAGACCATGAACATTCTGAGTTGAGTTCAGCCTCAGGTTTCTCCCTACAGTATCTCCAGGCAGGGAAGGAGGAAGATTTAGTGTAATGATTGGTGATTATTTAATAGCGAGGATGGATGTGTGCTATGATACCTGACAGACAAAAACTCAGAGGGTTACACCAATTCTTGCCCAACTGGTCAATTTGACAAGGGATGAGTTGCACTTTGGATTAGCAACACGCATAAAAACTGTTTGGTTATTAAAATCTCACAGTCAGTAGTTCAGGGAATGAATTTTGCAATTAGTTTGAGAAACTGCTTTTCCCCCAATCGTGGGAACAGTTTAAGTTCTTTAGCAAAGTCAGCTGATCTCACAGAAATAATTTCGCCCTACATTCTTGTAAATCTTAACTCGGTTTATGCTGGAGATGAATATGGTTGATCTTGGTCTATAAATAAACCAAGGAATTCAAAATGTATTTTTTACTGCCTTTTACAACCTTCCAACTCTGTTTTTGCCCCCTTAAAACAAAATTTCTTCAGGTGATAGAAGTCCAAGTTTGTATTTGAGCTCCTTATTTGGCTTTAACTATTTCTTTGAGAATGTTAATAGGTGGTCTTGAAAATATGCTGGTAACCACAAAAGTGATGGTTGTACAACCTGAAACTATATGGCACTGTTAGGAGTTACTCACAAGCCTACTATTAGTTGTGTTGTTAAGGAGAAAAAACAATACTTAGTCGCATTAGTGCAACCAATGCAGAAAGTTAACAGAAAAGCCACAATTTTGCACTATTCTTCTGTCAATAATTCAGCCCTTTTTTAACTTGCATGACAAACTTTGATCTTGCTGCTATTTTCTTCTTCTTGTATCATTTAAAATCAGCCTGAGCAGAACATGCTCAGCTTCTGAGTTCATACCTGAGTCTTTGAGTGACGGCTGCCCCCAAACAAATTTATTGAACCTGGGATGTCATGAGCCTTGTCTCCTTTGTACAAACACTGATTTTTGAGACAATTTTGTTTTGTTTTCTTCAGAACCCAGCCTCCAGCTGCTCGGTGTGCCTCAGTTAGCAGACTCAGGATGATTGTGATTAAAAACACCTGAACAGGAAGTCAGTGGACTCACCTTTGGCGTGCACACAATGGAACCACTATATGGCAGAGAGAGAGAGAGAGAGGAAAAAAATCACAACAAATCACACATTGTTATAATTTAAACCTACTTGAATAACTGCTGATTTAGCATTCACAATGTATTCCTGTTTTTTTTTATTTTTCTGTACATTTTTTTGCAATCTAACTAATTTGGGATACTTTGCTATTTTAGCTATTCATATATCAAAACTCATTCAGGACATGTCTTCTGTCTGTAAACCAAATTGCCTCTTGGTAACTTTACAGTTATATTCTGACCTCGGTGTTAAACGAGTGTATGATTTGTCTATAAAAGTTTTTTACTTCAGTGTTTTGTCTGTATGTTTGATGAGAGCAAGACATCTAAACTTTAACTTTCAATATTAAAACTCCGCACCTATATTCTTGATGATGCATCAAATAAACACACACACACGTACAGGAAATCCAACCTCTGTGAAGGAAGGACACACTCACGTTAATGTCCAAGACACAAGATCAGCACAGTTTATATGGTGTCATTCACAATTTGATTTGCATAGCATTGTTACATACTAGAAATTGTTTAAGTTTTGAAGCAACCTTCCTTTGTTTTTCCTTAGCTTCAGTCTGTCTATGGACAGCTGAGGAATACCATGTGGTACAATGGTGTCAGTTTAACACGGTCTTAATGTTTTGGCTTTAACTGCGCACAAACTACCACTTGTCTGTGAACCAGAACCCATCGAGCTTGTCGTCAGGGTGCGATGAGCTTTTACTGCATTCTTTTAAATTGTTAAACAGTTGGCTTTCCCATTTGCCTTCGGCTGAATGATTGATGCAAAAGGAATGAAGCAAGGTAAACCTTACATCACTGGAACGTGTTTCGAAATGCGGGGGGGGCAATATCTTTTAAAAATTAGATTTTCATTCATTTTATTATGCGCTGTACATTGTAGCTTGCTGGTGAAACTAAGAGGTTTGACGGATGGATTGCCAGCAACAGTTAACTGATAACCGTACAGTTTCACCAACAATATTAAAAGTATTATCAACAAACAAACAAAAAAAAAATCAAAGTAGCAGCAGCATATTATAGTAGCATTTGGTTATAGATCAACTCGAACCCAGTAAAAGTAAAATAATTTCTACTTCAAAAGCTAGTTTTTGTTTTCATTTATCTCCACTTTCATAGCTGCAGTTTGACATCGAAGCCATGATGGTGATATTTTGGCGTGTGTGTCAGACTCTGACCCTTTGATTTGCCTCTGACAAAAGACAGGTTTGTTGCCTTAAACTCTTTAAAGAGATCATGATTGTGTTCCTTACTGCTGTCAAAGACTCCCTACTGCATAAACAATGGACCTCAAGTTGAGGTCAAACGGCACCACAAACAGGACAGCTACTTTCTCCGAGCTGGTGTTGGAGTTGTTGAGCAAATCGTAAGTAAAGAGGCCGGCAGATCCTTTGGCTGTGTTTTGGTGAACACAGTCTCACCAGATGCAGAGGATCGACCGAACATTGCAGCATGAGGATGTGGAGTAAAATATGAACTATATACTGGCCCCAAACTCAGTTTAGTCTAAAAGGTGCTCAGTGGGGTTGGAGGCAGGGTTCTGCACAGACCAGAGAAGTTCTTCCAAACCATCCTACTATACTTGTTGCTTTGTGAACCATGTTGGACTAGGAAAGAGGGTTCCCTTAGAGTGTGACGCACAAAAAACAAATTTTTGGTGAAGCATTAAACTGCCAAAGTCTTACAGAATTAATCAGGTGCGTACAGATACTTTAGCTCAGGTTGGCACACACACATATATAAATCCCTTTGGTTGGCAAATCAAGTTATTTAAACTACAAAACATTTAATGCAGATCGGAACAAAACTGACACTTTTCTCAAGTGAGATGACAGCAATAATTTATTCACACTTTGAACCAAAATCTTGATTACACAGCAACAATCTCAGGGAAAAAAAAACTCATTTGTCATCAATAAACTAGACATCAAGATAGGTTTGCAAGTTTGAACATGGCAAGAGAAACAGTCAGTCATAGCTCTCACCGCTCAAAATAAAAAAATAAAAAAAAAGCAGTGAAACAAAAATCTCAGCTGCAAAATTAAAAATGCACACATGCAGAACAGGCAGCTTTTAACCATGAAGTTACTCCAAAAATAACATGACTTCTAGCAAGTGCAAGAACAAAAACCATGCATGTCTAAACAGTGTCCTTTAACCTTGTGATGAACTACAATGTGCTTCCAATTTAATCATAATCCCTGTACAACCTTAAAGTGCTGATGTTAAAACCTAAGCCTCTGACAAGTGTTAATTCCTTATGTCAGTTTCCCTAAAAACATTGAAGTTATTAAAAGTATTTGAATCAACTCGTTTCACCAGCCCAAGCTTTTTTTAAACCATTGGAACATTGATTTGATTTAGAAACACTTGAGTAAAACTACAAAGAGTCTTAAGAAACATAACTTTGACCACCTGCATGGACGATTGCTACCTTACAAGTCATTCAAAGCTATTAAAATATCCTTGAAAGGCTTCCAAGTATTAAGGACTTCAGGGTTTCTTTTATTTGTCACTTAAATGCACCTTCACCACAGAGTCGTAGTTATTTGACATTGTGGCCTTGATAGTAACATTTTGGCTTGTGTGGGTCAAGGAGGAGCCATTAGCTTGGCTTTTAGTGAACGTTGTGCCTCCACTCCTCGACAGCTCTTCAAAAAGACTGCTTTTGCGCTCTCTGTTGATGTCAAAGACTCCCACTGCGTACTCGTTTGAATTCAGGTTCAAGTCGTATCGTACCTTGAAGAAGATGGCCATGTGCTCGGTGGCCTTCTGCGTGGAATCGTCGAGCAGCTCGTATGTGCACACGCCAGAAAACCCTCGTCCTGTGCAGGGGGTCTTGGCAAAAGCTGCACTGCCAGATGATGAAGATGGGAGTCGAGGAGGCGGAGGGTCGACGCAGCGCCCTCTGCAAACATATCCTGAACATCAAGAGTTAGATGAATTAAAAGCGTGTAAAATAAAACAAAGTACATGCAGTTACTTACTCAGGATTCTGAAGAACATAGCATTTTGAGGAGTTCGCAATGTGAATGTTGCATTTGCGACGTGGGGCCAATTTACTTATGGTGTCACTGGCTGCGATGGTTGTAGACAAAGCATCAAGTCCAAGGCTTAAAATTTCAGAAATCTCCATGTCGACAGATTACCTGTTCAGACAAAGAATCCATCAGTGCAGAAATGCATGCAAGCTTAACATATGCATGTACATTCTGAATTAAGGAGTTCATATATGCTTGTTTATTTTTAGCTGCAAAAACACATTTTGGGCCTCCACAGGAACATTATTGTATGCAACAAGGTTTAACAAGGGGGCCCAGAAACCAGCTAAAGCCTGAACCAACTGGACCTAAAATATATTGAAGGTTAATCTGAATTACAGTCTTCTTTGCAAATTTATGAGTGGTTGAGCAGGAGATTGTAAATAAAAGCTACATTTCTGTAACATTTTGTCAAAGTAGCTTTAGGCTTTGACAACCTTACAAGTTTCAGTACTATCAATTACTTTTTTTAAAAAATGCTCAAGGATCTTATTAGCAGTCTTCTATTCCTTCTTCAGCTGAGCGGTTTTCACAATACAACAGTGGTGGAATACACACAACTGTTTTTTTGGGTTTTTTTAAATAAAAATTCAAAACTAAACACAACCACAGACTTCAAATATTTCTGGGCTCAAACCTGAGATGTATGTTGCTGAAGGTTGTCCACCCCCCAACCAGTTTTATTGTGTCTACGCTGCCATGAGCCCCCTGTGTCCTTCCAACCAGGAAAAGTCTGTTCTGGACAGGCTTCCTCAGAGCCATTCCCTCCTATTAGAAGGGTTCAGGATGATCGCCAAGACCTGGTGATTAGAAACACCTGAGCAGGAAGTTGCTGAGCTCACAGACGACAGCTACTCAATGTTACCAATTTAAACAGTCATAAAAGACATTAAACAAAAATCAAAATGCAATCATTTTCGTTCTGTGTTTTATCTTTCGTTAGTAAGGTGGACACGGCCCACTGAAAGTCCAGTTTATACAAGTGAATTAATCTGAACTCGCTAAATGTTCAACTGAGTTCAATAAAGAATTATTAAAAAATACAAAACAGGCAGCTTGATTTCTTTAAGATGATTTTCATATACAGACTGTCTTCCTTTAGCCTAAAATAAATGGTTTTTTAATAATTTTTCAATTAATTTAACTTGTATAGTGAGGCGAACAGGTCAGTAGAAATGACAAAGGAACACAGCCACTGAAAACGGTTGCTGCATCACCGTACGACTTAGTCCAAGCCACATTTGTGATGAAGCAGTTTTGACTGACTGCGTCTTCCTCAGCAGGTAAGAGATGACTTGTCTGACCTCAGCAGACTGTGACGTATACTGGGTGCAGCTTGTATTGAGCTTAAATACTATTTCTCTGTTCCTCTCACATAACCTCTGTGTTGTGTGAGTCTCTGTGCGCAGCTTTGAACAAGTAAACGCTACGTGTGGGGTCCTTGCTTTTGAGTTATTATTTCACCCACAGGTGGCCAGATGGGAGTCTGTGTTATTACTGGGGTGGCACATCAGAGCCAAAAGCCGTAATGGAATTTCTGGAGCTTTATTATGATGTTGGCATTTATGGGCTATTTGAGAAATACTGCAATATGGGACTTAGACCTTTTTATAAAACAAACTTTACAGTTGCTGGTTGAGAGCAGCAGTCACTACTTCACACGTTGAAGTTTGTCCTGTCCTCTCTTAAATTCATGCTTTGAATTGAAACTAGTATTTTTTTTGAAACAATACACATCACCCGCTACGTATGCCGTAGTGCTCAGAGTACATGTTGGTGATGGCTCTTACCTACTACTAGGGCAACATCTGTAAAAATCAACTTTTATAGCTATTTTTGTGTTTGCTAAGGCTAATTAGCTGCTGCAACTATATTGAACTAGATCGTCTCCAGACAAGCCACTGCGTTCTAGACAGGATGCAGAGATGACTTATCTAATCCAACATACAGGAAGTGATAAAAGAATGAGGAGATACAGAGCCAGAGTTGGAAGAAGCTGGATTTAACTGATTAAATTAGCGAAACACCGCTCTTTGTACACACACGCAAACAGCTGAACTATGATAGAAAAAAACAATGAAACAGTTTTCAGATTCATACAAAAGCAACTTTATTGAGTCAAGTTCACATTCCTCAACTCTTGAGATCAGAGTTTAATTCACAGATTCAAGACAAACTCAACTGTTGACCAAAACACACATCAACTGTGTTTATGTTCCTGTGAATCTTTCAGTCCACACACAAGTGACGACTGAAGAGTTATTTCCGTTTGAAGCCGTTGTTCCTGAACTCTTGGGTGAAGCGTTTGTCCGTTTTTTTGTCCTGTGTGTGTCTTGTTCAGCTGTGACTGGACGAGGGAGGAGCGGTCTGAGCAGATGTTATCCCATCGGGCTGTGAGGACGGGTCTGAGACGGGACAGAAAGGAATCACAAGGTCAGGCTAAAACTTTATCGACATAATAAACGCGTGACAACAGTAGAAATCACTCACACATTCCATTGGGAGCTCCGGGATGTCGGGGAGCCATTGTTTGGGCGTTTCCTCCAACAGGCATCATCCTGTTGGGCATAGACTGACCTGAAGAAAGAAGGGCTAAAATGTCATGACAGAACGACTAACGTATGCATTTTGGGTGCAGAAAGTAGCTCCAAGAGTCCTGACCTGTTTGCTGCATTGTGTAACCCGACTGGCCCTGCTGCTCCCTCTGCTGGCGGACCTTCATCTCTGCTTGCTTCAGCTGCTCCGTGTGAAAGGTCTGCCTCTCTGCCAGCAGTTGTTGCCGCTGCTGCTCCAACTGCAACACACACACACAACCACAACATTTTGATGCAAAAAGCTACATTTGTTCCAGCTGCTACGGAAAAAATGTGGCAAAACAGATACTAAAATATGCAGAACTGTGAGCTATCAGGCTAAATTATTTGGGCTACACGAGACGTTATTTCTACGCACAGCTTCTTTCTCTCGGTCCATGATGGTCTCCAGTTCTTCAAAGTGTCTCAGTTTGATCTCTAATTTCTTCATCTGGGTCTCCACCAGCAGAGCCACCAGGGATTTGATCTTCCTCTCTTCTACTGCTGCTAAATGCTACAAGAAAAAAAAAGCAAGTTGAAAGAACTGAAACTATTTGTGACATTTGAAAACAAAAGTCAAAATAAGAAAGTGATTTTTCATCTTTTACAGTCTGTCTCTTATTAGAAGCCTCATCAAAGTATATCATCTCGGTCTCAGATCCTACAAATACATTCTCCATGTGGTACGTTTCACATCAAATGAGTGAGCGTTACCTTTGCCTTTGAGGCTGCAGAGGCCAGAGCGGATGCCGCTGCCGAGGAAACGCTGGCCTCCACCAGGTCCATCTCCATCACTGTCTTCCCGTCGTCCCCTTCTCCATCTTGTCTGCTCTCGTCTTCATCTCCTACATCTCCTCCTAGAATAAAGAAATTGTATGTAGCCGGTCACATAAGCGGAGAATTTTTACAATATCCACTCACACACGCGTACCATCTCGTTCCTCTTCCAGCATATTTTCTGCTTGTTCTCTTTTAACTCGATCTCCCTCTATTTTTGCCACGTCTGGTTCAAGTTTGACTCCATCCACCCTCACGGGGACCTGGAACACACAGCCACTCAAGTTAAGCAATATAAATCCTTGACACTGGTCATAAAATCCTCCTTTAAGTTCTTATCTGTGTCCTACCTGAGGGGAGTCCAGTTTTTCTGCTTCCGTTGCATCTATAAGCCAATGAAAGAAATTATCACGGGTAGTGTTGAGAAACAGAACTTTAGGTCATTACGTGTTTCTGTATTTCAGTCTTGCCTGTTTTTTCTAACGGGTTGGATAATTCAGAGGGTTTATCCAATGATTCCTCCTGCGCTTTGGAGAACTCCTCTGAAAATAATAATAAAAAAGGTCACCACGGTATATTTATCGTATATCACGTCAGAGGTTGTTTTTAAACCTAGACTTTTGGCCTCTCACCCAGCGCGGCCTTAGCTGCAGCCGACGCCACACGCGGATCCACCACAGACGCCAGGAAGGCCACAGTGCTCATCACGGGGTTTTCCGATTGGCTGAAAGGCACAGGCTGAAACGCCAGCGGGCCCAGGGAGGCTGACGAGTCCTCCAGGTAAGGGTCTTCTATCGGCAGACGCAGGAAGTGGAGGATGCACTCGTCTTGCGTTCTGGAGCCGACGTGCTCCGACACTTTGTTCCAGTCTTCTCTGTAGACCTCTAAGGCCTGAGGGGAGACAAGAGAGGAGAGCGGCGCTACAACCAAAGCTGAGAACAGGGTGAAAAGATCTCACAACTGTCTCTATTGAGAAAAAACAGTGATTTTAATGTTGGTTCTATGACAAAAAGAAGAAAAACATGTGATTATCCCACCTCTAATAGTAAAAGTGTCTCCTGCTCTGTCCATTCTCGGCCCGCGTTTGCTCCTTTAGTCTGTGAAAATGGCATCACAGTAGTTTTAGACTATGCCAAAAAAAGAGTAGTAAATGGTAAATACACAACATGAAAAAGTCTGTAAATTTAAGAAGTGTTTGGACAGTGGCACTTGAAGTTATATGCTCAATTTATGCTTAAAATCTGTTTATATAACTTTAATATAAAGAGTCTTCTTTTTCAGGGGCTTGTGTCCAACTGTTGTTGAACAATCGGCTTAAATGTAGCTTATAATAGGCCTTCCCTATTTTTAAAACTGACAGTCTATACAAGGGTTGTGAAGATTAACCAATTTGTACCGATTCACAAACGTGCACATGAACAATGCAACTACAATATATGAAGACCTTCAAGAAATGCAAGGCCTTTAATTTAATAAACAACTGGATCAACCATTATTTGCTAACTGGGCAAAGCTGCATGGTTTTTGCAGTGTAATTGTGGGAGACCTTCGGGTGTTTCCTGGCGTAAACGTCGGTGCGCAGCCCAAAGTTCTGGCAGTCGGAAGGTTTCTCTCTGCTCTTCTCTGGGAAAAACAACATGTGCTGCGAGGCGGACACCTGCAAGAAGTTTAAGCACAAAGTTCACCGGATGAAACACACAATGTGTTATATATATATAGTTTCTAATCAGAGCTGATTTGGGGATTGAGCTGTGTGTGACAGCAGCAACACAAACCTGTAGGGGTTTATGCTGTAAGGGAGCCAGCCCAGATGGCGTGTCTACCAGCACGTTGAAATGAGGCGTGGGGGGAGGTCCCATAGGGAGGGGTCTACTCTCTGCATCTACTTGGTAGTTGATTAAACCCCACTGCTCCAAAAGTGCGTGAACCCTGGACACAGAAAGGTTTTTTCTTTACATAAGACACTGCAAAGAGAGCACGACAGACTCTCAAACACCAAAATCCACCTTATGAGAGCGCAGACGTCTCCGGTGAGGTTGCGCCTACAGGACGTTGAACTGAGATATTCCTGTGGGTTGAGCCGGTACGTGTCGATCATGAAGTTACGATATGCCAGGTAGCTGTAACAAAAAGAGAAAATCACATTGAGGCATTGTTAATCCAAGTGGACGGAGATGTCTGAGCATCAGACGTACTCACATTTCAGGAGACTTTGACTTGTTCTTCCCGTTGAAGAATTCAGGCAAAGCACGTTTCTCTATGGAGTGAATGCTGGACGAAGAGTGAAGGAAGGGTATTTTTATTTAGAATTGAATGTATAAACAAAGAAAAAGCTAACAGTCAATGTAAATAAAAAAAGTCCACCTGTTGTAATTAAACCACGATGTGTAACTTGGTATTATAATGTGATGAGTTTGCTCTGTGATGCTGTCCTCGCCCTCTGACAGGCGTGAGCTCTCTCCTCGACCGTCCTCATCTTCCTGGACGCACAAACAAACCAACATTAATGACACTTTTATATCATCCTACACAACACTGATGATGCTTCATTATGTAATCAGTTTGAAACGTTAAAACTGTAAAAAGCTGAATCGTTTACCCTTCCTGGAAAGTCATCTTCCTGATCATCTGAAAACAAACCGAGATATGTTTACAGCCACACAAAAACAAATAAACACCTGAACATAATTTAGTGTTCAATCTTTGCAAAAGCAAATTTACCAAGGTCAGCCATGATCCCTCCTTTAACTGGAGTATTCTCACTGTCTTTCTTCAGGTTCACTACACAGTAAGAATAAGAAAAAACACAATAATATATGAGAAAATTTGCTTACAACTTGTATACATTCCTCATATATTCATCTGGATGATGTCCTTGAGTGTTTTACCATTCTTGGGTAGTACGAATTCCTCCATGTTAGGCACAGGTGTGGGATCCTCCATGTCCTTGGTCAGATCCTCTTCTAGCTCTTCATCCTGTTGTCCACGCCTTCTTCTGTGTGAACACAAACGTGTAGAGCGCTGCTCAGAATCTGTTTCGGGTGATTTGCCTGCAAGTGGTCGGCTCTGACGCTTCCCTTCACACTCGGAGGTAAAATGTGTACACCAAAAACGTTTTTGTGATTGGATGTCAAATACCTGCGCTGTATGCACACACACACAGAGCAATGTCAGTGAGCAACAAACAGGACATCAGCAGGTCTGCTCATGCTTCTCTAAAACTGGCAACACACTCAGGCGTCTATTTGATGGTTCAGAGCCATCTGAGTCACATTTTTGTAGTTATCTCTTAATTAGCTTAATTACCTTACAGACACGATAAGAGAGACAAAGGCACATATATAATGATTAGTAACTTCACAAAGCTCAGTGTCAGAGCAACGACTGAAGATTTAAGCCTGTAAATCTCCACAGTGCGCTCACAACCATCAGCTGTTCTCTGCACAGCTTCACTGTGATCATCAACATCAGTGCTGTGCTTAATTAGGTGAATATAATGTGAAATAATGCTGCCCAGACTGCTGTCCTCTGGTTGATACAGCTCATTATAGCTAAAAAAACCACAGCAGGTCCAAAAACAATCAGAACAAACAGTAAGCTAAACAGAAACTCAACCATACAACGTCCTGTAATCCACTTTGATTAAAAACTACCTTGACAAAATCGACATTTTCATTGAGATGGAGTCTGAGAAGCAGTTCATGGAAACTTTTAGCCAAAAAAAAGTATCTTCAGAATATTCCCAATGATCACTGTTTAATTATCTTTAATCAGCCAGCAGCTAAGCAATTTTTTAACCCTGGGACGTCCACTCTACTGCTTGTGTGGGGTCACTTAAGTTCAGCAGGAGATCCTACAGTGACAAGGATCAGGACGGATTATGTTCAGACTATCAAACATATGAGGATACAAGCGGTCCAAATCACCTACAAAGGTGGTCTGAGGGAAAATGTTGTGATAGAATGGAAAAAATTGGTTTTAAATAACAGGGATGAACAACCACATACATTTCTAAAACTTTGCGTTGTGATTCCAAACCAAAACAATCACCCCCCCCTTGGAAGAAACAGTATCGCCTTACCCCTTCTTTCCTTTCTTCCTGCCTTCGGTGGAGGGAGAGGGTGAGCGTCTTCTTTTTTTGGCAGGTGTGGACCTTGAGTCCTGTAACAAGAGTTAAATAGATGGGAAGAAACTCAAGTTGAACTTTTTGTAACATGAGTAAACTTTGCAATTAAAACAAGCAACTACAGATTAAACTATGATTTAACGTAAATCTAACAAATCATTCCTCTTTTTATTGATGATGACACCAATATTACAAAAGATCTTTATTAGTGCTAACACAAGTCCACATTATAGCATTAATTAATTAATAGCATAATTATGCCAAAACAAGCACCAATAGTTTGACACAAACCAGTTCTTCGTGGAGCTGAATTCGTCGGCGGAGGATGATCGGTACGTTCCTCTCGTTCACACAATAGTCTTCCTCATTCATCCACTCATTGAAGACGTCTGTGTCCAGAACCCAACCAGCATGAACCTGCAGCATACAAACCCATAAAAGTGAACAGGAGTTTTGCATTAGTGGTGGTTATCAACAACAATGACAACAATATCTATCTATCTATCTATCTATCTATCTATCTATCTATCTATGAAATATGACTCATTCCTGTCCTGAAACTGTATATCTGCTAATCAATAATAAGAATTAAAAAAAAAATCTTTTTATGTATACTGCCACACTAACCCTCCACGGTCTTTCTGTGTGTGGCAACTCTTCAACCTCTCCTTCAACATCACTTGAGGACAGCCAACTGTCAAAACTGGTAAAAAAAAAAGAAAGAAGAAGAAGAAACAATGTGGTCAGGGCTGTGCTGGTTCAATTTGTAAATCCCAGAACTAACCTGGCAGCACTGAACCAACACAAAGGTTTGCAGAACAATCTGTACGTTTTTTTACCACATTCCTTGTCTTTATGTGCGCACAAACACTGACACGTGTAACATTTTTGCGTCGTTCATTCACGAGGCTCCACAGAGTCAGCAGTCTGTGAGCATGTGTGCCTTTTCATGCATTACCTGTCAGGGTGCATACCCCAATGTACCAGGACGTGCTTGTCTTTTCGCATAACAGGACGCATCCATTCATCTGAAAGTAAGTGTGCATACAAATGTAATTAGAACAATTTGGTATTTGGTAGTATAATGTTAGTAAACATACATGCACATATACAGTTTGACTAACCTTCTTCTGGAGAAGCAAGTGAGACGTACACATGATGACTGGCAACTGTTCTGTCCTCTGTGACAGCACCCTAAACAGACCCAAACGTTAACTTAGTGGCACATACAGAGCTGTATATATATTCAGAGCTACACCCTGCTGAGACATCCTCACTGCTGGACATTCATATAGGGAACATGTTCTCCATCAAGTCTATGAACAAACGTTCATGTACTCATCTTTGCCATTTGAAGCACTTTACCTTGTGCTTGATGATGATACCAGTTAGTCTGCTGAACAGCTCAGGATCAACAGTAGGGTCAAGATATACCACAGGCAGAGACATGCAGTTGTTCTGTTGATACAAAAAAAATCCACAATGGTTACCAAAAAGTCCTCACCATCAATGTGTGTGATGAATATAATGTGTGTCTTTGACACCTGGATTACAGCTTTTTCAATTGCCCCAAACATCTCCACATTCCTCTCGGTTCTTGACGGATTCTGTAAGTCGAACCTTCGCCTGCGTGTGGAAGTAAGGAGGGGGTGTAAAAAGTTAACGAACCAAAAACAAGGGGTACAGGTTTCTGAGTGACACAAAGGTGCAGAGGTGCAGGATGCTTGGTACCCACCAGCCCTGCTCAACCTTGAACTTGTAAGCAGTCCCAAGGATGTGGCAGAGCCCACCGCCTGGTCGCAAGTCCATAAAGCAGTGTGCCTGTTGAGAAATGATCAAACGTTGTTTCTTTAATTAAGCATGATTTTACAACTTCGTAATATTGTAGTAACATCACTAGTAATAAAGTGATCATGACTGATATATGGAGAATAAAAACCTGCCAAACATGTGTCACTAAAGACTTAAATGTACATTAGCCAAAGGATAAATGCCTCTAGAAAGCTGAAGTTAAACGTGACAATAGTTATAATAAAAACAAACAAACTCACAGGTAGTTTTGTAAGTGCAGGGTTGGTAGCTTGTCTGCCAAAGGCATCTTCTTGAAATTGAAGAAGCTGCAAGGTGACTGCAGCCAGAGCCTGACAAGATGGGGCATCCACCAACACATACTGACAGAAACATTTTTTAAAAAGGAAAGGGAGAAAATTGGTTTATTAGTTTCCGTTTCTTTCTCGCATTTATCCACATATTTTTGTAGTAGCTGCACAATTTCGACTAACTCTTCGCAAGCCTTTTTATTTGCTTTTCATTTTACTTTAAACTGGTTCGGGTGTTTAGTTTCACCTGACAAATCTGAGCTGCTGGTGAACAGTTGTCCAGCATAAGACATTTGTTTACAGTGAGCCAGCGGGCTTCCTAGCAAGTGGCGGCTAGCGGTTCCTGCTACCTTTTTGTAGTGCTTCCCGAGCCACTGTCGCACCAGCTCCAGCTGGGCTAAAGTATCGGGACTCTCCCAGAACCAAGCGGAGGGGCTGCTGTCTTTTTTCCGGTGCGCAAACATCCCCGAGCTGCCTTGGCTCGTCCCCGGAAACCCGAAGGGTGCTCCGCCGGACATAGTGGCCGTAAAACGAGAATAATTTCAAACGCGATGAACAAAACTGGCTAGCGGGGTCGCTAGCTAGCGTCTGCGTTCTCGTCTTCTCTCGCGAGACGCAACTCCATTGTTTCATTTCAAAATATAGTTTTTTGTGTTTATAGCAGTATTTCGTTTACAAGAGTTTATCGGGATTTCTCGATATACGTTTCTCGCTATACGTTTGTGGTAAAATAAACATGACAATGGCAGATTTAAAACAAAATAATCGGGTTTACCATAAACTAGAGCTTTTATTTTGAAATGTAACGTATCAAGGAAGTAGCTGAGTGCTCCACGAAAACAACGGAATTGCCATCGGTTGGGGTGTGCTTGTTTGCTCTTCTTAAGAACTCACTTTAGCATATGTCATAACTTAGTTTGTTAAAAAAAAATAGTCCTTATTAATCGTATTGCTATGTCTCAGTTTGCCCAAATAACAAAGAGAACTTTAAAATGCATGCCATGCAAGAGTTCGGGTCTTATGAGGTCAATTATGGTGTAATATGTCGTGTTGTTCCTCCTACTTGTTGATGTCGAAACATCTTGACGTAAGCATTACTGTGGTTTAAAATCCATATTTTTTTCTCCCCCCCTCCACCATGTCTTGCAGGGCCTGAGATGTCATGGGCGTGCATGGGTTAACCACATATGTGGAGGGGAACAAAAACTTTCTTCAGGATGTGAGGTTCAGGAACAGCCCTCTGGTTATTGATGGCTGCAGTCTTTACTTTCGCCTCTACTTTAACCACGGTTTGGATCAGCAGCATGGAGGGGACTATGATGCATTCAGTTCCCTTCTCACCCAGTTCCTCTCAGTTTTGGCAGCCTGTAACATCCAGCCCTTTGTGGTGCTGGATGGAGGTAGGTGGTGCTTTAAAATGAATTGCAAACCATTCTTTAGAATAGTTTTTAACTTTATTCTGCTCAAAAATAAAACTTTTTGCCATCGATTAATGTTAGGTTTTATTTATCTTAATCAATTCAACTTAATAAATGTCAGAATAAAGTCTGCTTTTAGAATGTGTTGTGGCAGAAAAATAATTTCCAGGCACTGTTAGATGAAATCACTCAACCAGGTTTGTTTATATACTGTGCACAAAATATAGAGAGCATTAAAGACAATTCAGAATTGACATCAAAGTCCCAGGTTCGAATGGGGGCGCTCCGAATCAAAGCTCTGGCCCCCCTAACTCAACGCAGGAGCTTTTATTAAAGATACTGAAATACTGGACCAGAAGGAGGAGTTAGGGAAAAGCAAGGTAGTCTGGTTCCCATGAGGAAAAAAATTCAACTTCACTCCTGTACACAAGGTCGTTCTGTGAGAAGTCCTAACATAGTTAGGACTCAACAACAACAGGTGTTGCCCTATAATAAACTCTGCCATTACAAATGTTAACAGCATTTTTATCTGCCTGCATAGAAGAAGACGCTGCACCCCAAAACATTTCATTTTTGCCACAATTTGTTTGTGATTATAAGGGATGGACCCCAGTGACAAGAAGTTTTCTACTCTGCGCCAGCGCCTGCAGTCCAGGATAAGGGAGGCAGACAGCATCTCTCGTGGCTCCAATGGCTCCATCCTTCCAATCCTCACGAGAGCTGTCTTCATTCAGGTCCTCATTGAAAGAGGCATCCCGCTGGTCCAGTGTCCAGCTGAAGCAGACTGGGAGATTGCGTGTTTGGCGCATCAGTGGAACTGTCCGGTGCTGACAAATGACAGTGACTTTTTTGTCTTTGACCTTCCAGGTATGCAAAGTAAAACATGTTCATTTTCCTTGAACAGGACTCAGACACTCCTTTTGATAACGAGTAGTGAGTTGTTTAACATATTATGCTCCTTGTTGTCTTATCTTAGGTGGTTATCTGCCCTTTCGTTTTTTCCAGTGGACCAACCTAAATGGAAAAGCATCCCAGCGCTACATCTCAGCTCGGCTGTACAACACTAACAACCTGTGTAGCTGGTTTGGGGGCATGAACTGCGAGTTGCTACCCTTATGTGCTGTCCTTATTGGTAATGACTATGGGGCTCCGAAAGAGGCTGACACACTCCTGGCTCTGATAGATGTTGGTGCGTTAGGAAGAGGAGGTGGCAGAGGTAAAGGCAGAGCACCCACTTCCCGTATTGAGGGCCTCCTCGTTTGGTTGTCCTCTTTTTCAACCGTGGCAGAGGCCCTGGAGGAAGTCAGCAGGCTGATGGGCGAGGGGAGCAGGAGAGGCAAGCGAGGACAGAAAGATGGGCTTAGCTCCCAGCTGTGGGCCGCTATGCAAGAGTACAACATAGATGCTCAAAGCTCTCTTGTTCACTGGTTTTCTGGAGTTAAAGTACCTCCGAGAGGGACAACATCTGGTCTGGCAGAGCTGCCAGCATGCTTGTCTTTGGCTGCAGCACAGGGGCAGCTGGCTCCTCTGGCTGTTGATGCTTTGGTCATGCAGAGGGTCCTTCTCGTCCCACAGGTGGAGAATAGTAAACTACCAAGCAGCCACTTTAGTTCTGCACCCATACGTCAGGCTATATATGGGATATTACTGCAGAACGCTCAGAAAGGCGGAGGCGCACAGCTGGCAAAGGGAGCACAAGTCCAAGGGACGGGAGGTGGAAGAGGGCGAGGGGGACGGGGTGGTGGAGGGAGGGGTCAGTGGCACAACCCAGCTGCACAGCACTGGGTAGATGCTCCAGTGTGGATGGAACATGCAGCCAGAGTAGCGCCAGTGCAAGGACAGAGCAGCCCAGTTTTTGTTGAAGAGTACGATCGTTTGGACTTAAACTTTAAGAAAAACCAAATGGAGGCACAACCCCCCGAGACCTACATACATCTGGATGGACTCGACCAGGTAAAATATATATATTTTGATCAACAGTTAACTGAGACTGACTAACTTCTTTTAGCCACACTTCATGTTGGAAGACCTTTTTAGGGGAGCTGATCCATAATCCTTGTTATTGTTTTGACTTCTTTTTTCTTGGGTCCATATTTAAGTTTTAAATTATTTGAGGCATGTTTTACAAAACTCCACTGTTCAGCAGGTAAATTAAATAGTTTCATCCTTCGAGAGTGGTGATTTCTTTTCTTTTTTTTGCCACAAATTATATCTGAAATTGTCTACTTGATTTTGTGACTGTTCTTTATATCTAGGCCCCTGTGGCGTTGCGACTTGGTGTCCTGTTAGAAGTCTTGGCAGTGAAGCAGTCTGCTCTGGCTCTTGCCCCCGTCCACCTGCAGCTGGCTGTTGCAGTGACTGGATTCTGGCTGCGAGAGGCCGTCCCAACGCCCTCGTGGCTCCTGGTGCAGGCTTTGGTTCTCGGCATGGTTTATGGAGAGATGTCCTGCGACAGCCAGCCGGGAGCCACTCACCACCAGCGTGCTGGTTAGTTGGATTTGATTGTCAAGCGTGGGGGAAAAAAAAGCCTAAGATGTACCCTTAACGAGCTAATATTCCACTAAACTTGGTTGCAGAGGCAAATGTGTTGAAAGCACTGGATCGGCAGCGAGTGAGACCAGGGGAGAGACGGGGATTGGACATCGGGGCGACTCACAGTTTCAGCCAGTGGCAGTCCTGCCTGTGGAGCGCACTGTGTCTCAATCAGCTGTTGCTGATGCCGCTGCCTCAACCCCCCCTGTCAGGGTAAGAAACTCAATTTTTAACTTATTCATCTATCTGTTGAGATGAAGAGGTACAACTACAACTCAGAAAAAAGTTTTTCTTTAATTAATTGTGGAATCTCTTAAAGACTAGTTGAATCAAACCAGAAAAAAATGAAGGCATTGCACAAAGTTCTTTGATATCCAGCTGTATATATTTCATCCTCACATTTTTAGGTTGTTCAGCGGTACCTTGGTACATGGCCTCCACAGGTTACTGAAAACGGGCTGGGCTGCTGAGTCCTTAATGCCCGGCGGATCCTTATCCGGACGACTCTTCTCCTGCCTTCTGAAAGCTGTGAGGGACTGCAGCTTCAAAGCAAATCCCTCCTCTCTGCCGTCCAGGAAGAAGAGGAGGGGCAGAGGTCGAGGCCGGAGAGGACGAGGTGGAAGAGAGACTCAGGACGTGGATGAGCTGAACAACAAGTTCACCCTTCTTATGTGCGAGGAACAGTATGACCTTTGGTGAGGCGGCAGAGAAAAATGAAGTTGCATCTGCGATGTACAGGGCAGGCTTTAAGATTGTTTACAAAGTAAAAGCCCGTGCCTTTTCATTTTTAAGGATATTTATTGTACTAATTAAACCCCACTCAATGAGTGTGAAGTTATGGGACCACGTTGAGAAGTCAAGCTGAATGTCAGAGTAGATTCTACAAAGCACATTTTTTATCAAAGTAATTTAAGACTAGTTTTATTTAGTCGTGTCAGTTTAAGAATTAAACACTTAAGGAGGCTTCTTTAATCTGGTAAGGGCCACCCAGAAATACAATTGTACAACTACAGATAGATGGTCGTAAAGAAGTGGAAACAGAATTCATACATTTATAACCACGAGTATGGTAGCAAGCCGTTTTATTTTATTCATAAAAAATGAATGAATAATGAAGTGTCATATATCTGAAACAATACCTAAATGCTCTTTAGCACTAATGAAGGCTCGTGTTTTTTTACATATTTTTGCTCACCTGTACGTTTGCCCTCATTGTAAGAGGTATTATTTTTGTGTGAAACAAATATATTTACTGAAGCAGTCTATGAAATCTTTGATACTTTTAATCTATCAATGAAGTGTTGCCAATAAAATTTTGTAATTTTTTTAATGTGGAAAATAAATGGAGACCAGACCAGTTCTAAAATTGTATTTCGTTTTGTTTGTTTTTTTTACTTTAAAGAACATAATTTAAAATAAAGTGTTTGTACATTTCCTTCAAAGGCACATCACATAACATTAATTTACAAGCCACAAGTAAATACTGCTTCACTTATGGTAGAGCTTCACCTTTAAAAAAAAAAAAAAAACTTGTCGTAAAATAAACTGTCTAAGCACGACTGACTACCTGAAATGAGAGGTTCTGTCTCTTGTGAAGCAGATGTGTAGATTTCACAAACATCAAAACTCATAATACATAAAGCATCCTTTTCTATGAGGAGGATGCAGCTGAGGCAGATGAAGAGGTATTGGATGCAGCGAGTGGCTGAGAGTCAATGAGGTCCATGTCTTCGTCTTCGTTCACGCCGCACGTGTCGACCACGCTGATGAGGCAGCTGGTGACGGGAAACGCTCGCACTTTGCTGCACGTCACCCACCTGAGAGCAAAAAAAAACATTCAACAAGAGCTGTATCAAAGCGGAGTTTATGCACATTCGATAGTTTCTGTAAACAGTGTGTCAAAGAAATACATGCCTTGTTGTTTTTTGTAAAGAATGCTCAGTGAAAATACCAACCTGTCAGTCTCAGTGTGGTACTCCAGGACGTGCCCGAGCCGCCCCACCCCTTGGAACCCGGCCAGCACATAGATTACATCTCCAACAGCAGCACATTTCACCGTCACGCCCCTCCATGGCATTGCTGAGGCAGCACGCCACTCGTTACTGGCAATGTCGTAGTATTCTACTGAATCCAGCCCGCCTACAGAAACACAAAACAAACAAACGAAAACCAAACCGCATCATATGACAACACTCTTGTTTGTGCTGCTGCTGGTATGCTCTTGGTCACTGTAGAGCAATGATGCCCAAAGTTGGGGTCGGGACCCCAATGTGGGTCACCCAGCACCAAGTAAATATCAACTTACAATTAAAAACCCAGCTTTTATGATATATTTACACCATAATTGTTACAGAGAATTGAAATGCAAGTTATTTAATGATTTAAAAAATGGCAAAATGGACGCTAAGACTGTTTGTGTTGTCATTATGCTCTTATTTTGTAGGATCATTAGCACTTTTGGATATTTAAACAGCCAACAGATGGGCTCACACACTTTTGTCACTGTTATTTTATGGCCGGAAGCTGAAAAATTTGGGAACCACTGCTGTAGAGGACACACTTACCTAAAGGCCCCTGTCCCCCTACAGCATAGATCCTGTTGTTGACAACCACCAAGCCGTGGTTCTTCCTGGCCTCTCTCATCCCACACAGCTCTCGCCATCTGAAACGTACAATTAGAGAGTTGCAGAAAATAGACAACACTTGCACACCAGTTCATTATCATTACAAGCTCCTATATGTTCAGAGCTGCATGTTTATTCGACTCACTGTTGCGTGCTGGGGTCGTACACCTCGCAGTTGCTGAGGATCCTCCCAGAGACATTATTTCCAACTGTTCCTCCGCAAACGTAAATGAGCCCGTTGGCCTCCGCTGAGCCGTGACTGCAGCGGGCCATCAGCATGCTGGTTTTGACCTGCCACGACTCTGTCCTTGTGTCATAACACTCGAAAAGGTCCAAGGCAGAGCTACCTGAAGACACACGCAC
The DNA here is from genome assembly GCF_001649575.2 of Kryptolebias marmoratus. Lineage (NCBI taxonomy): Eukaryota > Metazoa > Chordata > Actinopteri > Cyprinodontiformes > Rivulidae > Kryptolebias > Kryptolebias marmoratus. The sequence goes on from NC_051434.1 coordinate 12,418,320, forward strand.
ACCGCGTTTTTAATGAAACAGCGAAATTTAATCGACCCCGTGTTGGCACTTTATTGTCTGCGGCCTTTTCCTGAGGCTCAAATCCACCCACGTCTTTCTACGTACCGACTTCTGAGCCCCCGGACGTATAGATCTTGCCCTGAGAAGCGCAGGCAGCCAGGCTGTCGCGGGGCGTTGGTGGACCCAGCTTGGAGTACCAGCTGTCCTTCAGGACATTGTAGCAGTCCATGCGCTTGATGGGAAAGAGCTGCGAGCCCCCCAAAATGTACACCACATTGTCCCAGAAGATGGCGGTGGCGTCCCGACGCTTCTCAAAAGGACAGCGAATGTCCGTCCAGCTGGAGTCCTGCACGGAAAATAGACTCTTTTCACAACAATGCTGCAAAATCTCAACTTATAAATACAAATGGTTAAACAAAATCCTAAATATGTGTATTAGGTTAGTTGATTACAGTGTCACACTAAACAAAAGACATATCTATATGACATCATATTACTGTTTGCTGCTAAGGTTTCTCTTTATGTGCAACCAGGCACCTTTGGGTTAAAGTAGCGGCAGGACTGAGGCTGGGAGCCTCCGAACAAAGCGATGCGGTAGTCGTGCTTTTTGCGCCGTGGTCGGCTGCTCTCTCCCAGATCTTCTCGGTCTTCCAGGGACAGCAGGTGGTAACGCATCCCACCTTGGACAGAAAGCATTTTGTTTTGTGTTGGCTGCGCATGTCGGCACAACTGATCTTTGAATTCCTGCAGTGTTAAAACCAGTTTGTTCTTTGGAATTACAGTATCCTATGTTGAACATCAATCCTATCCTATTGGCAGACGACCTTTTCTGACTGTAATAGCGCATGTCTTAAATACATGACTACAAATGTTTACTCGTAGTTCAAATGGATCAACGAGGAAGGTGCTTTGCATGACAAGTTTTTTGTTTTTAAAACCTTGAACCACATTTTCAATCTTCTTACTCACTGATGACCATCTTGAGGCACTGAGGGTTGTCCTGAATGAGGGGCTCAGCCTGTACAGTCTTTGAGAGGAATGTTTTGGAGACCAGGGGGAAGCGAACACACCCCAACACCTCCACCATGAACTGCTTTCGGTTGCATACGTCATACTTCAGCCAGCGGACTGCAGCGTCATAAATCTGAAGACAAACAAAGCGACAAAACATACGGAAAACACGTTACAGGAAAAGGGGTTCTTTTCTTCTCCACTAAATTCCACTCAGTTTGGATGATAACTAAGCCAGGTTTTACAAAGTAGTAGTTAAAGCGTTAGGGACTTTATTCTGTGACAACACTTAAACATTCACAGCACACGAATGAATAAAAAACTAAGGCAAATGTGCGAACCTGGGCCTCAGCGCGGACTGTTAGTTTGTCCTGGTGCAGTAAATATGTGAGCTGAGACACATCAAGTTGCAGAAACTCGTCCAGTTTGTAGACTTCTGTGAAATGGAGCTGGAAAAAGTCCTCTGCCGCCGCCTTCAGCTCCGAACAGTCCATACAGTCTGCAAGGGCTGAAATACCTGCAGGAGGACAGGAAACAGCTCCGTGATTAAAAACCAATTACATATTTATTAGACTTGTATTTTATCGATTTACCCAGGCAGTTTGTCGCATCGATCTGTCCCTTGAGGAACTCGGCACACATCTTCTTCACTGGCTCTATTTGATACTGGTTGGCTGCGTCCAGCAACGACTGAACGTTACTACTGTTCACCGAGATCCTGGCACAAACGCGTACAGAGAATAACACACCTTATTTTTATTAAAAATAACACACAAACAAAAGAAAAATATGCTCCGTGACATTAATCTTAGAACAAACAGATCTGTCTTGTGTCATAATAAACCCAAGCAGCTGTGCTTTTAATTATTTTATAGCAAGAATCATACCTTGCTGTGTAAATAAATTCAATCAACAGTTCGATAATTTCAGGTTCGGCACTTCTGAGCTCGACCTCATGGGACATTGATTCCATCATTCTGGCTGGATACGAGGAAAAAACAGACACAAACACCAAAGTATGTTAAAAACACAGCAGCAGACATGAACAACATGAAAATCTTTTATCTGCGCTGTCTAATAAGGAGAACATCAATTATGTATAACAAAATATATCTTTGGTAGACTGTTAGTATTTTTTTATAGTAACTTGAGCTAAAATCTTTAAAATGTGGTGAAAAGGTATTTTATGAACATAAAATCATTTAACACCATATATGTTACTCATAGTCCTATATTACAGGGGTGAATTTGACTGCTTTTTGGTTCTGTTTGACTAAAGAACTGATTAAATCAAGAAAGCCTGAATATAAAGGATGGATATAATCAGAGAGGATAATGGGAATAACTAAACTGTAATGGCAAGAAAGGAAGTTTAAACAAATTATAAATGGATTATAAATTTAGTGCTGAATAAATGCACACAGCATGGGTTTAAAGGCTGCACATACCCAAATGCCCCTGAGCAGATTTGTAGTAAGATGGAGCAAAATATATTCATTCAGAAGCAGTGGTGGTCTCAAATTTCAATCCCTTTGTACAATTTGATTCTTTTTAAAATACGGATTTGTTACAAAGGGGTGTGCTTCGTGTCAAACAACGTTCCTGCGTCTAATATTTTCCAGCAGGACAATGCATTAATTAGAAGAACAAACCTTACTCACTTTACCTTTCAGTGATTTCACTGCTTTATTGTTCTATAGGAAACAGCTATTACCTAATTACCTAATTTATGAGCATTTGCTTGTGTTTCCTGATGCTTACTGGTGAACATGAGGCTGAAGAAGTGGCTGGCAGAAGCCAGCACCACTCTGTGGGCAGGAAAGTGTCTCCCCTGAACCACAAGGGTCACATCACAGAGTGTCCCCTGGAGAGGGGGAAAAACACACAAAACTAGATGTTATAAGGCATGCATGCAAAGATGATTTACAGGCTCGTCCAGTTGTTTTCTATCCTCCCTCATTCACACACAGACAGACCTGTTTTCTCAGGTTATTCATGACTCCCATGATGCTGGACAGCTGCCTGTACTCCTCTTTAGTGGCACATTTTCTTTCGCTCTTCTTCTTGGAGCTCGCAGCCTTGTCCGGAGAGGCCATCCCCGTCATGTCAGGCTGCTTTGTTTTTTTTTTAAATTGTCCGTTCACTTAAATTAAACAACACAACCCGTTCAGCACCACCAGCGCCAGACTGCGTGGCTTTTGTGTCTCTTTGTCACTCAGTCAGCAACCACAGATGATTCGCCGGACAGCGCTGGGAACTAATGACGCCTAAAGTCGCCGCTCGGCGGTTTCACCTAAGTAGGTTTTAAGGGGAAACTTTCCTGACAAGGTTTAAATTCGACTAAAACGTGTTTGCAGAAGATATTTAGCAAGACAGGGCTCGAAACCAAGCTTTGTGTTTGTCTTCTTCTACGGTTTCTGGATCGTCTTCTTCTCATTCGTCAATCTGGTGGACGGCTTGTAGAGATGGCGCCTTGCTGCCCCCTTCAGGCGGGTCAAGGTATTGCTATAAAACCACACTGGCGCAGTTCATTTGTTAACTGTGGAAAGTCGATTTATCACAAAATAGACTGGCTCCTTAGGTTTCGTTTGGTCAAAATAAAAAAAAAATACAGCTTTCCAAAACGCCATTATTGTTATCTACATTAAACATTTAAAATATTTAAATGGATCCTGAAACAAATGGCGTCTCTTACCCCATTAAAAGGGATATTCCAGTCAATGTTAAAGTGATGTTTTGTATAATAGCTATCAAGTAATTCCCTTATCTATTTCCATATTCTGAGCTGTGTGACTGAGTCATACAGCCCAGAATATGGAGATAGAGGCAAAAGTCTTCATCCAAGATAAGCAAATGACAGCAAGTAGTCATGCAAAAAGTGTAGAGGTTTGATATTAGCTAATGTGGTGTTCTTTCATAGCGTTACCTTGTTTTTGAGAAATAGTTGTTTTATAAGCCTGAAAAATGATCAAATGCAGGCACTCATTGAAGAGATGGCGTCCTTAGCATTTGTCTTTCCTGCCTATGCCACGGGCTGGCTCTGGGCTGGGATGGAGGCTCACCTTCCAGCAGGACAATGACCCTGTACGCACTGCTGCAGCAACACAACATGTTTGTTCTGGCACAACTTTTATGCCAGACATCTTTCCTGATGCAACCCTCACCATTTATTCGGGCTTGGAACCGGCATTGTGCCAGTTTAATTTTCATATCTGAGATGTTGGATTTTGCATACGAAGAAACACCTGGCCATCTAAAATGTTGATTGTGACCTGGATTATAAATGTCTGCAAAACTTGTGGCTAAATGCTAAAACGGCCGCTTCAATTTAAAAAAAAAAAAAATATATATATATATATATATATATATATATATATATATATATATATATATATATATATATATATATATTTNATTTTTTTTTTTTTTTTCAGAGCTTAAAACTGTTTTTCATAGCAAAATCAGTTGTAGTTCTTGAAATAGAATTTTTGCACCGGGGCTTGTAATTTCAGACATCTTTAATATTCTAAATAATGTCACATTGACCTTGAATGTCATCACTGATGTGTGTGATGAGTGTGGTTTGATTATATGTTACAACGGACTGCCATAGTATCTATAATTGACGCGCATTGCTTCACCAAAGGTCAGCTGGACCAGTGAGTTTTTGCAGACATTTAATGACTACTAACACAAACTGGGTTTATTAAGTTACCTGGTTAACCTTTTATTTCACAGGTGAAAGTAAAAGTAAAAAGCTTGACTCCGTTTCGTGCGTGCCATCAGAGACTCTCTCTCCTGTGGGTGCACCTGTCACAAAAAAACAAGCCAAAAAAAAACAACAACAACCCGGATGTTTCCTGGAGTCGCGTGACGCTGACGTCACATGGAATGCGGTCCACAAACGCGCTGAGAAAGTTTACTGACCCGAAAACAAAGTGAGACAGACCAGAGACCCGAGCCGCAGACAATGCTCCGTTTTCTCTGCTGTTGCTTCTCCTCCGGAGAGAACTCCGACGACGAGGTACTGCACCGAGTTTACTCTTTATCAGAAAAGTGTTACTGCTGTACTGCACACCTGAGTTTCCTCAGGTATGCCATTGTTTTTGGTTTCTAAAAAGTATTGCCTAGTCTTCTGTTCTTTTCCTTTTAAATGATATCTTTTTATCCTCATTTATTTTGTAGATTTAGGCGTGTCAAATTAGTGCCTTGCGCTTTTTTTTCTAAATCAATAAAAGTAAAGTCATGTAAAGAAAACAGCTGTTGTTTCAGAGAGAGCCTCTGCTGCAGCACGGCCCACCATCTGAGGTGAATGGAGCTGAATCTGCGAGGCAGACCCGCCCAGCTCACAGAGGTATGTCCTGTGTGTGTGTGTGTGTGTGTGTGTGTGTGTGTG